>NW_004443984.1:14187691-14211553 GCF_000243295.1 Trichechus manatus latirostris
ATTAGAGATTTGAATTCCCTATCAGGTAGTTCTAGTGCTTTTTCTTCTACTGGAAAGTCATCTGGTCTTTTATTTTGGAAGCCTACTGGAACCATCCTGTCCTGTTTTTGTAAATGTTTTGATTTTGTCTGCTGTCTTTAGGGCATTCGGTAGTTATTTTTCTTGTTTATTGATTGTAGATTTGTTTGTTTCATCCTTTTTTTTTTTTTTATTTGGCTATGTCTGAGCAGGTGGGCTATGTGTTCTTTGTTGTTTTCTCATCTGTGGGCATGATACTTTTTGCCTCCTTCTCCAATTGGCAAGATCAGTTGCTGAGTATGGTAAAGCAGGGAAGGTCTAGCTGAAGAGGAGTTGCTGGGATAGTTGTTCGTGGCAGTTACTACAGCCACCAGGGTGGGCCGGTAATCAGTGCAGTGCAGGTTCTGGTAGGCCATGCCTGAGCTGCTTGGTGGTGTGATATTAAGCTCACAGTGCAGATAGGCAGGATAGAGGGGGGAGATTGTGATGTGTGGAGCTAAGATGGGTATGGGAGAGAGGAGAGAGGAACAGGAGCCAAAAACATACAAATAAACCAAAAAAAGTGCTAGGGGAGCTTGCCGTTGGAGTGGAGAAATGAGAGACTATGAAATGGAGAAAAACAAAAAGGAGAAGAAGAAAGAAAAGAAAAAAATGAATAAATAAAAATTAGAAAGAAAAGCAAAACTCCCAGGGATCCCACCAATGCAGCTACGAGGTCTGGGGAAGTTGCTCCCAGGCCGTGAAGTACAGCCTGGCTAGAAGGAGTAGAGGTGTCACTCAGCACCAGCTATTCAGGGGACAGGAAGAGAAGGATGGTATACAGAGATGAGAAACTGAGTAATGAAGAAAGACAAAAAGGGAAAAAGAGGGAAAAGAAAACAAAACAAACTCCCAAGAAAAAAGAAATGCCCTTAGGGATCCTTCTGGGAGTCTGTGCAAACTGAGGGGGTAGGCCCCAAGCCGTGCAGTACTTCCCGGCTAGAACTGGCTCCAAATTCGAGAAGAGTAAAAGAAAACAAATGAACAATTCAAAACAAACAAACAAAAAAAGCCCTGGGATCCCACCAGTGTGGCAGCACGGACTGGGAAGCAGTTTCACATTCGAGCAGAGTTTCATAGCCTTTCAAGAAGAAGCAAAGATGGCACACGGAGCCAGGTATTTGAGAGAAAGGAGGGGGGGTTGATGAGAGGTAAGGAAGAAATCAAAAGGAGCAGAAAAAAACAACACCAGCAGCCAACAAATGGCACTCAGGGAGTCAGCCAGTGTGGGTGGGTGGAATCCAAGCAGCTGGTGCTTCGCAGCCAAGAGACTGTGGCTGCAGGAAGCAGAGGAGGCCGAGTGGGGTGAAGAAGTGTGGGAGGTGGGAAAGTGTATACCGCTGGTTACAGGTTGTTCTCTCTCCTGCTGGAAGCTCCGTGAAGTTGCTTTCTCATACCCCCTGTTTGCTAGTCTCTGATAGGAGTCCAAGATGGCAGATCCGTGCTGTGTTAGCTGATAAGGGACCTCTGCATGTATCTCTCCTTGCTCTCTGTTCTCTGTCAGTTTCTTATTCCGTTCGGTGCTTGGCTGAGTTCTTTATCTCTTCATTTGATGGTTAGAGTTTCAGGATTGCTGTTTTCTCTGTTTGGCTTAGTTTTTCGGATGTTTGCTATGGAGGGACGGTGTGGTGCTTCTGCCTATAGCACCATGTTGCCTGGAAATCTCTACATTTTTCTCCTGCTGTGTCCAGGACTCTCTGTTGTGTTCCCTGTCAGGGCAGTCATTGGTGGTAGCCTAGCACCATCTAGTTTTTCTGATCTCAGGCCGGTGGAGTATTTGGTTCATTTGGTCCTTTAGTCCTTTGGACTAGTATTTTCCTTGTGTCTCCGGTTTTCTTCATTCTCCTTTGCTCTGAGTGAGATGGGGAAAATAGATGTATCTTAGATGGCTGCTTGCAAGCTTTTATGACCCCAGATGCTGTTCACCAAAGTAGGATGTAGAACATTTTCTTTATAAACTATGTTATGCCAATTGACCTAGGTGTTCCCTGAAACTATGGTCCCCAGGCTCCAGCCCCAGCTACTCTGTCTCTCAAAGTGTTTGGATGTGTCTAGGAAACTTCTTTGCTTTTGCTTTGGTCTAGTTGTCCTGACTTCCCCTGTATTGTGTATTGTCCTTCTCTTCACTGAAGTTGACCCTTGTCTACTATATAGTGATTTCCCTTTCCCCTCCTTCCCCACCCTCATAACCATCAAATAATGCTTTTTTCTGTGTGTAAAGCTTTTCTTGAGTTCTTATAGTGGTGGTCTCATACAATATTTGTCCTTTTGTGACTGACTTATTTCACTCAGCATAATGCCCTCCAGATTCATCCATGTTGTGAGATGTTTCATGGATTCATCATTGTTCTTTATCATTACATAGTATTCTACTGTGTGTATGCACCATAATTCATTTATCCCTTCATCTGTTGATGGGCATTTAGATTGTTTCTATCTTTTTGCTATTGTGAATAGTGCTGCAATGAACATGAGTGCACATATGTCTATTTGTATAATGGCTCTTATTTCTCTAGGATATATTCCTAGGAGTGGGATTGCTGTATCCTATAGTATTTCTATGTGAAGCTTTTTAAGGAAGCACCATATCATTTTCCAAAGTGGTTGTACCATTTTACGTTCCCACCAGCAGTGCATAAGAGTTCCAATCTCCCCACAACCTCTCCAACATTTGTTATTTTGTGTTTTTTAGATTAGTACCAGTGTTGTTGGGGTGAGATGGTATCTCTTTGTAGTCTTGATTTCCATTTATCCAATGGCTAATGATCATATTTCCTCATGTGTCTGTTAGCCTCCTGAATGTCTTTGGTGAAGTGTCTGTTCATATTCTTTGCCCATTTTTTAATTGGATTATTTGTCTTTTTGTTGTTGAGGTGTTGCAGTATCTTTTAGATTTTAGAGATTAGTAGACACTTATCAGATTCTCGTAACCAATTTTTTTTTCCCCAGTCTGTAGGTTCTCTTTTTGCTCTTTTGGTGAAGTCTTTTGATGAGCGTAAGTGTTTGATTTTAGGAGTTCCCAGTCATCTAGTTTCTCTTCTGGTGTTTATGCATTGTTAGTTATGGTTTGTATACTACTTATGCCATGTATTAGGGCCCTTAACATTGTCCCTATGTTTTCTTCCATGATATTTATCGTTTTAGATTTTATATTTAGGTCTTTGATCCATTTTGAGTTAGTTTTTGTGTATAGTGTGAGGTATGGGTCCTGTTTCATTTTTTTACAGATGAATATCCAGTTATGCCAGCACCATTTATTAAAGAGACTGTCTTTTCCCCATTTAATGGACTTTGGGCCTTTGTCAAATATCAGCTGCTCACAAGTGGATGGATTTACATCTAGGTTCTCAATTCTATTCCATTGGTCTATGTGTCTGTTGTTGTACCAGTACCAGGCTGTTTTGACTACCGTGGTGGTATAATTGGTTCTAAAATCAGGTAGTTTGAGGCCTCCTACTTTGTTCTTCTTCAGTAATGCTTTACTTATCCAGGCCCTCTTCTCTTTCCGTACAAACTTGGTGATTTTTTTTTCTCTATCTTGTTAAAAAATGTCATTGGAATTTGGATCAGGATTGCATTGTATCTGTTGATCTCTTTGGGCAGAATTGACATTTTCACAATGTACAGTCTTCCTATCCATGAGCATGGTATGTTTTTCCACTTATGTAGGTCTCTTTTGGTTTCTTGCAGTAGTGTCTTGTAGTTTTCTTTGTATAGGTCTTTTACATCCCAAGTTAGATTTATTCCTAAGTATTTTATCTTCTTGGGGGCTATAGTAAATGGTATTGATTTGGTGATTTCCTTTTTGAAGTTCTCTTTGTTGGTGTGGAGGAATCCTACTCATTTTTGTATGTTAATCTTGTATCCTGCTACTTTGCCAAAATCTCCTATTTGTTCCAGTAGACTTCTCATGGATTCTTTGGGGTTTTCTGTGTATAAGATCATATCATCTGTAAAAAGGATACTTCTACTTCTTCCTTACCAATTTGGTTGCCCTTTATTTCTTTTTTTTCCCTTATTGCTCTGGCTAGGACCTCCAGCACAATAGTGAATAAGAGTGATGATAAAAGGTGTCCTTGTCTGGTTCCTGTTCTCAAGGGGAATGCTTTCAGTCTCTCTCCATTTAGAATGATGTTGGTTGTTGGCTTTGCATAAATGCGTTTTATTATGTCAAGGAATTTCCCTTCTATTCCTATTTTGCTGAGAATTTTTATCAGGAATAAGTGTCGGACTTTGTCAAATGCCTTTTCTGCATTGATTGATAAGATCATGTGGTTCTTTTCATTTGCTTAATTTATGTGATGGAATAAAGAAATTCATAGAATCAAACAAGAATGAAAACACATCCTACCAGTAGTTTTTAAGCAAGGTGTTGTTCAGTTTCTATGTATTTGACTTTTTTCCTTGATGTTTCTGTCATTGATTTCTACTTTTATGGCATTATGATCAGAAAAGATGCTTTGTATTATTTCAATGTTTTGGTTTCTGTTAAAGCTTGCTTTGTGGCCTAAAATATGGCCTATTCTAGAGAACGTTCCATGTGTGTTGGAAAAGAATGTGTAATTTGCCTCTGTTGGGTGGAGTGTTCTGTATATATCTATGTGGTCAAGTTGATTGATTATGGCATTTAGATCTTCCGTATCTCTATTGATACTTCTTTCTAGATGTTCTGTCCTTCACCAAAAGTGGTTTGTTGAAGTCTCTACTATTATTGTGGAGCTGTCTGTTTCTTTTTTCATTGCTGTTAGAGTTTGTTTTATATATTTTGGAGCCTTGTCATTGGGTGTGTATATATTTATTATGGTTGTGTCCTCCTGGTGTATTGACCCTTTAACCATTAGATAGTGTCCTTCCTTTTCCTTTGTGGTTGATTTTGCTTTAAAGTTTATTTTGTCAGAGATTAATATGGGCACTCCTCCTGTTTTGTGGTTGTTGTTTCCTTGATATATTTTTTTCATCGTCAGACCCCTGGTGTAGGTAGGTGAGGTCCCTTCTTAGGGGGCAGGGCAGTGTTGAATGTCAGTAATCTGTGGCTCCCCATTTGCTGCTGCAGTTGAAAATGGGCTTCAGGCTATGCCCTGCTGTTTTATGTTAATGAGTGCATGCAGTGTTGAATCAACCATACAGGTCTGGGCAAAGGTGAAGGGTGCTACAAGTCCATGGACCCCTCACACCAATGGCTGGGCAAAGGAGCAGGGCCTCCTGACCAGCCCTGAATTCCTGGCTTAGGGAGTGTGGCGTTTTTGAATGTTGTGGGACTGGTGTCAGAGCAGAGTGGGGTGGGGAGTGGGTGAGGGGAAGGAAGTGCTTCTCCACTGTGGAACTCTGGAGGAGAGGGTTATTTTGCCCCGGTGGAGTAGTTAAGCTTGCGCTTAAATTTCACAGGTCTGGTGTAGCTCCTACTTGGTTCCGGAGGTGAGTGCAGATTCCCTGATGCTTGGCTGCACCTGATGTGGTGGGGATCATCTATGATGTTGCTGCTTGCCTCAGCCCTTGTGCGCCATGCAGACTCAGCTAGCAGGGCACTGGTGATCTCAAGATCTGTACTTCTCCGCTGCTTTTGAATTGTCTCTCCTTCCACCTACAGCTCAGTCTGATTCTTCAGCTTTGTCTTTGATGATTAGGGTTCCTAGATTGTCGTATACAATTGATTCACTTGTTTTTTTGAGTCTTCATTGTAAAAGGGAAAACAGGAAGCATCGGACTATTCTGCCATCTTGGCCACACTTTCTTGATCCTTCTTTTTTGTTTCCAACTTTTGCATTCCAATCACCAGTAATTACCTACGCATTTCAATTGTGTGATAGAATTTCGCAAGACCAATGACATATTCACTGGAAATACCTTTTTTTCAACAACATAAACAGCGACTATACACGCGGACCTTGCCAGATGGAATACACAGGAATCAAATCGACTACACCTATGGAAAGAGACAATGGAGAAGCTTGTTATCATCAGTCAGAACAAGGCCAGGGGCTGACTTCAGCGCAGACCCTCAATTGCTCTTAACACAAGTTCAAATTGAAGCTGAAGAAAATTAAAAAATGTCCACCAGAACCAAAGTATGACCTTGAATATATACCACTTGAATGTAGAGACTATCTCAAGTATAGATTTGATGTGTTGAACACTGACGACTGAAGACCAGACAAGTTGTGGAATGACATAAAGGACATCATACATGAAAAAGCAAAAGGTCATTAAAAAGACAAGAAAGAAAAAAAGACCAAAATAGATGTCAGAAGAGACTCTGAAACTTGCTCATGAACATAGAGTAGCTAAAGTGAATGGAAAAAATAATGAAAGATTTCAAAGGGCGACTCAAGAAGACAAAGTAAGGTATTATAATGAGATGTGAAAAGACCTGGAGTTAGAAAACCAAAGGGGAAGAAGATGCTTGGCATGTCTCAAGCTGAAAGATCGGAAGAAAAAATTCGAGCCTCGAGTTGCAATATTGAAGGATTCTATGGGCAAAATATTGAAAAATACAGAAAGCATCAAAAAAGAATGGAAAGAAAACATAGAGTCATTGCACCAAAAACAATTGGTTG
Organism: Trichechus manatus latirostris; assembly: GCF_000243295.1. Lineage (NCBI taxonomy): Eukaryota > Metazoa > Chordata > Mammalia > Sirenia > Trichechidae > Trichechus > Trichechus manatus. The sequence continues at coordinate 14,194,303 of NW_004443984.1, forward strand.
ACATACAACCATTTCAGGAGGTACCATATGATCAAGAACCAACGGTATTGAAGGAAGAAGTCCAACCTTCACTGAAGGCATTGAAAAGCAAGGATTCAAGAATTGACGGAATACCAATTAAGATGTTTCAACAAATGGATGCAACCGTGCAAGTGCTTGCTCATCTATGCCAAGAATTGAAAAACAGCTACCTGGCCAACCACCTAGAAGAGATCTACATTTGTGCCCATTCCAAGGAAAGGTAATCCAACCAAATTTGGAAATTATTGAAAAATATCATTAACATCACACACAAGTAAAATGTTGCTGAAGATCATTCAGAAGAGGTTGCAGCAGTACATCGACAGGGAACTGCCAGAAATTCAGCTGGATTCAGAAGAGAATGTGGAATGAGGGACATCATTGCTGATGTCAGATGGCTCCTGGCTGAAGCAGAGAATACCAGAAAGATGTTTACCTGTGTTTTATTGGCTATGCAAAGGTATTCGACTGTGTGGGTCATAACAAATTATGGATAACATTGCAAAGAATGGGAATTCCGGAACACTTAATTGTGCTCATGTGGAACCTTTACATAAAGACTAAGAGGCAGTTGTTTGAACAGAACAAGTGGATACTGCGTGGTTTAAAGTCAAGAAAGGTGTGCATCAGGGTTGTATCCGTTCACCATACTTATTAAATCTGTATCCTGAACAAATGATCCGAGAAGCTGGACTATATGAAGAAGAATTTGACATCCGGATTGGAGGAAGACTCATTAACAACCTTCATTATGCAGATGACACAACCTTGCTTGCTGAAAGTCAAGGGGACTTGAAGCACTTATTGATGAAGATCAAAGACTACAGCCTTCAGTATGGATTACATCTCAATATAAAGAAAACAAAAATCTTCACAACTGGACCAATAAACAGCAGCACGATAAACGGAGAAAAGATCGAAGTTGTCAAGAATTTTATTTTACTTGGATCCACAACCAGCACCCATGGAAGCAGCAGTCAAGAAATCAAACGACATATTACACTGGGCAAGTCTTCTGCAAAAGACCTCTTTAAAGTACATGTTGTTGTTGTTGTTAGGTGCCGTCGAGTCAGTTCCAACTCATAGCAACCCTATGTACAACAGAACCAAACACTGTCCAGTCCTGTGCCATTGTCCCAGTCCTTGTTGTGCTTGAGTCCATTGTTCCAGCCACTGTGTCAATCCATCTTGTTCAGGGTCTTCCTCTTTTTTACTGACCCTCTACTTTACCAAGCATGATGTCCTTCTCCAGGGACTGATCTCTCGTTATAACATGTCCCAAGTATGTGAGATGAAGTCTTGCCATCCTTGCTTCTAAGGACCATTCTGGCTGTACTTCTTCCCAGACAGATTTGTTCATTCTTCTGGCAGTCCATGGTATATTCAGTATTCTTCACCAACACCATAATTCAAAAGGTGTCAATTCTTCTTGGGTCTTCCTTATTTATTGTCCAGGTTTTGCATGCATATGAGGTGATTGAAAATACCATGGCTGGGACAGGGGCACCTTAGTCTTCAAGGTGACATTTTTGCTTTAAAGAGGTCTTTTGGAGCAGATTTGCCCAATGCAATACATCGGTTGATTTCTTGACTGCTGCTTCTGTGGGTGTTGGTTGTGGATCCAAGTAAAATGAAATCCTTGACAATTTCAACCTTTTCTCTGTTTGTCATAATGTTGCTTATTGGTCCAGTTGTGAGGATTTTTGTTTTCTTTATGTTGAGGTGTAATGCACACTGAAGGCTATAGTCTTTGATCTTCATCAGTAAGTGCTTCAAGCCCTCTTCACTTTCAGCAAGCAAGGTTGTGTCATCTGCATAACGAAGGTTGTTAATGAGTCTTCCTCCAATCCTGGTGTCAAGTTCTTCTTCATATAGTCCAGCTTCTCAGATTGTTTGCTCAGGATACAGATTGAATAAGTACAGTGAAAAGATACAACCCTGATGCACAACTTTTCTGACTTTGAAATCATGAAGTGTCACCTTGTTTGTTCCAACAACTGCCTCTTGATCTACGTACGGGTTCTTCATGAGCACAATTAAGTGCTCTGGAATTCCTATTCTTTGCAATGTTATCCATAATTTGTTATGATCCACACAGTTGAATGCCTTTGCATAACCAATAAAACACAGGTAAACATCTTTCTGGTATTGTCTGCTTTCAGCCAGGAGCCATCTGACATCAGCAATGATGTCCCTTTTTCCACATCCTCTTCTAAATCTGGCTTGAATCTCTGGCAGTTCCCTGTTGATGTACTGCTGCAGCCGTTTTTTAATGATCTTCAGCAAAATTTTACTTGCGTGTGATATTAATCATATTGTTTGATAATTTCCAAATTCAGGTGGATCACCTTTCTTGGGAATAGGCATAAATATGGATTTCTTCCAGTTGGTGATAAGGTAGCTGTCTTTCAAATTTCTTAACTTAGGTAAGTGAGCATTTCCAGCATTACATTCGTTTGTTCAAACATCTCAATTGGTATTCCATCAGTTCCTGGATCCTTGTTTTTTACCAGTGCCTTCAGTGCAGCCTGGACCTCTTCCTTCAGTACCATTGGTTCCTGATTATATGCTCCCTCCTGAAATGTTTGAACATTGACCAATTCTTTTTGGCATAGTGACTAGTGTATTCTTGCCATCTTCTTTTGATGCTTTTTGCATTGTTTAATATTTTCCCCATAGAATCCTTCAGTATTGCAACTCAAGGCTTGAATTTTTTCCTTACTTCTTTGAACTTGAGAAATGCCAAGTGTGTTCTTCCCTTTTGGTTTTCTAACTCTTTGCACATGTCATTATAATACTTTATTTTGTCTTCTTGAGCTGCCCTTTGAAATCTTCTGTTTGGTTCTTTTACTTCAACATTTCTTTCATTTGCTTTAGCTACTCCACGTTCAAGAGCAAGTTTCAGTCTCTTCTGACATCCATTTTGGTCTTTTCTTCCTTTCCTGTCTTTTTAATGACCTCTTGGTCTCTTCACATATGATCTCCTTGATGTCATTGCACAATTCTTCTGGTCTTCGGTCATTAATGTTCAACATGTCAAATCTATTCTTGAGGTGGTCTCTAAATTCAGGTGGGATATACTCAAGGTCGTACTTTGGCTCTCATGGACTTGTTCAAGTTTTCTTCAGCTTCAACCTGAACTTGCATATGAACAATTGATGGTCTGTTCCACAGTCGGCCCCTGGCCTCATTCTGACTGATTATATTGAGCTTTTCCATTGTCTCTTTCCACAAGTGTAATCACTTCAATTCCTTTGTAGTCCATCTGGTGGGGTCCACGGTACAGTCGCTGTTTTATGTTGGTGAAAAAAGGTATTTGCAATGAAGAAGTCATTGGTCTTGCAAAATTCTATCATGCGATCTCCGGCATTGTTTCTATCAACAAGGCCATATTTTCCAACTACCAATCCTTCTTTGTTTCTGTCTTTCGAATTCCGATCACTGGTAATTATCAATCCATCCTGACTGCATGTTTGATCAATTTCAGACTGCAGAAGTTGGTAAAAATCTTCAGTTTCTTCATCTTTGTTGTACATAGGGTTGGTCTAAGTCAGAACGGACTTGATGGCACCTAAAACAACAACAACATATGGACTTGCTGTGTGAGCTTGGGCAAATCACACAGGCTCTCTGACCTTGGACGAGTCATGTATGACTCTGGGGCTGGGGTTGCCCCTCTGTGAAACAAGGAGAGGAACATGTGCCCACTCTGTTTCACCACGTTGCTGTGAGGATTTGAGAGTGACAGAAAACTTCACCCAAACCAGCTTCAGCCAAAATGTCATTCATTGGACCACAAAATGGAAAATCTAGGAGCAGAGTGGCTTCGGGTACAGCTGGATTCAGGGCTCTGATTATGTCAGCAGGACTTAGTTCCTCTCCATCTTTTGCTCTGCCTTCCACCGTGGTGGCTCCACTCTTAGGCTCCATTAAGCAACCTGGGGCAATTCCAGATCTTCCTTCCTTGGAGACAACATGGCTATAGGACCTCTGACCTAGAGATTCTCAACCTCAAAGCTATGGGCATTTTGGAATGGATCATTCTTTGTTGTGGGGGCCATCTTGTGGATTGTAGGATATTTAGCAGCATCCCTGACTCCCACCCACTAGATGCCAGTAGCACTGCCCTCCCCCAGGAGGCAAAATGACTGCTGTCCCATTCTCCCCATTTTACTGCTGTAGCCTCATATCCCATCATCCCGAAATCTAGCAGGCAGTGAGAGCCTGCTGGTATCTCCCCCATAAGTCCCACAACTCTCTCTGATTGGACCTACTTCAAGTCACATGCCCATCCCTAAACCAATTGCTGTGGTGGTAGAGTAGGAACAACGTGTGGATTGGCTGCCTGAATCACAAGTTCTGCCCCTGGACCTGGGGGTGAGGCTCCACCCTGACCACATGTGCAAGACATGGGGAAGGGGTGGCACCTAAATAATAATCAGCCTTGGGTCCTGGAAAGAGGGATGGAGGCTGGGAAGGGGATAGGAAGTAGTCATCATGGCCCACTTCCGTCTCTGGGACTCAGCACATCTATATTTTGGGTGTTGATCAAGGTGTTGAAAAGTTCTAAACTGGGCTGCATCCTTGAGGTCTCAGTGGGGGCAGGGAGATGCAAAAGTGAAATTCTCATGGGGCTTATTTATGACTCATTCAGAATGACTCCTTCAAGAGGCCATATTGGTTAGAGGCTTGGGTCCCAGGGCCAGGCTACCTACTTTTAGATCCCGATGCTTCTATATAGGGTCTTTGTGGTTTGGATCCTAGCCTCTCAGAGTGTGGTCTGGAGTATCAGCATCACCATAACTTGGGAACTTGTTAGAAATGCAGAAGCTGCAACCTAGACCTCCAGATTCAGCACCTGCATCTTAAAAGATCTCCAGGTGATTCTTAGACATATTGAAATTTGAGAAGCACTGGGCTGGGGCAAAAGAGCCCTGGTGGCTCAGTGGAAAAAGCTTTGACTGCTAATCGAAAGGTCATCGGTTCGAGACCACCAGCGGCTCTGCGGGAGAAAGATGTGGCAGTCTGCTTTCGTACAGATTTTCAGCTTTGGAAACCCTATGGGGTCACTATGAGTTGGAATTGACTCTAAGGCAGTGGTTTTGGGTAGGCTGGGGCAAAGAAGCTTTGGTGACACAGTGGTTAAGGCATTTGGCTGCTAACTGAAAGTGGTTTGACTCCACCAGCCGCTCCTCAGGAGAAAGATGTGGCAGTTTGCTTCCTTAAAGATTATAGCCTTGAAACCCTATGGGGCAGTTCTACTCTGTCAGAATCAACTTGACAGCAGGGGTTTGGTTTGGTCTTGGGCTGGGGCAAGTTTCAGCTCTCTGCCTCAGTGTCTTACAAATAACAGCAACAATACTATCTGTCTCCTAGTGTTGGTAGAATGAAACAACAGTTTATTCCCTTAAAGTGCTCAGAATGGTAAATGTGCAATAAACGCTCACTCTTAAATCTTTAGACCTGTAGATCTCATCAGAACAGCACAGGATTCCTCAAACTTTTCCATCAAAGAATCCCGGTAGGTCAGAGGTTAGCAAACTTTTTTTAATAAAAGGCCAGATAGTAAATATTTTAGATTTGCAGGTCTTACGGTTTCTGCGGCAGCTACTCAACTCTGCCATTGTAGCACAAAACAACCAGAGGCAATACGTAAATGAAGAGGCAAAGCTGTGTTCTAATAAAACTTTATTTACAAAAAACAGGGGGTGGGCCAAATTTGGCCCATGGCCTCTAGTTTGTCAACCCCTGCAGTAGAGTGATGCTCTGGGGGCTAGTATTCAGCAGTCACCACAAAGCAAAATGTCTTGGAAGTCTCATTCTTCATCTAGAAAGTTTAAAGTGAATTTTGAAGCTTACTTCATAATATCGATGTTGTTATTTTTAGCTGCCGTTGAGTCAGCCCTCACTCATGGATTTATTTTAATATCAACACCCATGGAAGCAGCAGTCAAGAAATCAAAAGATGTATTGCATTGGGCAAATCTGCTGCAAAAGACCTCTTTAAAGTGTTGAAAAGCGAAGATGTCACCTTGAAGACTAAGGTGTGCCTGATCCAAACCATGGTATTTTCAATCACATTATATGCATGTGAAAGCTGGACGATGAATAAGGAAGACCAAAGAAGAATTGATGCCTTTGGATTGTGGTGTTGGAGAAGAATACTGAATATACCATGGACTGCCAAAAGAACAAACAGGTCTGTCTTGGAAGAAGTACAACCAGAATGCTCCTTAGAAGCAGGGATGGCAAGACTATGTCTCACATACTTTGCACATATTATCAGCAGGGATCAGTCCCTGAAGAAGGACATCATGCTTGGTAAAGTAGAGGGCCAGCTAAAAAGAGGAAGACCTTCAACAAGATGGATTGACACAGTGGTTGCAACAATAGGCTTAAGCATAACAGGGACCGGACGGTGTTTGGTTCTGTTGTATATAGGGTTGCTATGAGTTGGAATAAACTCGACAGCACCTAACAACAATAACAACACGATTTTCACAGCAAATCTGATGCTTTGGCAAGATGCTTTGTGTTTATTCTCTGCCTTCTGCTCTGCCCTGTGAACCTTCACAGACATGTGCTCCAATCTGATAAGTGAGCTTCAAGGAACTGGACCCTAAAGACATGCTGGAGGCCTGAGGCCTGCTGAGAATGAGGCTTCTTCTAAGGAACAAAAGGGATAGGGAAGATTTGATATTAGGAGCCCAGGATGTGAGGTCTGTAGTAGCAATGACTCCTGGGAGGCAATGTAGGTCTCCATTTTACAGGTGAGAAAATGGAGGCTCATAGAGATTAAGTGACATGGCCACTGACACTGCCTGTCAGTGGCAGAATTCAGAGCTCCAGCCCACTGAATACCCTTCCCTCTGCCCTAGCCTGCCGTGTTGATGTTGTTAGTTGAGTTGGCTCTGACTCACGGCAACCTTATCATGGCAACGTTGCTCGGTCTGGTGCCATCTTCATGATCATTGGTATGTTTGAGTCTAGTTGGACAATATTTTGTTGTGATCCATATGGTTTTCATTGGCTAATTTTTGGGAGAGATTGCCAGGGCTTTCTTCCTACACTGTCTTAGTCTGGAAGCTCCACTGAAACGTGCTAACCATGAATGATCCTGCTGGTATTGGAAATACCAGTGGCATAGCTTCCAGCATCATAGCAACATGCGAGTCGCCACATTACAACAAATTGACAGACGGGTGGTTGGCCCTGCCAGTTTCTGCTACTAATTTATGCCAGAGATAACGTGGGTGTGGTAGATTGCCAAGATGGCCCCGACTCTTCACCCCTCCCTATATTCACGCCCTTTGCCATATAACTTTGCAATGTCCTCCCAGGAGGAGAAAGAAAAACATATGGAGCCTAACTGCCCCAGCCAGATCCAGACTAGATCAGCCAATCCTCAGCGGACCTCCAGACATGAGTGAGCCAAGCAAGATCAGCAGGGCCACCTAACTCACTCCCGCTGATCCCAGATGTATGAGCGATAAATGGTTATCACTGGAGGCCACTGATGGTTTGTGGTTGTTATACAGAATGATTATTATTGCTATTATTATTTTGTTATACAGCATTATTATGTCAATAGTAGCTGATCCATTAGGTGAAAGCCCTTTGTAAACATCTGTGAGCAATAATTCTCCCCTCAGGTTCCTATTTATCTGGGCTCATTGCCAGCTTCACTGAGCCTCGTCAGCACACCCACAGCCTACACCCTCCCTGGCAGGGTCACCAGAAGGACCAATGTGTGAAGGGTTCTTGAGCTTTTAGGATTAAGAGGCAGAGTAACAGGGTTGTTAGTCACACAGACTCTGGAGTCAGCTATTAGCTGTTGCCAAGTCGATTCCTGGCAACCCTACATGCGTCAGAGTAGAACTGTGCTCCACAGGGTCTGCATTGGCTGATTTTTCAGAAGTTGTAAAAACGCCATGGTGATGGTGTCTGACCTCCTCCAACCCTACAAGGGGGAAGGAGAACCAAGATCAACAGTCCAAGGCTGATTCCTCTGAAGCGGAGGTCAGACATGCCTCGTCTCTCTGCCATCTTTACCAACTCTGACACCAACCGTCCCTCCCACAACATTCTCTATTTCTCTGCTGGCTCCAATAATTCATTGCAATGGCCACACAGAATTCAAAGCCCATACTCACGATTATGGGGTTTATTATAAGGGAAGTAACAATTACAATTCCGGCTTAGGAACACTCAAGATAGAGTTCTTTCATCAGGACAGCCTCTTCCCAACCACGCTTGCAAGCACACGTCTCCTTGGACCTAGGCCTCTGCCCAAAAGCACTCAGCTTTCTCCCTCTGTGGGCTGGGAATCCCAACATGCCCTCTCCTGTTGCCAGGTCTCTGCTGCTGGGTCTCTCCTGTCACCGCTTCTCACCGGCCTCAGGGTTACAGCTTGCTCTCTCTCTGTCTCCTGCTTCCAGGAGCTTCTCAGCACAGGGATCCCGGGTCCAAAGGACACACTCTCCACTCCTGTCTGTTCTTCCTTGGTGATGGTGGGATTCTCCTCTCTGCTCTGAAATTGGCTCCTTTTAAGGCAAAACCGATCAATCCCCTTGGTAGGCCACCATTATCTATCACACTATCACCTGGGTGGGAGTTACAAGACCATGGCTAGAAAGTCACACACAAAAGTGATTAATCCACTGCAGAAGTAGATCACCTCTGGGTGACTCCAACCTCCAACCTCTTGGTTAGTAGTCAAATGCTTAACTGTTTGCACCACCCAGGGACTCCATGGATTCAAATCCTGGTGCCAAATTACTAGCTGCGTGATCTTGGAGAGAGTGGGCGTGAGTTTTTTCTTTTCTTTTTTTTTTAACCTCTCTAAGCTTTGGGGTCCTGGTGGTGCAGTGGTTAAGTGTTTGGCTGCTAACAAAAAGGTTGGCAGTTTGAATACACCAGCTGCTCCTTGGAAACCCGATGGGGCAGCTCTACTCTGTCTTATAGGTTTGCTATGAGTTGGAATCAACTCAGTGGCAATGAGTTTTGGATGGGGTCTGAGCTTCAGTTTCATCATCTGTAAAGGACGGTGTCTTAGTTACCTAGTGCTGCTATAACAGAAATACCATGAGTGGGTGGCTTTAATAAACAGAAATTTATTTTCTCAGAGTTTAGGAGTCTAGAAGTCTGAATACAGGGTGTTGGCTCTAGAAGGCTTTCTCTCTCTGTTGGCTCTAGGGAAAGGTCCTTGTCTCTTTTCAGCTTCTGTTTCTTGGTTCCTTGGAGATCTCATGTGGTGTGGCATCTATCTTGCCCCATCTGTGCTTGCTTGCTCAGTCTGCTCTTTTAGGTCTCAAAAGAGATTGATTTAAGACATACCCTACACTAACACTGCCTCGTTAACGTAACAAGAAAACCCGTTTCCACATGGGATTCTAACCACAGGTATAGGGGTTAGGATTTACAACACATATTTTGGGGGGACACAAACTAGTCCATAACTGGGGTAATAGGCACCCCCCACTATGGGGTTGCCATGAGGATTAAATGAGATCATGCATGTGAAACCCATGAAAGGTGCCGAGCACACAGATGACCAAGTGCTCAATACACGCCCACCATGGGAATTGCTATTAGACACCCAATGGCACTCTAGTGGGTCATTGGCATGTGGGGGGAGGTCTCATCCTTCTAGGTCGGGTCTCTCTCCCCAAGCAGAAGGTGGAGGTGTGAGGGGCAGTGCCTGAGTCCCCACTTTCCCTCACTTCCAAAAACCTCTTGGACAAAATCCACAAATCCCTTCTGTCACCCAAGCCAGAACCCAGGGAGTCCTTCCTGACCCCTCCCTCTCTCTTACCCCTCCACTCACCACAGTATACTTTGGATTTTGCCTTCTAACATGGGAGGAGGGATCGTGGGTTAGTTTCCAATTGCTGCTGTAACAAATTACCGTAAACATAGTAGCTTAAACAACCCAAATTTATTGTCTTATAGTTGTGGAGGTCAGAGGTCCAAAACCAATCTTATCAGGCTAAAGTCAAGGTGTTGGCAGGGCTGGTTCCTTCTGGAGGCTCTAGGGGAGAATCTGTTCCCTGGCCTTTTCCAGCTTCTAGAGGCTGTTGTATTCCTGGGCTCATAGCCCCCTTCCTGCATCTTCAAAGCCAACAGTGTAGCATCTTCCAATCTCTCTCTGACTCTGATCCCCTGCTTCTCTCCTCACATCTCCTTCCCTGACTTTGATCTTCCTGCCTCCCTTGTAAGGACCCTTGTGATGACATTGAACCCACGCAGTTCATCCAGCAAATCTCACCATCTCAAGATTTTAAACTTAATCATATTCGCAAAGTCTTTTTTGCCATGTAAGGTAATATAGTCACAGCTTCTGGGGATTAGGATGTGGACATCTTTGCGAGGCCATTTGGACATAATAGTGGATCTTGTCTCCAAATCTGAAAATTTTACACTCTTGTTGTGCAAACACACCTGCGGCTTATGTTTCACCATTTATTAGCTAATGAAAGTAGCTTTGATAATTCAATCACATTCCCAAAAGTTTATATAGATATGGGACTGGGGCGGGAGGAGAAGCTGATGTTCGACACTATACTTATGCCCCCTAAATAATTACTGTGTCTCTCCCTTTTCTCCTTTCCATTAGTGCCTGGGTTTGGGCCGCATTATTTCTGGCCTTGCCCATTGCAGTGGCCTCCTAATTGGCCTCACTGCCTCTACACTTGCTTGCTTTGAACTACCCTCTACTCAACCACCAGATGAACACTTTAGTATATAGGTCTGCCCACAGTGGTCACTCCTCTACCTGAAATTCTTCCATGGCTCCCCACTGCCCTGAGAATAAAGTCCCAACAACCCCCTACCGTGGTTACCCGCTACCATGGTTATAAGGCCTTTTGTGAAGGGCCTTTGCTCACTTTGCAACCACATCTTTGTCCCTCCCTGCTAAGGTGACCAACCATCTCACTTTTCCCAGGATGGTCCAGATTTCAGCACTGAAAATCCTGTGTCTCAGAAAACTCTTCAGTCCTGGGCAAACTTGTATAGCTGGTCACCCCATCTCTGCCCCACAATGTCAGCTGCTTGGATTTCTCTTCCAACAGTCGCTGTGATTTTGCATCCGCTCTTCTCTCAGCCAGGAAAGTGACTCCTTTTGTTGCTTCCTGTTTAAGGAGTCCTGGTGGCACAACAAGGAGCTCTGGTAGCACAGTGGTTAAGTGTTCTGCTGCTTGCTGAAAGATCAGTTGTTCGAGTCCACCAGCTGCTCTGGGGGAGAAAGATGTGGCAGTCTGCTTCCGTAAAGATTACAGCTTTAGAAACCCTATAGGGCAGTTCTACTCTGTCCTATAGAGTTGCTATAAGTTGGAATTGACTTTACGGCAATGAGTTTTTGGTTTGGTGGTACATTGGTTAAGTCCTTGGCTACTAACCTAAAGGTTGGTGGTTCGAACCCACCTAGCGGCTCCACAAGAGAAAGACCTGGTGATGTGCTCCCATAAAGATTACAGCCTAGAAAACCCTATGGGGCAGTTCTACTCTGTCACATGGGGTCACCATGAGTCTGAATTAACTCGACAGCATCCAACAACAACAACAACATACTATCAGTTAGGAGTATGTTGAGCTGCAAGTAACTGAAAACCTAACTACAGTGGCTGTTATGGATTGAATTGTGTTCTCCCAAAATATGTGTTGGAATTCTAACCCCTATACCTGTGTGTTATGGACTGAACTGTGTCCCCTAAAACGTGTGTCAACTTGGCTAGGCCTTGATTCCCAATATTGTGTGATTGTCCTCCATTTTGTGATATGATGTATTTATCCCATGAGTTGTAAATCCTAACCTCTATGATGTTAATGAGGTAGGATTAGAGGCAGTTATATTAATGAGGTAGGATGCAATATACAGGATTAGGTTGTATCTTGAGTCAATCTCTTTTGAGATATAATAAAGAGAAGTGAGCAGAGAGGAGAGGGACCTCATACCACCAAATAAGTAGTACAAGGAACAGAGTGCATCCTTTGGACCAGGGTCCCTGCACTGAGAAACTCCTAGACCAGGGGAAGATTCATGATAAGGGCCTTTCCCCAGAAAAGATGTTGACAGAGAAATTGACAGAGAGAAAGACTTCACTGGAGTTGGCACCCTGGATTTGGACTTCTAGCCTCCTAAACAGTGAGAGAATAAACTTCTGTTTGTTAAAGCCATCCACTTGTGGTATTTCTGTTATAGCAGCACTAGATGAGACACTGTGGATATGATCCTGCTTGGAAATCAGGTTTTCTTCATCATGTTAATGAGCCATATCAGTGTAGGATGTGTCCTAAACCTAATCATTTCTGAGTTATAAAAAGAGTAGATTAGACACAGAGGCAGGCACATACTGGGAAAGACAGACATCACATGAGGATTGCTAAAACTCAAGGAATGCCCAGGACTACTGATGAGGAAGGCATTGATGTGACCAAAACCCTGATTTGGACTTTCAGCCTCCAGAACTGTGAGGAAATGTTTCTGGTCTTTAAAGCCACCCACTTGTGGTATTTGTACCACCGCAGCACTGGGTAACTAAGACAGTGGCTAAACTAAATGCAGCTTTATTTTTTTCATATAACAAGAAATTCGGAGGAGGAGGATTGCTGGCATCAACTCTGCGGCTTGATGATGTTGGAACCAATGTCTCTGCAGTTCTCTTGGCCACAAGATGGCTGCCTCAGCTCCAGGCATAAAGTCCATATTCAAGGCAGGAAGAAGGGGAATGGGTGGCACCAGCTGTGTCAGACCCCTCCTATCAGAAAACACATGCTTCCCAAGCAGACTTCTTACGTTGCAAAGCATGGTGGCTAACAGCATGGGCTCTGGAGCCAAATTACCAAAGTCTGGACTTCAGCGCCACAACCTCCTAGTTGAATCACCTTGAGGAGCCAATAATCCTCTCTGGCCTCTGTTTTCTTACCTTTAAAATGGGGATGATGTTAATAACAACCTACCTCATAGGGTTGTTTCAAGAATTAAATGAGGTAATACATGTAAAACCTGTATAACAATGTCTGGCACATAGTCTAAGTGCTCAATAAATATTAGATATTATTTCCCTTTTATAACTACAAGGGACAGCAAGTGTTTATCATTTATTACCTCCAATATAGAGACGGGTGTGAAAGAAGGAGATTGAAAATAAAGTTTGGATCAAGCAACTAGTAGTACCTTCTGAACTCAGGTACTTTCTATTTTTAAGGCTCAGCTTGGGCATCATTACCTCCAGGAAGCCCTCCTGCACTGCACTCCTCCCACCAACTGACACTGTGTAACTTTTTGTGTTCCTGGTCTGTTTCCTTTCTTCACGCTTACAGCAGAGAAGTCAAATGATCTGTTTATGGATCTGTCTCTTCCAGAGCAGGAATCTTTTCTGACCCATCCCTGAATTCTCAGGACTGAGCCGGTGCCGGGCTCCCTATAGGCCAATTGCTTGGTGAGTGTCTTAGTTTCTTGGCGCTGTTATGACAAAAATATCACAAGTGGGTGGATTTCATGAACAGAAATTTATTTTTTTAAGGTTTAAGGGGCTAAATGTCTGAACTCAGAGGGTGGGCTCTAGGGGAAGGCTTTCTCCGTTCACTCTGGGGGAAAATCCTTGTGTCTTTCAGCTTCTCTTCCTCGGTTCCTTGGTGATCTCCGTGTGGCATCAATCTTTCTCCATTTGTGCTTCCTTGTTTCTGTCCCTAATCTGTTCTCTTCATATTTCAGAAGTGATTGGCTTAAAACACACCCTTAACTGACAAGGCCTCATTAACATAACAAAGAGAAGCTTATTACCAAATGGGATTACAGGTGGTCCTGGATTTATGACGTATTTGAGTTATTACAAATCACATTTATGGCAGTCTGTGGTTTTTTTGGTACAATTTATCTTTAGTAAGATGTAAAAAAAAACCAAAAAAACCAGAGTTAAGAGCTCAGCTGCTAACCAAAAAGTTGGCAGTTCGAAGCCACCAGCCGCTCCTTGGAAACCCTATGGGGCAGTTCTACTCTGTCCTATAGGATCACTATGAGTTGGAATCGACTTGACGGCAACGGGTTTGGTTATTTTTGGTTTTATCTTTAGTAATATGTGCTACATACTTAATTGTACTCATGAGGAACCTGTACATAAACCAAAAGGCAGACGTTTGAATAGAGCAAGGGGCTACTGTGTAGTTTAAAATCAGGAACGGTGTGCGTCAGGGTTGTATTCTTTCACCACACTTATTCAATCCGTATGCTGAGCAAATAATCTGACAAACTGGACTATATGAAGAAGAACAAGCCATCAGGATTGGAGGGAGACTCATCAACAACCTGCGTTATGCATATGACACAACCTTGCTTGCTGAAAGTGAAGAGGGCTTGAAGTACTTACTGATGAAGATCAAAGACCACAGTCTTCTGTATGGATTACACCTCAACATAAAGAAAACAAAAATCCTCACAACTAGACCAATAAGCAACGTCGTGATAGGCAGAGAAAAGATTGAAGTTGTCAAGGATTTCCTTTTACTTGGATCTACAATCAACGCCCACGGAAGCAGCAGTCAAGAAATCAAAAGACGCATTGTATTAGGCAAATCTGCTGCAAAAGACCTTTTTAAATGTTAAAAGCAAAGATGTCACTCTAAGGACTAAGGTGTGCCTGACCCAAGCCATGTAATTTTTGCACTCGAAAGGTGAACAATGAATAAGGAAGACTGAAGAAGAATTGATGTCTTTGAACTGTGGTATTGGTGAAGAATATTGAATACACCATGGACTGCCAGAAGAAAGAACAAATTTGTCTTGGAAGAAGTATAGGCAGAATGCTCACTAGAAGCGAGGGTGGTGAGACTTTGTCTCACATACTTTGAGCATGTTATCAGGAGGGACCAGCCCCTGGAGAAGGACATCATGCTTGGTAAAGCAGAGGGTCAGCGAAAAAGAGGAAGACCCTCAATGAGATGGATTGACACAGTGGCTGCAACAATAGGCTCAAGCAGAACAACAATTATGAGGATGGCACAGGACCGGGCAGTGTTTTGTTCTGTTGTACATAGGTTTGCTATGAGCCAGAATTAACTCAATAGCACCTAACAACAACATCTACATACAATATTGCCGCATGTAATTTGCTGATGTTATCATTCTGAGATGTTCACTAGAAGATGTTCAAAGACCGGGTTTATTAAGACACTGATAATAAAAGACAATAATAATGAAAACTTAGAAAAAAAAAGAGATATTTGACTTAACATCAGAACCGACTTGTCAGAACGGAACCCCGTTGTAAGTCGGGGACTACCTGTATATCCACAAGCATAGGGGTTAGGGTTTAGAACACTTATTTTAGGAGGACACAATTCAGTCCATAATTTTGAGAAAATGAACTCTTTCCTGAGAATTGGCTTGGCATCGTGGCGGTGTGGGAGATACACCATGGTCCCTACTCTCCAGGAGCCGAAGTCTGTTCGGGGAAACAGGACAACTCATGCACCGCTTAGAGGCTGCTCTGAACTACTGTGGGGACTTCAGAGGCCGGGGTTAGGCAGATGATCCCTCATCCCACTTCCATTGGAGACCTACTGGAAAGGCCTCCATAGATCAGCATATTTTCAGGAGCACCCTAACTGGGCACTCCTATGGTTACGGGTCCAGGGTCTCTACCAGAATGTCCCCCATAATAACTGTGCCCACCTTCACTGGACACGGGCCATTCTCTCTTTTGGTCCCACTTGCCCTCCAGCCACCCTCAGATGAGCTCTCCCTTCTCTGAACCTCTAGCTGCTCATGCATGGCCGCCAGTTCTTTCTTTCTTTCCTTCCTCTCTGGGCCCCACCTGTCTATTGCAGTGAAGTCATTTCCAGCCCGACCCACTGTGATTCTGTGTGGAAACCATTGCTTTCCTGAAACCTGAGCCTCCAAGGGCTGGGCTAGGGTCTCCTCCTCCTCCTCCTGTACTTCCACTGTGCCCAGCATAGTCTGGGCCTGAGGTCAGGACTCATTAAACACTTCTGGAAACAGAGACCCAGGCCAACAGCAGCTGCGGGGTCTGTGCCGGGTGGGTGGGTCCACTGGGGAGTCTGTTCCTCAGGGAGCAGATGGCTGTCCCCGAGCTCTGGACATCCTTGTGGGGCCAGCCTCTCTGGGCTGGGGGTAGCTGCTCTTGGGGAGATCCCCGTCCTCCACCTGCAGCTTGGGAATCTTAAGGACCCACCGGAGCCCTCTGTGGAGGCAGGACCAGAGAAGAGGGTTCTCTGACCAGGGTCACAGAGAAGAGCAAGATCTCATGTGTCAACTCATATTCCCTCAGGCTACCCACGTGGCTTCCTGGGGCAAACCCCAGCAGCTCTCTCCAAGCCCTAGCCAGGCTGAGGAGGCCTCTCTTTGGAATCCCTGGTTTGGAAAAGGACAACCCCTAGAGAGCCTGGGGACCCCCAGGGGAGGCACAAAATAAGAATCGAGGCGGCTTGAAGGGGAAGGAGTTTATTGTTGTGGGGACTTGCTGCTTACATCACAAGGACAAATCACAGCTGCAGTTTCTGGAAGAGCAGAGAACAGTGTAAGGGACTTGAGATGTGTGCCCCTTCTGGGGCCGTGCAGAGCTCACACAGGAGGGTGGGCACACAGGGTCACGGCAGGCAGCCCCGGGCTTTGACACGCCAGCCTTGCCTCTGCCCAAGGGCCTTGAACTCCCCTCAGCATCTCAGACCTCTGCTGCTGCAAACGGGGTTCAGAAGACATGCTCCCCCAACCCCCACATGTGAAAGCCCCCCCAGCCCAGGGTGGCTCCCAGTATGATGAATGGCCATCCACACCACCCCTCCCCTCTGTTGGGCCCTGCTCTAATGGGGCCACATTTCATTTTGTGGGTACTGGTGTGGTGCCTGGGGTGACGACATAAGCATTTGCTGAAGCCAATGGATAAATAGATGGAGGAGTTAATGCCTGTTTCCTTCACTGAACTCAACTCTAGGTCTGTATACAGTAAGCGCTCGATCAATACTTCTTGAATGAACAAGTGACTGAATGAACTTTGTGTGAATGAGTGAACGTTGTATGTATGAGTAAGTAAGTACATGAATAAAGGGGTGACTGAGCAAGCAAGGGGAACCCTGGTGGCACAGTTAAGAACTCGGCTGCTTGTTTGGGGTCTTAAAAGCCTGTGAGCAGCCATCTAAGATACTCCACTGTTCTCATCTCTCCAGGAGCAAGGAGAATGAAGAGAACAGGATACAAGGAAAAGATTAGTCC
>NW_004443984.1:14211959-14242512 GCF_000243295.1 Trichechus manatus latirostris
GAGTGTAGTCGATGTCACTGAACTGTGCATGTAGAAATTTTTGAAATGGTGTATCTTTGGCTATGTATATTTTCACCAAAAAAAAAAAAAAGGCCTAGAAGGGACAGGGTTGACATGTCATGGGGTTCTTATCCAATGTCATAAAACAATATGTGTACTACTGTTTCATGAGAAACTGTTTGTTCTGTAAACCTTCACTTGAAGTAAAATTAAAAAAAAAAAAAAAGAACTCGTCTGCTAATCAAAAGGTCGGCAGTTCAAATCCACCAGCCACTCCTAGCAAACTCTATATGGGGCACTTTACTCTGTCCTATAGGGTGGCTATGAGCCAGAATCGACTCGATGGCAATGGGTTTTGATTTTTGAGCAAGCAAGGAGGCCTGATACTGCAGTGGTTAAGCAGTTGGCTGCTAACTGAAAGATCAGCGGTTTGAACCCACGAGTAGCTCCATGGGAGAAAGATGTGACAGTTTGCTTCTTTAAAGACTACAACCTTGGAAGCCCTGTGGGCTGTTCTACTGTGGCCTATACAGTCGCTATGAGTCGGAATGGACTCGATGACAATGGGTTTGGTTTTTTGGGGAGTTTTTGGTGAGCAAGCAATAAGTGAATGAGTGAAGGAGTAAGCAGGGAAGTGATTGAAGAAATGAGTGTGCGAGGGGAGGGGCCCACGGGTGCAGGAAGGAGGGGTCCACAGGCTTGAGGCGGGCACCCACCTTCTTGATCCAGTCGATGTAGGCAGACACGCGGGTGAAGACTGTGGGCTTCTTGGGGATGTTGCAGCCCCGCCCTGACCCGAAGCTGACGATGCCATGCACCTCCCAGGAGCCGTTCTCTGCCTGGCAGTTCAGTGGACCGCCGGAGTCCCCCTGTGCCAGAAGGGGCGGGCATTAGCCACCAGGCCTCCCTCAGAGGCAGGCCTGGGAAACGGGGGCAGGGTGGGGAGGGGGATGTGGGCTGGCTCCTCAGCCTTTGTCCCCTGTTTATGCTTCGACTTGTTCCTAGTAGGGGAGGGAGAGGAGATCTGGCTTGGGTCTGCCTTGGCCCAGTTCTGGGGGGATCTGGAGTGTCAGACTAGTTCTTGCTTTGCTGTGTGATCTTGGGACAATGCTAACCCTCTCTGTGCCTCAGTTTCCTCAGATGTCCAGAGTCACCGTGTCTAAGACTGTGAGCTGCCCAGAGACATGAGGATGCTGGGGGCTGCGTTAGAGACCTGGGAAAATGGGGAAGGTAGGAGTGGGGAGAGGGTTGTGTGTCTGAAAACAGGACAGTTTTTGATTGTCTTAAATGTTTCTGAGTTCTGTGTCAGATCTCCCTAAGTCCCCTGTCTTCCTGGACTGGTGTAGCTGACGGCATGAAGGAACATGTGCAGAGGCTGCAGTGAAGCTTCTTATATGTCTCCATTTGATAGATGGGAAAATTGAGGTTCAGAGAGATTAAACAGCCTGCCAGAGGTTACACAGCTAGTAAGTGGTGGGACCGGGACTTAAACTCAGATTCTCTGACTCAACTCTCCTGCTCTTGCCACAGCGCTGGGGGCGAGGAGAAGGCAAGGGGAAGGGGTGAGGTATGGGTGACAGGTCTTCCCCTGAGCCTGCTTGGCCCATCCGGGGCACAGTCTCCTCCCAGGGAGAGGATTCGCTCATATAGGTCTCCCTACTCCCACCTTCCTTGCCTCCCTTGCTATCCCCCTACTTAGGCACAGGGTCTGGGCACTCACATTGCAGGCCGAGACGACTCCGTCGCCCCCGGCGCACACCATCTTGTTCGTCACCAGGAGACCCCACCAGTCCAATCTCCTACACGTGGCATGTTTCACCACCAGCAGCAGGCCCTGCTGTAGCTCTTCGGCGATGGGGCCATCGGCTGGG
The DNA here is from genome assembly GCF_000243295.1 of Trichechus manatus latirostris. Lineage (NCBI taxonomy): Eukaryota > Metazoa > Chordata > Mammalia > Sirenia > Trichechidae > Trichechus > Trichechus manatus. The sequence goes on from NW_004443984.1 coordinate 14,213,831, forward strand.
GAGAGCGGTCCGTGACCATAAAGTCAGCAGGGATAGGCCCAGCCCCAGCCTAGCCCGCTGGGCCTTCCGGGATTGGGTGGGGGTGAGGCCTGGCAGGGCTTTGTGGGCAACACACAAATGACCTTAATCAAGAGGCAAGACTCTCAGCCAACTGTCCTGAACCGTTTGGGGCAGAGACCCCTCTGAGGGTGAGGAAGGGGCAGCAGGTTTGAAGTAGAATCAATCCACAGAAAGCCCTCAAGGAATAACCATCGAGTTGAGTCGTCTTTAATTTGGATGCTAGGGTTTTATTGTAAACCATTTCCTTGTAGGTTTCTGCCTTTGGTGTACCATATTCAAAAGTCTTTCTACCCCAAGATTTTCTAAGTAATGATCTGTATTTTCCTGTAGGTCTTCTATAGTTTCATTTATTTACATTTAAATCTTTAATTCAGCTGGACTTTATCTGGGTGTCTGGTATGCCATAAAGATCTAACACCCCACTCCCCGCCCCATGGCTTATTTATTTGACTTAACAGGTACTTATATGACACTTACTATGTGCCAAGCCGGCCAATTCTAATCTGTTTAATCCTTACAACACAGCTTTTTAGAGTGTCTGTCACGTAGTATGTGGGTAATAAATATTAGTTGGTGTCATTACAAAGGTAAACAAGATGTGAAAATGGTTAGGCAGAAAGGAACAGTGATGGGCAAGTGTGTGTGGAGTGCTTGTTGTTGGAGCTGCTTCCTCTAGGAAGGCTCTCATGATTTGCCAGGAGCTGTACTCAATGTGCTCAGCTGCTAACCGGAAAGTTGGAGGTTCAAGTCCACCCAGAGGTGCCTCAGAAGAAAGGCCTGGTGATCTACTTTCGAAAAATCTGCTCTTAAAAACCCTATGGAGCACAGTTCTACTCTGACACACATGGGGTCGTTGTGAGTCGGGTTCAACTCCATGGCAACTGGTACTCACTCCAGAGGCGGCCCCAGCCAGTGACGTAGCAGGGGAAGTCCTGAGGCAGCACGGAGTCCTTCTCTGGCAGGCAGGCCACCTGGATAGTGTCACTCAGCTCCACGGACTTTGCCAGCTTGATGAGGGCAATGTCGTTGCTGGAATCCAAGTGAGAGGGTAAGTGGGGTGGAGGGCCCTGGGCTGTGAGTTGGGAGTCAGGACAAGGGTGGCCAGGAGTCCCCCATAAATGTCATGGACCACTAGCTTCATATTGGCTGACAGATGTGCCCCAGGGCAAATGATCTGCCTTCTGACTTGATCACTCATCCCTTTAAAAGGAAAGGCTTAACTGAGGGGGAAACCAGAGCTGAAGCATTCTGAACCACTGCTGGTTATTTATCCCTCAGAAATTAAGTGAAAGCAAATGGGAAGTTATAATGACAAAAGAGGGATACTTACTGTTATGAGTTTTATATTTTCATTTTACCAGAACGGAAGTGGGCAGCCCTAGACAGACCTGCTTTGATTTTTAGTTCTACCATCTACTGGGCCATGTGACCTGGGACATATTCCTTAACCTCTCTGAGCCTCAGTTCCTTGTCTAGGGCTATGGTGAAGGTTAAATAAGAAGTGGCATGTAAAATGCATGTTGCAGTGTGAGCATGCAGTAGGTGCTCAATAAAGGTGAGTCCTGGCTCAACCTCTAGCTGAGAGACTCCAGGCAGGACACTCTTGGGCCTCTGCGTCTTTATTCCTTGTGTATTTTTCAGGGACTCTTGGCCAATGATCGGGGTGGGAGGGAAGTCTGTCTCCATTTAGTATTTTGTGTAAAGGGGCCATCTTGCCTGCTGTTTGGGGTGAGGATAGGATACCAGGGACAGGGTGGGGGCAGACCCTGCAACTGTGTCTCAGGGACCTCTCTTCAGGAGCCATGAGATGGTCAGCCAGGCACTCACCGTATCAGGAAGGAGTTCCACCTCTCATGGACAAAGATGGTGTCCACACCTACAAACAGGGAGCCCTCCTCGTCTTTCACGGACAGGTTGTTCTTCCCCAGGCCCACGCGATAGATGAGGGAGTCACTGGGCAGGGGAAGGAGACAGGGTCAGGGTAGATTTGGTGGCCCAACACTGTGGCCACCATAGGAAGAGTGTCCATCCCCACTGACCCTTCCTAGTGTTGTGTAGAGGAAAGACCCTGGACTTGGAGTCAAAGGACTTGGGTCATGTTGTGTCTTTGTTGCTCTTAGCGGGTAGCCTCGGGCCTCAGTCCCCTTATCCATAAAAACCAAAAACCAAACCCGTTGCTGTGGAGTCGATTATGACTCATGGCAACTCCATGTGTTATAGAGTAGAACTGCTCCATAAGGTTTTCTTGACTGTAATCTCTATGGAAGCAGATTACCAGGATGTTTCTTCTATAGAGCCACTGGGTAGGTTAGAACCAGGGCTTAGAACTGGTTTGTTCTGGCTTGAATCCCTGCTGAGAATTCACATTTCCATCTCAGATATACTGAATCAGAGTCTACATTTTAACAAGATCCCCAGGTGATTCATATGTATAATCGAGTTAGAGACGCACCGCTCTGCTAGTGGTTCTCAGAATTGGTCCTTAACCAGCAGTATTAGCATTGCCTGGGAACTTGTTAGAAATGCAAATTCTCAGCAGAGGTGAGAACCTGAACAAACCAGTTGGAAGCCCTGGCTAGAACCGCCAACTGTTGGTTAGCAGCTGATTGTGAACGGCTTGTGCCACGCAGGGACCTTTTGTTCGTCTGTAAGGTGGAGATAATATTAGAACTTAGGTGCTAGGGCTGCTGTAAGAATAAACTAGTCCAAACCACCATCATCTCTTGCCTACATTGTTGCAACAGTGGCCTAACTGCCTCCCTGCATCCACCCTGGCCTCCCTACTGTCCATTCTTAACCCAGTAGCCAGTGTGAGTCTTCTAAAATATGTCAGCCCCTGCCCTTCCTCCACTCAAAAAAACTTCTAATAGCTCCATGTCACTGAGGGTTGAAGCCAAAGTCCTGACACTGACCTGCACCATCAAGCTGTGCGTCTCCTCTCTAGTTCCCCTCCTCCTGCTCTCCCCCTCGCACACTCTGCTCCTGCCATACCAGCCTCCTCGTTATTTCTCAAACACACCAAGCAGGCTCCTTCCTCAGGGAACAGCACTGGCTGTTCCCTCTGCCTGGCATGCCCTCCCCTAGATCTCCCCCTGACTTCCTCCAAATCTTTGCTCAAATATCCCATTATTATCAAGGTCTTCCCTCAGTCAAAAAAAAAAAAGAAAGAAAAAAAACCCATTTGCTGTCAAGTCGATTCCGCTGCATGTGACTCCATGTATGTCAGAGCAGAACTGTGCTCCATAGGGTTTCCACGGCTGATTTTTCAGATCACCAGGCCTTTCTTCCAAAGCACCTCTGGGTGAACTCGAACCTCTAACCTTTCGGTTAGCTTGTTAAACATTTGGACCACCCAGGGACTCCTTCCCTCAGGCATGCCCTTTAAAATAGAACCCGTTACACTTTTTATCCTCTTCTTGCTTTATTTTTTCTCCATCACCACCTGATATGTATTTACTTGTTTAATTGTCTGTTGTTCTGTCTTCCACTAGACTGTAAGCTCCCTGAGAACACAGACGAGGTCTTCATCCCTGCTGTATTCCCTGCACAATAAGTGTTTGTTGCATGGCTAAACGAATAACCGAGTTAGCCCCATGCCTGTAGGTAGTAGGTGGTCTAGAAGAGCAGCTTATGAGGCCCCTGCCCCAGGGTGGGATGTCATCCCAGTTCACCTGATGCAATGGGCTGCCGTGAGGACGAAGTTGTTGGCTATCAAGGTGCCACCACACGTGTGCCACCACGTGCCGTTCGCAAAGTATTGGAGGGAGATCTGGAGAGGGTGCATAAGAGTCATGTGTCAGGTCTCTGGGGACCCTCATCCCACAGCCCTGCCTACCCCCACCTCCTACCCCCTAGCAGTATGCTTACCTGCCAGGGCCAGCTGTGGGCTACGGCATTCTCTCCTCCTACCACCCGGGCCGCTATGTTGGGAGGGAAGCTGGGGACCCCACAGCTGGAGGCTGGGTGAGCAGGAGGGGAGGAGATCAGGTGAGTGGGGCTGGCATCCCCACTGGTGTGGGGACAGGTGGGGTGGGCAGGTAGAAAGAGCACCAGTTTTGGGTCCAGCAGACATGGCTTCATATTTCACTTCATGGCTTTGGGGAAGCCACCTAATTCTCTGGGCCTCAGCTTCCCTTTCTGTGAAATGGGAAGACTAGCACTAACTTGGTGGGTTTGTCCTGAGAACTAAATTAGACAATGCATATAACAGGCTTAGCAAAGGGCTGGGTACAGAACAGACGCTTAGTACACTGTAGGAAATAAAAAAGAGTCCAAGCATACCTGTCCTTCACCCTTACCCTGGGGGTGCATGTGCGGTGAATCCAGACTTACAGAATGTTGCAGCTGGCAAGCTGTGTGGATCAGTGAAGAGCACCTAGACTCGAATTTTGGCTCAACCACTAATTAGTCAAGTGATCTTGGGCAAGATACTGAGCCTCAATGTCCTCATCTGTAAAATGGAGCTATTCATAGAACCCACCTCTCAGGGAAGGAGCCCTAGTGGCACAATGGTTAAGTGTTTGGTTGCTAACCAAAAGGTTGGCAGTCTGAACCCACCCAGTGGCTCTGAAAGAGAAAGACCTGGTGATCTGCTCCCATAAAGATTACAGCCAAGAAATCCCTATGGGGAAGTTCTACTCTGCCACATGGGGTTGCTATGGGTTGGACTCGACTCTATGGCACCTAACAACACCACCTCTCAAAGTCGTTGTGGGGGTCAAATTAGCATGTAAAGAGCTTAGCACACAGTCTGGCACATAGTAAACACAATAAAGAAGAGCTGCTATTATTCCTGCTGTTAGCTGGAAGGACTCTTAATCGAGTGCTCTCATTACCCAAGCAAGTTGGTGAGATTTAGAGGGGTGAAGTGACTTGTCTAAGTCTTGCAGTGAGTGAGTGACATTTAAGCCAAGTCCTTTGATTCCTGATCCGATGCAATACCACCAAAATGGGGGAGCAAAGAATCCCCAAGTGAGAGACGTCGCTGGGAAGGGTAGGCTCTGATGGTCCCTGGGGTGAATCCCTGGCACCGTTCTCGGTGCCTTCTATATCTCACCTCTAATGCTCACCCGACCTGGGGAGGTCAGCCCACTGTCCTGTTTTGCGGAGGGGAAGGCAGAGCTACAGAGAGGGGAAGTGACCTGTCTGCCACACAGCGAGTCAGCAGCATCTGAGCCCACATTGGACCCCAAACTCCTTTTTTGAAGCCTTGGTGAGCAGAGCGCCTGAGGCTCTGCCTTTGTCCCCAGGCGGCCATCTGGAGCTCACAGCCCACTGGCAGCAGCTAGTCCCCATCCAGAGCTTACCATAGGTCAGGAGTATGGCGAGGACTGTGACGCCCAACATAGTGTGAGTGTCCGGACTGAGTGGCCCCTAAGGGGGCATGAGTGTATTTGTAGGCAGGAGGAGGTCCACCTGGCCAAGGCCGAGCCACGCCTTGGGGAGAAGAAACCTGTTCCAGCAAGGCCTTTTCCCTGACCTTGGGTGGCTACTGTTTAATTTGGATGGGAGATGGAGCTGGCTCGAGGGTATGGTTTTCCAAGCATCCTGAGACAGAGCCCAATTCTGAGATTTGCAGGCTTTTTTTTGGGCCCCTACCACTCTGGGTATTTTGCTGAAGATAATTTAAAAAAGGCTGCAGCAGTACATTGATGGGGAAATGCCAGAAACGATAACCCGATTCAGAAGAGGATGTGCAACCAGGGATATCATTGCTAATGTCAGATGGACCTGGCTGAAAGCAGAGAATACCAGAAAGATGTTTACCTGTGTTTTATTGACAATGCAAAGGCATTTGACTGTGTAGATCACAACAAATTATGGCTAACACTTCAAAAAATGGAATTCTGGAACACTTCACTGTGCTCATGAGGAACCTGTATATAGACCAAGAGGCATTCAAACAGAACAAGGGGATACTGCGTGGTTTAAAATCAGAAAAGGTGTGTGTCAGGGTTGCATCCTTTCACCGTAGTTATTCAATCTATATACTGAGCAAATAATCCAAGAATCTGGACTACATGAAGAGGAACGTGGCATCAGGATTAGAAGAAGACTCATTAACAACCTGTGATAGGCAGATGATACAAACTTGCTTACTGAAATCAAAGAGAACTTGAAGCACTTATTGACGAAGATCAAACACTACAGCTTTCAGAATGGATTACACCTCAACATAAAGAAAACAAAAATCCTCACAACTGGACCAATAAGCAACATCGTGATAAACAGAGAAAAGACTGAAGTTGTTAAGGATTTCATTTTACCTGAATCCACTATCAGTTCCCATGGAAGCAGCAGTCAAGAAATCAAACTATGTATTGCATTGGGCAGATCTTCAGCAAAAGACCTCTTTAAAGTGTTAAAAAGCAAAAATGTCACTTTGAGGACTAAGGTGCGCCTGACCCAAGTCATGGTGTTTTCAGTTGCCTCATATGCATGTGAAAGCTGAACAATGAATAAGGAAGACTGAAGAAGAATTGATGACTTTGAATTATGGTGTTGGAGAAGAGTATTGACTATACCATGGACTTCCAGAAGAATGAACAAATCTGTCTTGGAAGAAGTACAGCCAGAATGCTCCTTAGAAGCGAGAATGGTAAGTCTTTGACTCATGTACTTTAAACATGTTATCAGGGGTGACCAGTCCCTGGAGAAGGACATCAAGCTTGGTAAAGTCGAGGGTCAGTGAAAAAGAGAAAGACCTTCAATGAGATGGATTGACACAGTGGCTGCAGCAATGGGCTCCAGCATAGCAATGATTGTGAGGATGATGCAGGACCAGGCAGTGTTTCTGTTCTGCTGTACACAGGGTCACTATGAGTTGGAAATGACTTGGTGGCACCTAACAACATGACAGCAACAACAACAACCGCTCTGGGTAAAGGAACCAGCTGCTTTGTGGGACAGAAGACCTCGTGATCTGCTTCCGTAAATACTGTAGCCTAGGAAACCCTATGGGCCAGTTCTATACTGTCATATAAGACTGCTATGAGTCGGAATAAACTCTGTGGCACACAACAACACCATCACCACTCTGGGTGGAACGGGCTCCCAGTTTCTCCCCCATCTCACTCTGTTAGTTATTTATTGGGCACCCAGTACTTCTTACATCATCTCACTTATTTCTCCACACAACATGAAGTAGTTACTATGATCTACTCGTTAGAGACGAGAAAGCTGAGACTCAGAGCGGGTAAGAGACCATCCAGGGTCACACAGCTGGAACGCAGCAGAGCCAGGATTTGAATTCAGCACTTCTAGCACTGGTCCAAACATCACATTTGGTAAAGTAGAGGATCAGCGAAAACAAGAGAAACCCTCAATGAGATGGTTTAACACAATAGCTGCAACAAACATATACACACACCTACACACACACACACACACACACACATAGAGGCTCCCACACCCACAGACAGGCACACATACCAGTGTCTCACGTAGAAAGCTTTCAGTTTTACACAGACACGCACAGTCATATGTCACACATTTAAACATGTACACAAATACAGAAATGACCGCAAATACACAGAGAATGAAGTGCCAGATGAAGAGAGCCATCTTTTTTTTTTTCCTCAATGTTGTTATCGGTTGATGTGTGTCCCCCCAAAAGATATTTGGAGAGAGCATCTTTGCAGATGTAATTGGTTAAGTTTATATGAGGTCTTACTGGAGTAGAGTAGGCCCTAATCCAATATGTCTGGTGTCCCTATAAGAAGAGACACGGAGACAGAGAGACACAGAAAGAAAACAGCCATGTGAAGATGCAGGCAGAGGGAGTGATGCTGCCATAAGCTAAGAACATCCTGGGGCTCAGCGGTTAAGAGCTACGGCTGCTAACCAAAAGGTCGGCAGTTGGAATCCACCAGCTGCTCCTTGGAAACCCTGCTGGGGCTTCTACTCTGTCCCATAGGGTCGCTATGAGTCGGGACGGCAATGGGTTAGTTAGTTAACCAGCAGCTGGAAAGAGACAAGGCAAGTTCTTCCCCTAGAGCCTTCAGAGGGAGCACGGCCCTGCCAACACCTTGAATTCAGACTTCTGGCCTCTAGAAGTGTGAGAGTATAAATTTCTGTTTCAGCTACTCAGTTTTTGGTACTTTTTACAGCAGCTCTAGGAAATGAATCCAAATGTTCACAGAGCAACAAACCTTTTTGGAGGGAAGTTGCTAGTTGCTCTTGAAGCTGCTGCATCAGCTTTAGGGGAACTTCCTTGTTTTGAACCAGGTACCAGATAGTGGCCTTTATGTAAAGCATCAATAAACCATTGTCCCTGGAAAAAACTGTGGTCACCCTAAATCTGCCTGCAGATGCTGAAGAAGGGCTGTTGAGTGCTTTGCTTAGGGTTGGATGATATCCCGTGAGCAGAGAAAACTCAGGGCTGTCGCTTTCTGGCTATGTGACCTTGGGCCAGTGACTCAACCTCTCTGTGCTTCTGCTCCTTCATCCGTAAAATGGGAGTAAAAATGGTACCTGCCTCATAGGGCTCTTGGGAGGAGTGCCTGGCATATGATAAGTACTGTATAAGTGTTAGCTGTTAATGTTGTTGTTATCTGATTGCTAAGAGAAAGCTTGAGTCTGGACTGCTGTGTTGTTGTTAGGTACCATGGAGTCAGTTCCGACTCATAGCGACCCTGTGTACAACAGAACAGAACACTGCCTGGTCCTGCGTCATCCTCACAATCGTTATGCTTAAGCCCGTTGTTGCAACCACTGTGTCAATCCATCTTGTTGAGGGTCTTCCTCTTTTTCACTGATCATCTACTTTATCAAGCTTGATGTCCTTCTCCAGGGACTGGTCCCTCCTGATAACATGTCCAAAATATGTGAGACGAAGTCTCGCCATCCTTGCTCTTAGGAGCATTCTGACTGTACTTCTTCCAAGACAGATTTGTTCGTTCTTCTGGCAGTCCATGGTATATTCAATATTCTTTGCCAACACCATAATTCAAAGGCGTCAATTCTTCGGTCTTCCTTATTCATCGTCCAGCTTTCGCGTGCATAGAAGGTGATTGAAAACACCACGGCTTGGGTCAGGTGCACCTTAGTCCGCAAAGTGACATTTTTGCTTTTTTTTTTTTTTAACACTTTAAAGAGGTCTTTTGCAGCAGATTTGCCCAATGTAATGCGTCGTTTGATTTCTTGAGTGCTGCTTCCATGGGCGTTGATAGTGGATCCAAGTAAAATCAAATCCTTGACTTCAATTTTTTCTCTGTTTATCATGATGTTGCTTAGTGGTCCAGTTGTGAGGATTGTTTTCTTTATGTTGAGGTGTAATCCACACTGAAGGCTGTGGTCTTTGATCTTCATCAGTAAGTGCTTCAAGTCCTCTTCACTTTCAGCAAGCAAGGTTTTATCATCTGCATATCACAGGTTGTTAATGAGTCTTCCTCCACTCCTGATGCCCCGTTCTTCTTCACATAGTCCAGCTTGTCAGACCGCCACAGTTAGGTCAAAATGCCATTATGCTATTGTGGGCCCTGGGCACTTTTGTCTTCATGGGTCCCTTTCTTCACTCAGAAGAATATTACAAATTATGTTTTATGACTGTGTGGATATAAAGTGAATATAATCCAGGCTGGGTTATAGTTATTATTTTCCTACATTTCCTCCTATATTGGGCCCCTAATGGTATGGTGGGCTCCAGGCACTGTGACCACTGTGCTTGATGGCTGAGTGGCCCTGCCCATGGTCCCTCTGCAGACGAGATTATGTATGACTGAGGGCCTGAGAGAGACTTTGGGGAGTTTTCCGTGGATCAACGAGAGAGTCTTCTCCTAGGCCCTGGAGGCTGCTTTGGCTGTGCCCTGGGACAGCCACGGACAGACTGGTGTTCTCTCTAGGAGCAAGTAGTTGGGGGTGGCAGTGGGGGAGGGGCACCTTTGGTCATGCACACGGCTGATGGCAGCCCCTCCTGACCCTGGCCCTGGTGCAGGGAGCAGCCACAGCGAGGGGACGCAAGGCAATGCTCCAGTGTTCCAAACTGCCTAGGTTATGGCAGTGATGCTTGTCTGGCTGACCCTATTTTCTGGCTATGGTAACCAAGACTGAAGAAGTAGCCCCAGAGGGTTTGTGAATATCTAAATGAACGGAACCCTGGGAAAGTGGATTTCCTGTGACTGGAAGGGGATGGGGGGCTTGAATATTTAAAGATGTGACTATTTCCTCAGACTGTGATACACAAATATGCTCATTCGTCCATCCATTTATCCATCCCTCCCTCCCTCCCTCCATCCATCCTTCCATCCCTCCTTCCATCCATCCATCCCTCCTTCCCTCTCTCCATCCATCCTTCCATCCCTCCTTCCCTCTCTCCATCCATCCATCCATCCACTCCTCCCACATCTACAGAGCACCTGCTGTGTGAAGACCCTGCCCTAGAGCTGAGGATACAGAGATGATAGGACCCCGGTCCAGCACAGGTGGAGCTCCTGCTGGGCCAGCCAGGAGCCTGCATCCCAGTGGGCCTTCCTCCAGTCAGGGTGGTAAGTGTTTCTTGGACTGGCAGGCTAGGGGCTGGAAGCTCGGAACGAGATTAGTCCTTAGCTGTGAGTTCAGAAAGAACACCCTTCCTACAGATTACATGTCCAAAGTGAGTCAAGAGGCTGGAGGGTGTGAGGATGCCAGAGCCCCCACTTGCTGTACTGAGTGCTTACCAGGGTCTAGGGAAGTGCCACCTGGGACCTGGAACCCAAAGTCTCTGAGCCACACAGGGCCAGAATGTGGTGGAAAAATAACCATAGGTAGCTTGGCAGCAGGTACCCAAAGTGTCCCTGGGAGCAGAGAGGCTGGGCTGAGGCTGGGGGTGGAATGGCAGCAGGTGATGCCCTGGGGCCTCATGAGAAGCAATGCCAAGGCAGGGGGTGGGGCGAGAGTCTGAGAAATGGAGCAGGTGCCACTGACTGGGGCCCAGATTTTCCGGTCACTGGGAAGGACTCTCTGGTGGCAGCTGTTGTACTTTAAGTAAGGTCAACCAAGGGGGCTGGGCTGAGGGACTGGCAGGTTTCTCCTCAAAACCAGCTGGAAGTGGAGATGGGGGGATGGGAGCAAGCCGTTCTGAGGGGTGTTCAGTGTGTGGAAAGGGGCTCAGAGAAGGGCTGGGGGCTCAGTGAGGGGTTAAGAGTTCAGAGAGGGGTTGAGGGTTCAGTGGAGGAATTAAGGGTTCAGTGAGGGGTTGGGGTTCAGCAATGACTTGGGGGCTCAGTGAGGGCCTAGGGGGTTCAGCAAGGAGCTAGGGGTTCAGTGAGGGGTTGGGGATTTGGTGATTGCCGCTGGGACTCAGGGAGGGGAAAGCTGAGTGAGAGGATGGGGACCTGGGTTTTTGTTTTTCTTTAAATAATATTTTAATGTGTTCTTGATGAAGGTTTACACAGCAGTTTAGACCTCGGAGGGCTTTGAGGAGCACTCACTCTGGGTCCCTGAATCACTGCGGGCCTCCTTCATGCCCCCCTCCTCTCCCTCTGCCTGGGCTGAGGGTGGAGGGTTTGTGCAGGCCGAGGGGAGAGCCAGCCCTGGCACAGAGTCGTTTTTCACCGTAAGGCCAGCTAGCCCCTCTCACATTCCGAGGGTCGGAGGCCCACGTCCATTGCCAGACCAGCTGGGCTCGAGCTCTGGAGCTTGAATTTAAACGCTTCCCTTTTATGGTCCTCTGTCTCTAGGTTGTGAGACCTTTTCGTGAGGGTGTTTGAGTGAGATTCTGATGTTGTTCTTCCCTTGTGGAAGGGTAGTGAAAGGTAGTGCTTTACCCAAAGTCCTGTGTTAATGATGGTGGCATCTAAGCACTGGGTGGATGTGGGGGTGGCATTCCCCAGAGCCCCAGGAAATACACTTCAAGGACGCTGCCTTCCAGAGGCGGGGACTGCGAGGAGCGAAGGAGCATCCTGGTTGCTGTAGTACCAGCCATCTCCACCCGGGAGCAGTGATGCCCAGTCTAATTCCAAACTCCTGCCACCCTAGGGTTGCAACCTGGGAGAGGGGGGTGCTCTACCTGGAACCAGAGCTGGGAAGACCCTGAGACCCCAGCCCGCCCTTGCAAGGAGCAAATGGGGAGACTGAGACCAACTGGGTGTGTGATCTGTCCCAAGCCACACAGGGAGCTGCTGCTGCTGACCCTGCTCTTTCCTGGTCACTCCACCGCCCCTGGGGTGTTTCCCAGCCTGCTCAAGACAGCTCGGGAGTCTGTGTGTGTGGGACAGTTGGGATGTCTGTGTGTGGTGGGGGCACTTGGAGTGTCTGCGTGTGTGCGATGATTGGAGTGTCTGTGATGCTTGGGGTGTCTCTGGGATGTTTGGGGGTATTTGTGTGTATATGTGATGCTTGGGGTGTCTGTGTGTGGTAGGGGGTGTCTCTGTGTATGTTGAGATGCTTGGTGTGTCTGTGTGTCAGGGAGGATGCTTGGGGGTCTCTAAGGTGCATCCATCCAGAATCCCCGTGCCCTTGGTGCCATTACTAGCCACTGTGCTGTATGTCACTGCCCCACGGAGACACACCCCTGACTCCAAATGCTGGAGGCTGGGTTGCTCAGTGGTTAAGGGCAAGGGCTGTGGACTCAGCTGCATCTTGCCCGCCCCACTTGCCATGTCTGTGCCTCTGGGACACTTGCTTTGTCTTTCCAGCCTCCTGGTCCTTATTTCCAAAAGAATAAAAATAGCACCCCAACATGGGCTGGTTGTGAGGGTTACGTGAGTTAATGCACATAAAGTGCTTAGAGTGGCACCTGGCATAGCAGGGGGGCATCAAACATGAACCTCTCTTCTTAGGAAGGCTCCCCTCTTCCCTGTGGCTTCTGTCATGACGAGGGAGCCCCCTGAGCAAACACTGCCCCAGCACCCTAGGGACCTCATCTCTGCCCACTACTTTCCCAGCCCCTCCTCTCCCCACGAGCCAACAGGAAACACACACACATAGGAATATAGAATTTTATCTTATTTTAGTTAAAAAAAATAATCGTACCACCGAATGAAGAAGTAGCTTTTTTTGGGGGGGTTGGTGAGAAGGGAAGAAAAAATAAAAAGCAAAATGCCAAAAGAAATCTTTATATTCATCTGTATAAACATATCTGCTAAGGCAAACGCAATCCAGGGCCAGGGCTGCTGCACCAGGGTTAGTACCTCCTAATTTCTGCAGATTCTAAGGCCAAAAAAATAACACCTCTGCAAGCCCAACAGGAGTTTCGCAGACTCTTGAGGCACTGTACTAAAATAAAGAGTTACGGAGTTCAAAAGCAGGGACGCTGTCATGACACACACGGAAAGTTGCATAACTGTGGCCTCAAGGGCCGCTCTTTTGTTTGGACTGGGTGACAGTCACAATTTCACAACACAGCAACAACACATATGCACACACACACACACACACGCACGTGAGCGAGCATATTGGGAGCTGCAGCAGAACGAGCCTGCGGTGCGAGTCTGGCCACGGCCCACCAGGCGATGGGCGCAAGGAGGGCTGGGGTCCCCAGGCTTCCTCACGGTGGGCACAGTGGGACAAGTCCCATCGCCAGTGGCAAGGTGGACATCACTTGAGCGAGGCCCCTCTGCTCCCCACTGCCCGGTGCATGCAAGACAAGTAAAGCACTTTCTGGATGCTTCCTGGAGAACTGAGACAGAGCGCTGGTTGCCTTCCCTATCAAGGGGCCAATTCCTCCTTGCACCCTACTCTCTCGGGAACCCCCTAGCACCCTCAGGCTGTTCTGGGGGGGTACTGGGTGGTGGTGTTTTTGCCTCCTTGGGCCTCCCCTGCCCATGGCCCCATGGCATTGCCTTGGCAGAGGGTGGGCCTGTGAGGTAGATTGGCACAGCTGTCCCCTCTCCCTGCCCTGCTAGGCCCCAAGACCTGGGGTCTCGATGTCAGCACAGGGTGCCAGGGGCCTGGGTCTCTTGGCCAAGGTAGAAATCTCTCTTTCTCCACAATACACACGCAGGCAGAAAGAGCAGGCAGAGCCGGAGGAAAAGCCCCTTGGGTCTCAATCTGCCCAGTGGCCACGATTCTTTCAATCTCCGATGCCCCCCAGGCTTTTCCCCTTCTGAGGTCTGGAAAGAGGCTCTCCAGGGCCCTATGAGCCGGGAATCCTGATGGTTAGGGGCAGGTGGCCTCTACAGGCCCAGAGCCTAGGACTGGAAGGAGGTGACAAGGGAGAGAGATGGGAAAGGGAGGAAGGATGGTGGGGAGGGGAGGCACACGAGCAGGGAGCAAGTGCCCTTGAGCCAGGAGCTGGGCCCAACAGAGCAACACTGGAGAGGCGGCAGGGCATCTGGGGCTTGATATAGATGCTAGAGATGCAGGAACTGCCAGGGAGGACAGGGCCAGGCTGCCGGCTCAGCTGGTGTCACGGCCCAGGAACAGCGGGAGGGAGCAGGTGGAGGCCGGGCCCACGTGGACCCCTCACTTGCTCCATTCACAGACATTAGGTTTTAGTAGTGGTCCCTTCAGAGAGGGTCAAGCAGCAGGCCTGGCCCCTGATCTGCCCACCCCCACCTGCCCTTGCCCTTTGGGCTGGGCGCTGGGCCATGGCCGGGTAGTCAGGCCCAGCTCCTGGCTACTTGAAGGTGGACTGCAGCTCCTTGAAGGCTGCTTTCCGCTGCTTCATCTCCTCGGCCTGCTTCTTCCTCTCCTCCTGCTCTGCCTTGATCTCCTCCTCAAAGCGGCTGGACACGTTGATGGCCTGGACCTGGCATGCAGTGGGGGGAAGCCCAGCGGTCAGGGCTGGAAGGGTCTCCTTGCCTCCATCAGGAAACACATACAGCTCTGTCCTCACCAGCTTGGCCCTAGGCCAGGCACTTCGTTCACCTCTCTGAGCCTCAGCTTCTCCATCTACAACCCAGCACGCAGGAACTCTGACCTCATGGATTTGTCGGGAGGATTAATAACATACATTCAGGGACAGATGCACAGTAGTTGCTCTCGTGAGCTGCCATTGAGTCAGCCCCCGACTCATGGTGACTCCATGTACAATGGAGCAAAATGCTGCCCGATCCTGCACCGTCCCCGTGATTGGTAGCAGATCCGACCATTGTGATGCATAGGGTTTTCATTTGCTGAAACCTGATCAGCATCATAGCAACCTGCAAGCCTCCACTGACAGTTGGGTGGTGGCTGCACATGAGGTGCATTGGCCAGGAATCGAACCCAGGTCTTAAAAATGGTAGTTACTGATATTATTATCCTTATTCTGTTTCCTGTCCCAGGGAGCCCAGCTGCACACCCAGTCCCACCAGTGGATCCTGAAGGCATTCCATCAACACTTGGAAGCCTAGATGGAGGTGAGAGGCAACCTTTGGAAGGAATGTTCTTAGCTTAACATGGCAAGAGGGAGAAGCAAGGAAACGCAGTGCCCTGGGTGGGCAAGATCCAGAAGCCACTAGACCATACTTGCCACCTTCATCTAAGTGTGTGCTGTAAGGGGAGAGCGGGGTCTGGGACTAAGGAGTTTCGGGGAAGCTGGTGTACAGGTGGCCTCTGGGCCTTTAATGCTCCCTCTAGGCCGGAGCTGGTGGGCAGGTCTCAGAGAGGCTCTGGAGAGTGAGAGCTGTACTTCTAGGCCTGCTCTGCTCTCTCGGCTCTCCCTTCTTAAGGCCCAGACCTCTGGAATGGTAGCTCTGTGTGCCCAGGGTAGGATAGCTCAAGATGGTTCCTGCACCCTCTTCAAGAGAACACACCCCTTACCCACCCCTCTGAGCAGAGAGAGAGAGAGGGGGCTGGAAAGGACTGGAATGGGAGGGGACAGAAGCCAGGAGCCACATGGGCCTTGCCAGGGTGTCAGCTCCCACCTGCTGTCTGTGCTAACCCTAGAGCATGTAGGTGAGCCCAGAGCCCCACCGTACCCTGGCCACACTCATGCCCTTCAGTTGGGATCATGGTACTCCCAGCCCCAGGCTCTGTACAGCCTCCTCCTCCTCACCTTGGCTTCGAAGAAGCTCTTGGCCCCCTTGACACCCTCGGTGGAGACGTCAATCTCAGAGAGGCGGGCAAGCACGTGGAGCCCACTGTCCTCCTGCAGCTCCCCTGCTGCCGCCTTGCGGAAAATCAGGAGGAACTATGGCAAAGAGAGGTGCATTTGGGTCAGGAAGAGGGGGAAAGGGGCCAAAGTCCCTGCCACACCCAGGCCCAGCGTCAGGCCTTCCCTGGGCAAAAGGAGCCATTGCTTGCAGGAGAAGAAGCCTGGGTTCTTGCCCCTCCATGCTCTGTGTTCTACACAGGCCCCTGTGTCCCTCCCTCTTGGAGCCTCTGTTTGCCCATCTGTGCCTTCCTAGAATCCTGGGTTTCTGTAGGTGATTCCCGAAGCAAGGTCAGTTCCATCCACTTTCAACTTCCATCGAGAATCTTGACGACATGGCCTCAACTTATCCCTTATCTTTGTCTCCCACTATTCCCCAAACTAGTCCTCTCTAAGAATTCCATTTATGGAGTACAAAAAGTGCTATTACTGTGCCCATTTTGCAGACGAGGAAGGCTCCATGATGGGGACAATCTTGCCCAAAGTCTCGGCACCAGCAAGTAAAGAGGGATTCAAACCCGTGTCCTCCTGACTTCAAATCATTATCCTGTACGGCCCACACCCTCTTCCCCTGCGACTCATCCTCCCCTGAGGGACCCCTGCCACCTTTCTCTCTCCCTGCCTCTTCTATCCTTCCTGCTTCTTCTCCAAGGCCCAGTTCAGCCTCAATTGTTCTAAGATGCTGCCCCTTGGCGTTTAACCCTATGCTGCCTAGGGCCTGGTACCACTGCTATCTCTCTTTGAGCCTCCATTTCCTCTTATGTGAAACAGGCTTGCTCCGAGTTCCTGTCCCAGAGTGAGGAGTAAATGACGTCAGGAGTCTGCAAACACCCAGCACGGTGCCTGGCCCATCTCAGAACTGCAGTACTGTCCCTTTGTCTGTCCCCACCTCTTCTGAATCACAGCATTAGATTACAGCATTTTTACACGTCTCCTCCTCTACATCCCAGGACCTTTGGAACACAGGACCTTTCTCTGTACCCTCAGGGCCCGCACAGGGTTGGGTGTACAGTAGTCATCAATAAACGCTCACTAAATGAAGGAATGGCTGTCCCTCCTTCTCACTTAAGGCATCTCAGTCCCCCTACCCCCACAATGTTTCTGCTCTAGGACGCCCGAGCTCTGATGAATGAGCTGGCTTAGTCTCTCTGGGCCACCAACCCCTGAGGTGTGGCCCCTGATAGGGTGTGGTGGGGCCAGGGCTTACCTCCCGAAAGCTGAGCTTGCCATCAAAGTCCTCATCCACCTCCTTGATCATGTTTTTCAGGCCCAGGTGGGTCTGGGGAGCCTCGAGTTTCTCCATCATGAGCTTTAGCTCCATCAAGTCGATGAAACCATCCCGGCCGGCATCATACCTATGAGTGCAAAGAGAGAGAGGCTAAGGACACCCTGGCACACATCACACCTTGTTATGGATTAAATCATGACCCCTCAAAATATGTGTTGGAATCCCAATCCCTATACCTATGGATATAATCCTGTTTGGAAATGGAGTTTTCTTTGTTATGTTAATTAGATCATACTGAATAGGGTGGGTCCTAAGTCTAATCACTCCTGAGTTATAAAAAGAGATCGGACACAGAGATACACATACGTGGGGTGGGGGGATTAGATGCCATGTGAGGATCATTTACAAGTCAAGAAACTCCAAGGAATCAAGGAACGCCCAGGGCTACCAACAAGGAAGGAATTCACAAAGATAAGACTCTGATTTGGACAGTTAGTCTCCAGAATTGAGAATATAAATTTCTGTTCTTTAAAGCCATCCACTAGTGTTATGACAGCACCAGGTAACTAAGACATACCTGACCAGAGTAGTTATAGCCTGAATGCAAAGAACTAGGGGAGGTGGGGGAGTAGTGCTCAGAGAGCACCTCCCATCAACTGGCAGAGTCCCAATATGTGGCCCAGCTCCTGCTCAGTTACCTCCGATGATGGGGAACTCATCATCTGGCCTGGCAGCCTCCTGCAGGTTGAACAGTGCTAACTTTTGGACAAGCCTGCTGCAAGAGGAAGCTGAAATCAGAGCCCCTCTGTACTGAGTATGACATGAACAAGCAGAGAGAAAGAATTCACAATACCATGGGGTGCAGACTGCGTGGGGGGTGGTTCTGAGTTTAGCATTCACTAACTATCCCCGGGACCAGTTGGCTTGCCAGCATCTCCATGGGCACCCAAGGGACATCTTGTCCCCACCCAGGTGACAGGGTCTTATGGGCTAGGGAAGGATTTCTCAATCTCAGCACTGCTGACATCTGGAGCTGGATAATTCTTTGTTGTGGGGCTGCCCTGCGCATTGTAGGATGTTTAGCAGCATCCCTGGCCTCTACCCACTAGATGCTGGTGGCCCTCCCCAGTCATGATTATCAAAAATGTCTTCAGATATTGCCAAATGGCCCTGGGGGGCAAAATTGTCCCAGTTGAGAACCACTGGGAAAGAGGATGTGACATGGATGTGATAGTTGGTCTCTTTCCATGGAATAAGCAGCTCTCATCACACAGCACCCTCTGTACTGGGGGTCTACTTCATGCTAGGTACTGCGGGGTGGGAGATAAAGCACACAGTAGGTGCTCAGCAAGTACTGAATGAATGATTCATACGTGAATGAGTGAGTGAAGTCTAAGACAGCGTCTCTGCTTTTGATAAGTGAACAGGTAGGCAGAAGTTACCACGTGTCACAGGGCACGGCCAGAGCTTATAGGAGGGAGACCCACTTGTAATTTTCCAGGAGCAGGACGGCATGAACAAAGGCTCATGGTGGCAGGAAAGCTGGGTTCCAGGAACACGCTGTGCAGAGGGCCCGTGGGGCATCGAGGAAGATACTGACCGCTGGGCAGTTCGCCTGACCTTGAACAGTGATTAGGTGTAACAACGCCTCTGGCCCACACCCTTCTTTTCTTTTGCTACCCCCAGCTGTCTGGCAGTCATAGTGACGGGGTTGGGGGGGGCAGGTGGCTTATCAATGTCTCTCCTGATTGCCCTCCTTGGGTCCCTTTGCTGGGGAGGTGCCCACTGCTGCCCAGAGCACACAGCCTATCGGACTAGGGCGCTGTCTATACAGCCCGGCCTGGCCCCGCTTATCAGGCTAACCAAAAGCATGCCCTGCTTCCATCTCCTGGTACAACTGGGCAGGGTGGTCTCAGGTTGGTAAAATGGGCTTTCTATGCCCAAAGAAGTCCTCGTGCTCTCAGGCTGGCAGGGTGACAGTGTTGGTGACTGCAGTGTGACCCAGAGGGGCTGAGTTCCAGAAACCTAGGTCCTGAACACTAGGAGGTCCTTCATGAACACACATCTCATTCCTGTACTGGCCAGCTGGTCCCCTCTCCTCTTCTCTACTTATACACAAGTTTTGCATGACTGTGCACACCTAATAAAACCCAAAAACCAAATCCACTACCATCGAGTTGATTCCAACTCACAGTGACCCCATAGGGCTTCCAACGCTGTAAATTTCTACAGAAGCAGACTGCCGCATCTTTCTCCCGCGGAGCCGCTGGTGGTTTTGAACCACTGACCATTTGGTTAGCAGTCAAGCGCTTTGACCATTGCATCACCAGAACACCTAACAGAGATCACTTACTAAAAGAAAATGAAACCGAACTAGTTGCCGTTGAGTCAACTCTGACTCACAGTGACCCTTTGTGCTTCAGAACAGAACTGCACATAGGATTTTCAATGATCGTAACCTTTTGGAAGATTGCCAGGCCTTTCTTCCAAAGCACCTCTGGGTGGATTCCAACCGCCAACCTTTTGATTAATGGCCGAGCTCTCAACTGTTTGCTCCATCCAGGGACTCTGATCACTTACTAAAACCTGTCTTTATGCTGGGAACTTTACATTATTTTACTTATTCCTCATGACAGGCTTATTTTACAGTGGTGGCTCAGAGAAGTTAACTGATCTGCCCAAGGTCACACAGCAGTGGCTGGGCTTCCACCCCAGGTCTGTTGGGCTCATAAGACACACATCTGCTTTGTGCACAGTCTCCCCACCCCCATCTCCTCACGTGTGTCCTGGGGCTGCCAGGAGAACACAGCCATCTGCCTGGAGCCCTTAGGGGAGCATTTGTATGAGGGGTATAAATAGTTCACGAACAAGTGAGTCAGTGGTTGGAAGTGATGCAGCACAGAAAAGAAGGGTCTCTGGTGATGCCTGCAGGGAATAAAGGGTGCTGAGGCCTTCTTCCCCACTGAAGGGTGAGAGGGTGGGAGTGCGAACAGACAGGCCCGAGGTCCATGTGGGCAGTGGCCCTGAATGGGGGAGCAGGTGTGAAAGGATGTGGGTTGTGGGACTCAGGAGGCCCACGCTCCCATGGTCCAGCCTCCATTACGAGTGGCTGGGCCTTGTGGGGGGCACGGTGGAGACTTCTCCTTCTACCTCAGGGCAGGGGCTGGGCAGCTGCTATGTGACCTTCAACAACAGGTTCTTGAGCAGCCCAGTGAGGAGCAGTCTGGTGGAGTCGGTCTTTCCCAAGGCGAGCCACCCTGACCCCCACCTCAGCGCCCCTCAGGAGACCAAACCCCATGACTTTTGCAATTTGGGCTCCACCTCGGGTCAGGGACCAAAGGTAAGTGCTCTGCCTGGGTCCAATACAGACGCCGCCGCTCTATAATGCGGTGGCCCTCAAGCCTGGTAAGTTTTCCCCCGAGGGGACATTCGACAATGTCTGGACACGTTTGGTTGTCATGACTGGGGTGGGGGGGTGTTACTAGCATCTAGTGGGTAGAGGCCAAGGATGTTGCTAAACATCCTATAACGCACAGGACAGCCCCCACATCAAAGAACTATCTGGCTCCAAATGTCAATAGTGCTGAGGTTGAGAACCCCCGGTGCAATGACGCCCCACTCACAGGGTCACTGTGAGGACCGACTGAACTGCTGAGCATGAAGCCTGGCACCAGGCTAGCTCAACAGATAGCAGCTATCACATTATGTTGTTGTTGCGAACTACTGCTGTTGAGTTAGTCCCCGACTCATGGCCACCCCACGCACAACAGAATGAAGCACTGGCCAGTCCTGAGCCATCCTCACGATCAGTTGCGGAATGGACCGTTGCGATCTGTAGAGTTTTCACTGGTTCATTTTCAGAAGAGACTGCCAGGCCTTTCTTCCTACTCTTAGTCTGGAAGCACCACTGAAACGTGTTCAGCATCATAGCAACACACAAGCCTCTACTAACAGACAGGTGGTGGCTGTGCATGAGCTGCGCTGGCCGGGAATCAAACCTGGGTCTACAACATGGAAGGCGAGAATTCTACAATGAAACCCACTGCCCCCACCACCATTTTAATGAGATTTAATTACATTTATTAAGCCCCTACTATGTGCCAGGCACATTCTGCACTCATGGATGCTGGGAGGTCAGTATTATTTCCCCACGTGACTGATTAGCGAACAAGGGCTGCAGAGATGAGGGCACATCCCCAATCACCAGGGACAGAGACCTCCTCTCCACGATGCCCACGCCTGCTCTCTTGGCTGTCCCGCTTGCCTCTCTGAGTTCCCACTTTATTTAATGCTCAAGCCAACATTGGTTTCTCTGGAAGACAGCGGTGGCTCAGTTTCAGAGGAAGTGCAGATTAAGTGTCCATACTTGGATGGAAACTTGGGCTACGGATCCCTTGGTCTCTGGCAGCTCCCAGGCTTGGCTGGATCAAAGCTCAAACCGCAGCTTGAATGGCAGCCTGCATCAATTACTGGGGCCGGGCTCCATCTCAGGCAGGCTCAGCTCCCAGGGGGGCAATGCAGGGCTTGGCGGCAGTGCCAGCCAATCAATCACCTGAGGGGAGGTGACAGAGGGCAGGGAGAGGCCAGGTGCTGGGGCAGGAGGTGGGGGCCTCCCAGAAGAGGTGACACCGGGAGGTGCTGTTCCCAGGAGACCCTCCAGGAGCAGACAGCAGCCATTTGCCTTGGACTCTGACACAGGCTCTGGGTTATTGGCCCGAGGCCAAGGGTCTTCCAGGTTTTGGGGTTAACCTGAAAGAAGATGGCCTGGAAGGTTTGTGCTCACATCAACTCCACTGAGACCGACCTGCATCCAAACCCCAGCCCTGCCACCTCTGGGTGATCCTGGCCAAGTCACTTGACACCCCAAATCCCACTTCGCCCATCTATGTCATAGAGATCAAAGGACCAATCTCACAGGACAACAGCAAGGACTGGAAGAGATGATCCAAGTAGAGTCTTAACACAGACCCTGGCCCACAGTGAGCACTTAATATGCCTTACTATTATAATACTAAGCAGCCATGGTGGCACAACAGTTAAGTGCTCGGCTGCCAACTAAAAGATTGGTAATGCGAACCCACCCAGCATCTCCGTGGGAGAAAAACCTGGTATTCTGCTCCTGTAAAGATTACAGCCTAGAAAATCCTATGCGGGCAGTTCTACTCTGTTACATGGGGTCTTTGTGAGTTGAAATTGACTTGACAGCACCTAACGACAACATTATAATACTACTACTACTAACCAGTTGTTATTATTGTTAGTATCTACCCTCAGGATTGTTAAGGATTAAATGAGATTACAGATAAAATGCCTAGCACATAATTGTTGTTGTTAGTTGCAATCAGTCAGCTCTGACTCACAGCAACCTTACATATAACAGAACAAAAGGTTGTCTGGTCCATAGTAGGTGCTTAAAGGCCCTGGGGGCACAGTGGTTAAGAGCTACGGTGTGCTATGGCTGCTAACGAAAAGGCTGGCAGTTCAAATCCACCAGCTGTTCCTTGGAAACCCTGTGGAGCAGTTCTACCCTGTCCTACAGGATTGCTATGAGTTGGAATCAACTCGATGGCAACTTTTTTTTTTAATATATATATACACACATATAAAAACAAACCTAGTTGCCATCAAGTCGACTCTGACTCATGGCAACCCCATGTGTGTCAAAACCAAGGGCTGATTTTTTGGAAGTAGATTGCCAGGTCTTTCTTCTGAGGTGCCTCTGGGTAGACTCGAACCTCCAACCTTTCAGTCAGCGATGGAGCACGCCAACCATACGCACCACCCAGGGACTCCATTATAATGACCGTGGCTATTGCATGCCAGATACTATGTTAAGTACTTTGTACATGGAATACAAAAATGATGATAATAAGAATAACAATGATAAGAACACAATAGGCTTCTTCCAAGGGCACAAGTCCTGCATGGTTGGGAGGGATGTCTGTTGCAGACATGCTTGGGGACAGGAGTTGGACAAGATGACCAGAAGGTCCCTCCAGCACTCCCCTCCTCTGAAGGTCCCACTGCTTCCCCCTCAGTAGATCTGATTCAAAGACCCAGACACTTGGGGAGGTGTTGTGACAGTGGTGGCTGGATAGAGCTTTTGCTCTCCTGTCCTGCAGAGAGAGAGAGGAGCCTTAGCCCTGAGTTACTTTCCTGTCCCTTCTGCCTCCTCCTCTGACAGCGAGAGAGTGACAAAGCAGGGGATGGGGGGGGGGGATGGTCGCTGTGTCCCCAGCAGGTGGACAATTGGCAACACAGGAGAGAATGTTGTTGTAAGATGGCTGGCAACAGGCATGTCCTAGGTCCAGGAGATCCTGTCCTCCATCCAGCATCTCCCTCCCATCACTGAGCTGGAACAGAGGCTGCAGGTGGCTCAGAGGATCCAGGACAAGCAAGTTCAGCATGTGGGATCTATCCAGAGAGCTTGGTCCACCCACTTCACATTATGTGGAGAAGTTGGGGCCCAGAGAGGGCAGGGACCAGGTCAGGGTCACATATCTGGTGGTCAGCAGAATCTCAGCAGCTAGAAGGTATCCTCCCCTGCCTGTCTCCCTCCCTCTTCTTCCTGGTCCCACGAAGGGTCCTGAGTTCTCAAGTTTGCAAGGTAGATGGGGGAGGCTGGGCTGAGAGCCCAGTTTGGGGCCTGCTCGGGAAGGCCAATGCTGTCCAGCCCAAACAGCCACAAAGCTCACGCCCGGGAGCTCAAGCACGTTTTTTGGCACCAGAGGGAGGCTGCTGCGCCTGGCACCCTGCCCACATTCCTGCCGCCTCCCGCTGAATAGTTCTTACCAGGGAGGGCTCAGCTGCTGCCCCAGATGCTGGTGACAAAGCCCCCTCCCACCCCACTTGAAAATGGGGCAGCCAGCTGCCAACCAGGCAGAGACTGTCCTTTTGGGCTGAGCATGGCCCCACCCAGCTGGCTTCTTATAACTGGGGGTCACGGAAGTGGGCAGTGGCTGGTCCTACAGCATATAGCATCTCTGCTTTGGCCTTGCACCCGGGACTCATCCCCATTTCAGAACAAAGTTATTTATTATTAGTGGTCACTCTTTGCTGAGCACTTACTATGTGCCAGGCACTGTGCCAAGTGTTTTACATCAGGTCTTCACAAGAACTCCATGAAGCAGGCATAAACGTCTCTATTAAATAGGTGAGGAGACAGGCTCAGAGAGGAAGTGACTTGACCAAAGTCAGAGTTGACAAGGACACAGCTGGGAACTAAACCCAGGCCTGATCAAAAACATGATTTTAACTACTAAGCTGTCCCAATGCCTACAGACCCTGTGTTAGAGACCCTCAGGGGTTATGTCATTTAGCCCTTCGGGTCAAATTCCTTATAGGGTTTCCCTGCTTGTTGTCTTGAATATCTCTGGGGATGGGAAGTTTACTGCCTAAAGAAGGTCATTTTGGCTTTGCAAGTGTCTGTTAGAAAGCTGCTCCTTGTGTGTGACCCCTCCCCCCAAGCTGTGCTGTATGGTCTGATAGAGAATGAGGCAGAGCTATCATGCTACTGTAGAGGGGGAAGGTGGGGAGCACAGGGGAACTCAATTCTGTCCTTCCTGACCTCCACCCCAGGCCTTTGCTGATGGCCCTTCTGGGCATGGGGTCATTAAGAGGATAGTCATCTGGAGAGGGTGTTGCTCATGAGCTCAGGAGACCCCACCAAGCCCACCTGGCTTTGGTATCAGTGGTCACATATACATGGTTCTCCCTGACCCGGTCTTGGGGAGGCTCCAGCGGCTTCTAGACATCTACTCTCTGTACTGCAAAACGGTAAGGCAGGTCCCCTGGGGCAGGAAAGCTCTGGCTTTCCCAGCCAGCCTGGCCCTGCGCGCTTCTCCATGGAGGGAAAGTGCAGGTGGGCGTCTACATGCTTGCAGTGTCTGCGCGGTGGTACCCATCCTGTTCCTGCCTGCCCACTCCCTGCCTGCCTGACTCATGAGGGGAAACCCAGCCACTCACCACTTCCTCTGGTCCTATCTGTGGAATCTGACACTTGATCTGCTGCCCTGAGTCAGTGGGGGAGTATGTGTGTGTGAGCCCCTAGGCTGATGGCAATTCACAGGGGGCTGTCAGGGTTCAGGAGTCCCTGGGTGGTACAAATGGTTAATGAGCTTGGCTGCTAACCTAAAGGTTGGAGGTTCCGGTCCACCCAGAGGCACCTTGGAAGTTGGAGTCGACTTGATGGCAACTGGTATGTATAGATATAGTCAAAGTTCCATGGTATCCTAACTGGGGTCAACAACAGCCTCCCCCAACCCTGAGCACAGACTGGGAGGGGCATCCCCCCCGCCACTTGCAGCCTCAACAGCCAGTTTCCAGCCAGCAGCTTTCCCTGCACTGCCTTCTCCCCAGTCAACTCTTCAGAGTAACTATTATGATAGTGAGTCTAAAGAACATTTACTCAATGCCCAGTATAACCAAGTGTTTTACTGGGATTATTTAATTTTCACTCCATTTTGTTAATCCCTTATGGCTCAGACAGAATAAGTAACCTGCCCCAGGTCACCCTTAAGGAAGTGGCAGGGAGCTGGCTGCAAGGTAGCCTAGTGCTTCTTAAACTTTAATGTGCACAAGAATCACCTGGCAAATCTTGTTAAAATGCAGATTCTGATTCAATTGGTCTGGGGTGGGGCCTGAGCATCTGTATTTCCAAGAAGCTCCAGGGTGATGCGGATGCCGCTAGTCCTGGGCCCACTCTGAGTTAACAAGGGAATGGGAGACGTGGAGTCAGACAGATCCAGGTCCAAATTCTATCTCTGTGTGACTACCTGTGTGACTTTGGATAAGTCACATAAACCTTTCCGAGACTGTTTTCTTATCTGTAAAATGGGTGATGATAATCTCACAGGATGTTAAGAAACGGTTAGACAGGAGGCATAGTGCCTAGAACAGGGGGGGTCTGCTGGCCAACAGTGGTCCTCGAAATTAAACAAGGGGCTGAGTGCTGGGAGAGCTGAGACAGGAATACCTGGCCTGGCTCTGATTAGCCATCCTTGTCTGATGTTCTTGAAAAGCGGAAGTCAGCCAAGGAGAAGGCTGCTCAGCAGACAGAGGGAATTCAGCTGGTGGAGGGTATAGGTACTGTCCCTGCTGAGGTTGCAAAGAGACTCTTCCTCCTCTGGCCAGCCTGGCCGTGCAGAAGGGGCTTCCTGCCTCCCTGGAGGTGGCAGGGCCTGGCCTCCAGTGCCTGGGTGCTCACAGCTGAAGCCTGGCCCAGGGCCTGCACACAGAGAGCAGGTGGGAAGGGGCAAGTCAAAGGGGAACCAGAAATCTCCAGGGGGCAGGGAGCAAGAAGGTGACTCAGATGCAGAGGGGAAGTGGGAGGGAGCAGAGAGGGGGGCTGAAGCTGGGAAACCCTCCCTCCCCAGGCCTTCTGACCCGAGGAAAGAGGATGTAGGGCATTTCCCCAGAAAGCCAGGCCCTTGGCTGCTGTAGATAGGACCCAACCTCCCCACCTCTCACACAGGGTCTCCTGAGGCTCTGCGAGCTGCCAGACCATGAAACAGCCCTCCACAGCCTCTGGGATCTCCTGGAGGCAGACCTGGTTTGAATCCTGCCTCTGCCACTGATTATAACCTTAGGCAAGTGACTCAACCTCCTGGAGCCTTGATTTCCTCATCTGTCAAATGGAGATAGTGATAGTACCCGTCTCACTGCCCTGGTGTGAGGATTCACTTCAATTCCTTGAGTAATAAACTTTAGACTCCTTTGGGGGCAGCTCTACCAGCTGGACCCGGTACCCCATTTAACAAGCAGGGGGTGTGGAGGCAGGGGGCTGGCCGCAGGGAGCACGTTGTTATAGCATCCCTGTGACAGCTTTCAGCTCTCATGGTACCAATTAAGAAAAAACAAAACACAAAAAAACCCGTCGCTGTCAATTCTGACTCATAGTGACCCTATAGGACAGAGCAGAACTGCCCCACAGGGTTTCCAAGAAGTGGCTTCTGGATTCAAACTGCCGACCTTCTGGTTAGCGGCCGAGCTCTTAACCATTGTGCCACCAGGCCTCCTAAATAAAGAAAGGAATCTTCTATTTCCAGCCCTGTGGGCTCATCCTCTCTACCCACCAACGTTCTCTATGAGACTTCAAGCCTCTTAAGGGCAGGAACCTTATTCTTCACAGAATTCTCTGGAACTTGCACAGAGCAGAAACTTAATACAACGTCTGTGGATGAATGAGCAAACTTACGTTTCTCAAACACGTCATCTATCACGTGTACAGCCTATGAGGGACTCTTGACAAAGGCTCAGAACTTTTTCCACTTAATCCTGGGATCTTTACCAGGTAGGTTCTTTAGCCCCAGGGGAAACAGAGGCTCAGAGGAGCTGAGCGCCCTGCCCGGGGGCACTGCTCGCTTGGTAGTGGGAGCCCCAGTTCCTATCACTCCAGAGCTGCTTTTGCCCTTGTTTCACCACCTGCCCTCCATGTAATTAAGTGATAATGGATTCATTTCCTGGTTTGTGTTATTTATCAAAGCCAAATGCAGCTGTCCATCAGAGCTTCTGTTCAGCAGGAGGAAAGCAGGGTTCTCACGTTGTGTCCTCAACACTCTTGTCACTTACATCCATGGGGGGGTAAGTCAAGGCAGCCAGTGGTTGTAGAGTTACCTCCATGCCAGCCCCGACTACCACCACCAGGGCCCGAGTAAGGGCCCAGCAGATGGTGTATAAAGGGGTCTTGAGCTGGGAATGATGGCGACATTATTTATAAGCACTTACTATGTGCCGGGCACTGAGTTAAGCAGTTTACAACAACCCTGTGAAGTGAGTCCTGTGATTATCCCTGTTCTATGGGCGAGGCCTGAGGCTCAGGAAGGTTTAAGTGACTTGCTCAAGGACCCATGGCCGGGATTCAAACTCAGGGCTGCAGACTCCAAAGGTCCTGCTCTTGACCACTGCACCAGACTGTCTTACAGGAAGGGCTCCCCGGGGAGAGGTGCAGAGAATGGCAGGGGTCTGAAGAGACACCTGGGAGCCGAGCAGGTGGAGAGCAGGGGAGGGCAGGAGGCCTCAGGGGCTTGTGTAGGGAAGAACTGTCCAGAAGGAAAGGGCAGCCTGCCTCACTGACGCAAGAGGTCATGAGACGAAGTGGCTGGGGATGAGGATGGTGACAGGACGGGCAAGGCTGGGCAAGTGGACTGAATTATGTCCCCCAAAAAATGTGTGTATCAATTTGGCTAGGCCATGATTCCTGGTACTGTGTGATTTTCCTGTATGTTGTAAACTTGTCTCTATGATGTTAATGAGGGAGGATGGGTGGCAGTGGTGTTATAAGGCAGGACTGGACCTACAAGACTGGATTGTGTCCTGAGGCAATCTCTTGAGATATAAAAGACAGAAGCGAGCAGAGAGACAGGGGGACCTCATACCATCAAGAAAGCAGTGCCGGGAGCA
>NW_004443984.1:14242612-14274487 GCF_000243295.1 Trichechus manatus latirostris
GCGCGTCCTTTGGACCAGGGTCCCTGCGCAGAGAAGCTCCTAGTCCGGGGGAACACTGAAGAGACGGCTGACAGAGAGGAAAAAGCCTTCCCCTGGAGCTGACGCCCTGAATTTGGACTTTTAGCCTACTTTGACTATGAGGAAATAAACTTCTCTTCATTAAAACCATCCACTTGTGGTGTGTCTGTTACAGCAGCACTAGATGACTAAGACAGCAGGTAACTAGGGCATCTTCCTCAGATTCCACGGCGAGTTCAGAATTACGTGGCTGCCTACCTGTATGGCAGGTCTCACCTTACAAAACCCTCCAGAGCCCCTCCCAGGCTGCTACCAGCCCAGAAGTGAGTTCCCTCAAGGCTCTCTGGGTCTATTCCAACCCCCCCCCCCCCTTGCCTAGAAGTGGAAGATTCCAGAGACAGCCCTGGACGGATGGACAGAGAGAAGGAGAAGTGCCTCATAAGCAGGGGAGCCCCAAGCCGAGAGTTCAGGCACCACTGATGCAGCGCCTCTTTGTGCCTGGCATCCTGCCATCTCCTCCCAGCCTCACCTTGACAAGCAGGTACCACTAACCCCATTGTACAGACACAGACGTTCTGGTTTGGTCATTGAAAACCTCCCTATGATTTTGAATGAGTCACGACATCTTTCTGGGCCTCAGTTACCTCTTCTGTAAAACGGGGAGAGGTCTTAGAGTCAACCCTCAAGGTCTCCCCCAGCTGGAAACTGCATGGCTGTAAGCATGAGTTCAATGATAGCGGAGAGCTTGTCTGTCTTGGGTGCCCTGTATCCCTGTGCTCAGGAAAGATCTACTGAATGATGCTGAGTGGGTGAATCAGAAGACTCTGGAAGACAGTTTTGCTGTCCAGAAGGGCTCAGGACCCCTCAGAAATAAGATGTCAAAGCTGAAGGGCCCTTGGCAATCACCAGATCTGGCTGTCATTTTACAGAGACCCTGTGTGGTACAAACAGTTAACATGCGAGGTTTGAGTCCACCCAAAGATGCCTCGGAAGAAGGTCCCGACAATCAACTTCTGAAAAATCAGCCACTGAAAACCCTATATAGCCCATTTCTACTCTGACACACATGGGGCTGCCATGAGTCGGAATGGACTCAACAACTGGTTAGGGAGGGCAAGCGGCCTACTGCTATCACTAGGCAATTCCATGGCAAAGCCAAGACGGAAGGAAGCCCAGGCTTCCTAGCTCCCGGCCTCCCTCTGACCTGCCCTATCTCTGGCGGGTGGCTTCCTGGGAGGGCCAGGCTTCTCTCCTCCCTGCCAGGGAGCTGGGGATGGGGGGGAATCTCTCAGCAGAGCCTGGCTCTGAAGCCCTGGCTGCAATCCCCAGGCCCTGCTTGGACCCAGGAGGTTGCAACCCCACTTGGATAGCAGAAGCAGAACGGGGGTTTTGTCCTCCAGGAGAGCCCGTCTGCTGGCTGTTCATGAGCTGGGTTGGGCTCGGCTGGCACAGCGGAGCCTTGTTTCCTTGAATACAAAATCTGCAGCTCTCCAGCCTCACTCACCAGGGCCCCAGTGGGCCAGCAACACTTCCTTCCTAGAGGTCCAGCACCCTGGCCCCTTTCTATTCCCTCACCTCTCCCAGCGCCCCAGGAAACAGTGGTGGTGCCAAGATGTGGCTTGGAGGGGCTCAGCTCCCTCCAGTCCCCATCAAAGCACCTCCCCCATAACACCAAAAACCATCAAAGTACACTCCCCCCTCCATCAAGGTAACTCTAAAAATAGCCTCTAAAAAGTGAGCTGGCTTTGCAAATGCTGCTTTAAGACCACTGCCTTAGCCTCGTGCTTCCCCTCCAACCAAACTGCTGCCTCCTAAGACCCTCCTCATTTGGGGTGTCTGGGTTCTTCCCAACAGCTCCATCTTTTGTTTAGGGGGTTGGGATGCTGGAGAAGCCCAAGAGAAGGAGGGCCCTGGGGGAAAGAAGGAACTGGGGTTGGCAGTGGGGTCACAAGGTGGAAAATTAGCCAGGAACACGAGAGGAGTATTGGAGGGGTGTTGTCCCTACAACGAAGTAGACGTTTGTGACGGGAAACCCAGAGAGGTTATAGAAGAGAAGAGAATGGGTTTTGGAGTCACAGCCGTGGGTTCAAATCCTGGCTCCATCATTTTCTAGCTGTGTGGCCTTGGCAAGTTACTGAACTTTTCTGTGCCTCAGACTCCCCATCTGCACAACGGTGACGGTAATACGTAGTTCCACATCATGGGGTCGCTGGGAGGATTAGATGAGATACCAAATGCCTCGCAGTACTATTAATACAGGCAGTCCCCAGGTTACGAACATCCAACCTGCGTACAGTACAACATATACTTATGAACCAACCCCCGTAGAGCCTATTAAAAATGGGAGATACAGTCAATGGTTTATAATAACAAACGGATGCTACTTTGCAATGTGCCTCAAAATATTATTATCACTGTATTATTGTTAAAGATGTTTCAGTGTACCTGGAAGTGTTCCTTTAATGTCTTTCATGCATAGAAAGGTACATATATACTAAATACTAAGACAAACATTTGACTAACTGACATTAGATACAAACTGTATCTAACTGTTCTGATTTAGCTACAAACTAGACTTAAAGACAGATTTAGGAACAGAACTTGTTCGTAACTGGGGACTGCCTATACTATATTGTCGAGTTTGAGTTAATTTCCCTTGAACTCCCCCTGGGGGCCATGCTCTACAAGGAAGTTACAGCCAGTGAAGCCACACCCAGCCCTGTGCTCCAGAGGCCCTGGGTCTATTCCTCCAGGAATCTTGGGACTCCTGCTCTCCTGGCTGTGCCAGTTTTGGACTGCAAGAAACTTCAGAAGGACTTTCAACCCAGGCCCTGGAGTCAAAAAGCAGGCTCCTTGGAGCCCTGTGACTTTCACCCACAGGCTCAGAGGGTGGTCAAGGACTTGGTTTCCCTCCAGGCTTGGTTCCCCTCCAGGCTGACTGGTAGAAATGTATAAGGCTCCCAGCCACTAGCCCGGGGCTGGGAACTGAAAACCTCTTCCTCTGAGCGGGGCCAAATGCAGAAGCTGTAGCTGCAGCAAGTGGTGAGAAGTGGGAAAGGGCTTTCTCAAGCTCTGGGCTTGCAAAACATCCCCTTCCTGGGCTTCCTGCATGATGTCTGGGCACTGACTGCTGTGTGTGGCTGTGGTGACAGTCTCTACCTGTCCCCAACCTCTTGCCCAGCTCAAGGTGGAGCCAGCTTTGTCAGCACCCCTCCCCTGGCCTTCGGTGGGCTGCCTGTCTGGGGTAGGCCAGACCTCCTGACTCCCCCACCCAAGACGCGGCCTCAGGATGCTTCTACTTCTCTGGATCCACTCCAGACCAGCAGCCTCTGGGCTGTTCCCCCTCCACAGCCAGAGACAGGGACGTGGGCAGTAGGAGGTAGGGAAGGGTAGCAAAGTGTGTATATGTGTGTGTGTATGTGGTGGGGGGGACTGGGCACCTTCTCCACCCTTGGGCACAAACATGGCTGGGGGAGGGTGTGGCTGACCATCTCAGCCCCTATGGGGTGGGGTGGGGGACCCCAGTGATGAACCAGATGGGGAACTGGAGTCCTTTCTCTCTAGGCTCCTCCACAGAGATAGAAGTTTGGGGGGCGGAGCACACAGGTCTGGGAGATGCCCGTCTCACCCAGAGAGGGCTGCAGTGTGGAATTCTGTGGAATAAAGGTAGGGGTGAGAGCAACAGGGCAAGTTGCATTGGAAGAGGCCCTTCTTTCTGACTGAAGTGTTGGGGGGCGGGGCTCAGGGCTCCTTTGAGGGTAAAGGGACACACAGTGGAGAGAGGAGAGGCACAGAACAGGAAGCCTTCTGACAGAAAACAGGGAGCAGGGACTGCAAAGCTGTTGGATAGTGGAGTAGGGGCAAGATGGGAGGGAGAGGCAGTGTTTGGAGGGAGGGGCTCTAATCCCAGAAGGGACTGCCCTGAAGAGATGATTGTGGGGTGGGGGTGTGTACATACCTGCAGGGTGGGGGACAGGAAATAAGGGGTCTTTCCCTAGCGGGATCCCTTAAGGGACAAGGATCCGGGTCTTGGTTAACAGGAAGGGTGGGGGTAAGGGTGGAAGAGGCTTAAGAGTCCCTTTTGGGGGAATCTGAGGTAAGCAGAGCAAATGAGAGGATTCCAATGAGAGGAATGAGTATGGCCTGGGGGGCAGGGAATGGCCACTCTTGAGAGGCTCTTGGGGGTGGGGGTGGGGTGTCTGACCAGCTTGTGTTGGGGTTGGGGAACGGGGAACCAGAGTAGCTGGAGAGGGGAAGGCTCCTCAATCCTGGTATGCGCCGGTGGGGTTCGTGGGGGAAACATCACTAACGGGGTGGGGGTGGTGGCCCCAGGCCAGAGACCTGGGGTCCCCAGGCCCATGTATGTGGTGGTGGTGGTGGTGGGGCTAGCCGGGGTTCGTGATTATCCGGAAGGGGCTGCGGAGTGCCCCAACTTCGTGGGGGCGCGTATGGTGTCCCGGGGAACAGCGTCACTATGAGGGGGTGGTCGCGTGCCAGGGGCCAGGGGCCAGGGGTCCCCAAACCCATACGCGTGGTGGAGTGGCGGATCACTCAGCCTCGTGATAATGTGGAAAGGGCCACGAGGTCCCCAACCCTGGCGTGACGGTGTGGGAGCAGAAGCCCGGGATGGTGAGGGATCGGGGTTCGCGGCCCGAGGCTGGGTGGCGGGGTGGGTGGGAAGGCCGGGTGGCGCGGGCACTCACTGCTTGAACATCTTCTCCATGTCCTTGATCTGCTTCCTGGAGAACTCCTTGAACTCGGTGTAGGGGTTGAAGACGCGGCGGCTGGGCGACTGGGGCTCGCCAATGCCCTGGTTGAGGTCGGCGCGCCGCAGCAGCTTGGCGCTCAGCTCGCAGTCCGCGCTGCCCAGCGCCTCGGCCGCCTCGTCGGGCGCCCCTGCCGCCGCCGCTGCCCCGTTCAGGCCAGGCTGCTCCGCTGCCTCGCTGCCGCCCTCGTCCTCCAGTTGCAGCCGCCGGCTCAGCTTTGTGGCCAGCTCGTCCGTGGCCATGGTTGCCCGCGCTGCGCTCCCTCGGCCCGGCCCCTGCTCGCCGCGCGCCGCGCGCCGCGCACAGCCTCTGGCCGCTCTCTTCCTCTTCCTGACACTCCCCGCGACAGGCACCGCCTCAGGAGGTGGGACTTACGCCCCTCGCGGGGCCCGCCCCCTCCCCGCCCCCGTCGCCCCCCCACCCACTCCGGCCCGGCCCGCCCCGCGCCGCCCGCGCGTGATTGATTTCGGACGCTCCGGGTTAAGCGTGCTGAGGTTTGGGAGCCCGCCACCCCCACCCCCCGTAAGAGTTGGAGGGCCCTGTAAAGATATGCCCCCCTTCCCCATCCTCAGTGTGGCAGCAGAGCGAGAGAGATCGAGCTGGTGGTCTGAGGCCGGAGCGGAAAGGAAGAGTCCCCCTCCCCCCAGTTTGGGGTGGCTAAGGGGCTCAGGGGATTGCCGCCCCCACCCTCTTCTCTGGAATCCCCACGCCAGTGAAGTCATAATCCTGTGTCTGTGACACCCTGTCGGTTGCCATGGAGACAGCTGGATGTCAAACACTGGCGTTCTCAACGAGGGTTGCAGGGGTATGAAGAAGGTGGACCCGGTGAGCAGGAACCCCAATATAGATTAACTGCGGTTGGAGCTTCTGGCATCTGTTAGAAAAGGATGGACCAATAACAGTGAGGGAGGTGGGGCTGGGCCTCACTCCTGAAAGGTCCTAGGTGATCCCAGGAGAGGCGAGTGGGGAAGGGGTTCCGCCCCCCTTGGGCCAGCACCATCATATGGATGACTTGGCAGAATAGCTGCTGGGTCAGAGTTGTCACCTTCGTCTCTAGGGGCACCCACAGGAAGATCTTTTTTTTTTAAAATAATATTTATTTTTGGTGGCAATATACACAACCAAATATACATCCATTCACAATTTCTACCTAACAGTTCAGTAGCATTGGCTACATTATACATCACATTGTGTCACTGTTCTATCTCTACCATATTGTTTCATCACCTCTAATTTAGGCTCTCTAGGAAGAGCTTGATGTTGCCATTTTGGTGGGGGCCCCAGAGAGGAAATATCCTGCCCAAAGGCTAATGGGATGGGGCTGGGGGAAGGGACCAGAGAGGATTTGTCTCAGGGATCTGATCTGTCACCTTAAAACTGCAAAGCTGAGGACCTCCAGCATCAGAGCCAGTGGTGGAGAGGTAATAATGCAGATTCCCAGGCCCCACGCCAGACAGATGAAAGTGATCTCTGGAATGGGACCCAGGAATCTGCATTTTAACAAGCTCCCAGAGAAGTTCTGCTCACTGAAGTTTGAGAACCAGTAGTCTAGGAGGACTATGTTTTGTGCGTCTTCTCTAAAATGTCAGGACAATGTGAGGACCCTTATGTGGAAACCACGCTCCCACCAGCCCAAGTGCAGAGAAAAGAGGGACGCAGGGCTTACAGACCAATGTTCCGGACCCAGACAACACTTGAGGATTTAAAGCCAGCAAGCTGTTCGCCAGCGATCTGCACAGACAATCGATATTTGTCGATTTGCCATAGTTTAAGAATGTTGCTGAATTAATTTAAATGAATTAATTTTAAAAAAGAATGAAATCAAGGGAAACAACTTTTCTGGTTCAGAAAATGATATTTGCATCAACTTGATTTTGAGATTGTTTCTGAGGGCAATAAAGACATTCAGCTTCAATGACATGATTTTTTTTAAAGCTCAGAATTAAGTGTCCATTGGTCTTCGGCAATTTGGCCCAGTTACTTGCAAAAGGTGAGTTCTGTGTCTCCCATACGTGACCTTGAAGGACCTGACCAAAGTAAAATTGTTTATGCTATTTACTGACTGCAAAGGACTAGGGACATAAAAGACTAGGGACAGGTTGTAGACTGAAACTTTAAAATTTCTATCTGTAGATGCTTGGGTTTGCCAAATTCTTAGTCATCCTCACAAAGCAGCTAATTATTTAAAAAAATCTGATGAAACTCAACTTACTCCAAAACCAGAACCAAACCGGTTGCGATCCAGTTGATTCTAACTCGTGGTGATCCCACGTGTTACAGAGCAGAACCGAGCTCCATAGGGTTTTCTTGGCTGTCATCTTTACGGAAGCAGAGCACCAGGCCTTTCTTCCCAGGTGTAGCTGGGTGGGTTTGAACCGCCAACCTTTTGGTTAGTAGCCAAGCACTACTAACCAAAGCCCCCAGGGACCATCAATTTACCCCAACATATGATTTATAATGGGTCTTCATAAAATAGAGCCACTTTTATTATGAAATGTTTTGCATTTGCTTGACATGGCAGCAAACTTTTAACAGCCAAGAGATGATGTGAGGGGCTTGCCTTCTTAAAAAAACAAAAACACATTTGTGAAAAACCAGGGGGTTTGTATTAGTCAGATAAGCTATATGTAGTTATCAAACTTCCTGGTCAATGACTATACTTAGTAATCAAACTTCCTGGTCAATGATTCATTTGGCTTGTGTGGACACAATCATTGGGAGGGAGGGCAGTCCCCATGAGGCCCAGGTTGGGGAATTCCTGTTTATTACCTATGGTGTCTTGTAAAAGGGGAGCTGAGCTCCTAAACCTTGCTGTTAATAAGCTCAGAGCTCAGAAAATGCTGCCAGAGTGGGCGAGCCCTTTTAACACCTCTTGAGTTGATTTTCTCACTGGCTTTCTGGGTTTCCAGAGCTCTGGGGCTCTGTGACCACAGGGGAAGAGGGTGAGCTGCCTAGCACTCTGCCCCATTTCAGAGGCACTGGGCCTTGGGCGGTGCAAACAGTTTGTGCTTAGCTACTAACTGAAAGGTTAGCAGTTTGAACCCTCCCAGTGGCATCACAGAAGAAAGACCTGGAGATCTGCTTCTGTAAAGATTACAGCCAAGAAAACCCTATGGAGCAGTTCTACTCTGTCACACATGGGGTTGCCATGAGTTGAAATCGACTAGACGACGACAGGTTTTTTTTGTTGATGTTTTTGGGCCCGGGCCTTGCCTAGGAAGACTGTTGATCTGCCCCAAAGCCAGAAGTGCATGTGGGGGCTGCACTGTATTTGAACTTTTTCCTTTTAAGATCACTGGACTTCAAGAAAAGCACTTATTCAGACACCAAAGTAGTAGGTAAGGAAGGGAAAAGCAGGGCTAACTGAGAAGCGCTGATGTAACTTCCAGGAAATATCAGTTGCTTATTTATTAGGGAAAAATCACTTTTGAATGACCCTGAATCCTGTACCCGGAGCGTGGGTTCTGGCAGAAAGAAACGGTCTGGACTGGTTACACATTACAGCATTTGGTCATGTGGAAAGAATGATCTTCAGGAAAAATCACACCCTTCAAAAAGGATTGTTACAGAGGCCGGGGTGAGGGAGAGCCAATTCTGACCCTATTCCAGGGCAAGGGAGCTAGGTCGACTTAGTCATTGTTGACTATGTATCTTTTCTTCCTCCCACAGCTCCTTGTATAACTGTCTTTTGGGCAGGGGTGAAATCATGTTAAGAAAAACAACAGCACTTTGACAATCAGGGAGGAGGGAGAGGTTTCGAAAGAGCTCTTGGGTGATGGAGCAGGCAGAGTGAACACTGCTGGGCATTCCAGAGCCTGACCAAGCTGGGTGGTCTCTCCAGCCAAGATGCTGGGAAAACAAGGAGGACGGATTAGGGAGGCGGTAAGAGATAAAGCTGGTTCAGAAACTGCAGCACTCGTTTAGCACTTTACAAATACCAGCTTACTAATTAATCATCACAAACACTCTGTAGTCATCAGGAAATCCTTGGTGAGGTTGACTGATAAAGCTATGCAGAGGTCAAGTTTCAGGGGCAGCCCAGATACTCATCTGGAGCCATCTGGGTAAGAGCAGGGAATGGGGTCACAGCCTGGCTGGTCTCAGGGGTCTTCTTACCTCTTGCAAAGTCTGGAAACCATGCAGGGGGTGCCATGGGGGTGCCATGGGGGAGAGGAGCTGGGGTCAGGCAGGTGCTTATGGGAATGTTGAGCGGGACAGTGTTCCCAGGATGATGGGGACAATGGCTGCAGGGAGACGCATTTGCAAGTCATCAGAAGCCAACCTCTTTAAAAACCAAAAACACAAAATGAGTTACCATTGAGTCCTTTCCAGCTCGTGGTGACCCCGTGAGTTGTAGAGTAGAACTGTTCCATAGGGTACTCATTGCTGTGACCTTTCGGAAGCAGACTGCCAGGTCATTCTTCCAAGGCACCTTTGGGTGTGTTCAACTGTCAGCCTTTTGGTTAGCAGTCAAGCACTTAACTGATTGCACCACCCAGGGACCCCTTAACCTATCTATAAACCAAAGCTAAAACCAAACTCATTGCTGTTGAGTAGATTCCGACTCATAGTGACCCTATAGGACAGAGTAGAACTGCCCCATATGGTTTCTAAGGCTGTAAATCTTTATGGAAGCAGACTGCCACATCTTTCTCTTGTGGAGCGGCTGGTGGGTTTGAACCGCCAACCTTGAGGCAGTTAGCAGCTAAGCGCTTTAACCACTGCGCCACCAGGGCTCCTTAACCTATCGAGCTCTCTTTTTGTGGTTATCTTGGATACTATGAAAAACCAAAATCATCTTTCAGATTAGTTGCATGTGCCCAATTGGATGGGCTGGAGAAAAAAAAGCTGAGCTTGTTTTTTGCTTCTGTTAAGTCACAGGCAGTTGCAGAGTACTAGTTAAACTCCCAAAATATGTGTGTGTGTGTGTGTGGCTTAGAAATCAGCAATGCTTCTGCAATGCCCTCCTGGACCCGTTCCAAGGATGGTGATAATATATATAGCTGATCGTGTTTTTATCCGTGCACCAGCTACCCTGTGAAAACAGCATGCTTCTAAAGTCAGACCATCAAGAGATGTTTATTAAGCCTATCAGGCACTTGACAGTCATCCTGTAACTCTCCTGGTCATGGGCAAGGTGGGGGTGAGTTGGGGTGTTGCATGGCATAGCCAGCTTGAGGAGTGAGATTTGTTGGACCTCACACTGGGCGACTGATCACGTCTTTCAGCTACAGCCTCCTCTGACTTGGACCCAGCACTCAATACGACCTGTAATGAAAGCTGTTAATACAATCTCTCACGTCCCCAGAGAACGCAGGCCTCCTGAGGGAAGAGACGTCTGTCTGGTTCAACTTGGAATCCTCAGAGCCCTGCCCGGTGCATGGCCTGAGGAAAGCGCTGGATAAATATTTGTTGAAAGAACACATGGCCTGGCTCTGGGCTGGGGCAAACTGACTGTTTTCTCAGTGTCTCCTCCAGAGCATCCTGTGGCCCATTTTTAGGTCTCAAGGTCACTGCCAAGAAAGAGAAGCAGCTAAAGTGATACCTCTACACACCCACATGACTCAACACAAAAGTTATCAGGAGCTCTTAAAAAACAAGCTTCTCAAGTGTCTGTGTCCTGTCTCCTCTGAGGACAGCATCAGCGGCATCAGA
Organism: Trichechus manatus latirostris; assembly: GCF_000243295.1. NCBI lineage: Eukaryota > Metazoa > Chordata > Mammalia > Sirenia > Trichechidae > Trichechus > Trichechus manatus. The sequence continues at coordinate 14,253,052 of NW_004443984.1, forward strand.
TAGGGATCAGGGCTGGGTGACCTGCTGGTCCTTGGGCATCAGTGTGGCCCAGAGGTCATTTAAGCAGCTCTTTGCTCAGCAGAGAAGGCAGAAGGAGTAGATGCAAGGCACGTGGTCTGCAGGGTGACTGAGACCTTGGGAAACTGTAACAGTAACACATAATGGACCAATGCAGAGATAGGCAAAGTCAGTTTAAAGAGCTAGCGTGGGGCCTAGGCCAGGGACACCTGACTTACGGTGTTAACTGAAGAAAGCAGGTGACTTTCAGAAGGAGGTTAGTAAACCAGGGGTGTGTCATGAAGCCAGCGTCTATTCAGGCTTGGCCCAGGGGAAAGCAGATCTTCAGACCCACTGACGAAGCTCTCCCTATTGTGAAGATTCACCTCTCTGATGGTGAAACGCAGTGTGGTATAATGGTTAGGAGCTGCATTTGAACACCAGCAGGGTGACCTTGGCCAAGTTACTTTACTTTTCTGGCCTCAGTTACATTGTCTATAAAATGGGGATACCTATCTCCTTCCTAAATACTTAAGAGGATTAAATGATAAAATTTATGTAAAGGGTTTAGGGCAATGCATGGCACAGAATAAAAGCTCCAAATGCTCTCAGTGATGAAGATGATGATAATCTGGCTTCCCGGTAGTCATGTGGTAGGCAATAAAGGCAATAACCATGCCGATATTAATCGTCTGGTCTAGATGACAGTTTACATGGAATTGGCAAACTATGGCCTCTGGGTTATATCTGGCCCACTGCCTGTTTTTGTAAATAAAGTTTTATTGGAACACAGCGACGCTCATTCATTTACATGTTGTGCTGCAATGTCAAAGTTGAGTAGAGGCAACAGAGACTGTATGGTCTGCAAAGCATAAAATATTTGCTCTCTGACCCTTTACAGAAAGTTTGTTGACCCTATCCTCATGGATTAGTAGACAACCAGCTGGTTCCTGGACTTCACTGTGGGAAGCAATATATGGGAGCAGTTAGGAGTAGAACGTCTGGGCTCTGACATTTGTTCTGTGACCTTGGGCAAGTTGCTTACCCCCTCTAGACTCATTGCTTTCATAGGTAAAACAGGAGTGATGCACACAGTGAGGATTAAGTGGGATAATGCCTGGACCGTGCTTAGCACAATGACTGAAGGCCAGTATAGCGACCCTAAAGGACAGAGTAGAACTGCCCCATAAGGTTTCCAAGGAGCATCTGGTGGATTTGAACTGCTGACCTTTTGGTTAACAGCTATAGCTCTTAACCACTACACCACTAGGGTTTCCCTATAAAAGGTAGTTAGTTACTATTGTTAGCTATTAAACTTTAACAGTTGAAAAGCACGTGCAAACTCCCCACAGCGGGTCATCACTGCATGCAGCAGCTCTCACTAAAGATCCCCTAACAGTTATGTGAATGTCAACACACCCAGAGACAGGCAAACCAACTTCTTTTCAGTTAGAGCAGCAGATCAGAACATGAAAAGAAAGGGGAGCAACGGTCAAGGCCATGAGGTCCAGTACGGCAGCACTGGTATCTGGCACAAAGTTGTTACTGCTGTTTGTTAGTTGCCATCGTGTTGGCGCTGATTCATGGCGATCCCACGTACAACAGAATGAAATATTGCCCAGTCCTGCACCATCTTCACCATCTGGCACATAGTAGGCACCCACTATTTCTTGCCTAATTGAAGGCTGGTTGATAAATCAGAAAAGTAATTTATCAGCCACAGGGCACCACTGACTTCTATGATGATAAGACCACCGTTAGCCAGAGGATGAAATTTCTGCCCCTAATAGTTTAGGGTCTGAGGAATGAGAGCCATATGCTAAAGGTGAGAGGAAACTCAAAACAAGGGGCCTGCTAATGCTTCCCATTGCAGGAAGGAGGCATTGCAACGGATTCCTGGGGAACAGATGGGCAAAGGAAAATGTTTAAAAACAAAAGCAGGCACATAAGGTCATGTATTGGCCCAAAATAACTTGGGACACTGAGCAGACGGATGTGAGCGGCACATCTTGATGGAAATGAGGCCAAGATGATAAGCCGAAATAGTCTACCCCCACTGGGCACCCTGACTCCTGCTTCAGGAGGCCTCGGCATGGAGAAGAGGAACACATTAGTGTTAGCAAGTTTTGGGTTTCCTCTGTCATTTGTGTATTGCTTTCATTCCTAAGACCCTAAAAAATTGGAATAATTCTACTTACCAGGAGCACACTTTGGAATTCAGATCCAGAAGCTATTTTTTTCTCCAGACATTTTATGACTCTGGTTTCCACAACAGCAGGCACTGGTGATGCTGCCAAGTTGCACCTTATCGGCAAAGTCACGAATCTGAGAATCCAAATGGTCTGCCATTGGCAAAGGGGGAAAGAAGTTGTTTGTCTTAGCTTCCTGGGGGATCAGAAGAAGATTGGGAAATGTTGGGGGACTGCAGGTATCTCATACCTTGGTACAACCCCAGGGGAAAGGTTGTTGGTAGCTTCTCAGAATTACCAGTGGGGTCTGTGTAGCCGAGTGTCTTAGTAAAGGCAGTTTCATTGTAAATAACAGAAACTCAAATCAGCTGAAGCAAAAAAGGGGCATCTATGGGGAAGAAAAGTCAGCTCCTGACTGTCTAAGTCTGGCTTTTCAGCTTTGTCTGCCCTTTGATTCTCTAACCTTCTTCATTTCCTTTCAATAAACTCCCTTTCTGCTTACGTTAGCCACTAGGTTTCTGTTGTTTGCAAGCAAAGTCTGACTGATACGAAGGGTCCTAGTTGGATCCAAGAGCATGAATTGGAACTAACTCACAAGGAAAGGAAGTAAGAACGAGAAAGTCATCAGGAATCAAGGGAACTATTTTCCTCCTGTGTCAGTTGAGAATGCATTTAGCTTAAAAAATGGAAAACCTGTCATGGGTAGATGTAAAAATGTGGGGTCCCTCTCACACTGACTCTGGCCATGAGACTTGCTTTGTTCAATGGGATATTAGCAAACGCAAGGCAGATAGAGACGTGCAAATTTCATGTGCACTGGGGCTTGCTCTCTCCTGTTGTTCTTGGGAACTGGTGACCACCACCATGTAAACGAGCCTGGTCTAGCCTGCTGGGTGATGAGAGACAGTGTGGAGCGGGGAACTGTCCAGCTGAGAAAGATCTAGACAGGGTTTCTCAACCTCGGCATGATTGACATTCTGGACCAAGTAATTCTTTGTCCTGGGGGCCGTCCCGTGCATTCTAGGATGGTAAGCAGCATCCCTGGTCTCTACCCACTACATAATAGTAGCACCCCCACCCCCAGTAATGACAACCAAAAATGTGTCCAGACATTGCCAAGTGTCCCCTAAGAGGCAAAATCACTCAGGTTGAGAACCACTGCCCCAACCCACTTGCCTGCCCAATGACCAGGCATGTAAATGAGGCCATCTTAAACCATCCAGCCTCAGCCAACCCAACACAGACTAGTAAAGTGCCCAGCTTGACCCATGGAATCATGAGTAGTAATAAATATTTGTTATTTTAAACCACTAAGTTTTGGGGTGGTTTGTTCCACAGCACAAATGGATATATTTGACTACAGCCACTTAAATAGGTAGGGATTTATTTGTCTTACACATCCAGAAGGACAGAGGTAGGAAGTCAAGTCAGGGTGCAGAGCTAGTGATGCCACCAAGACCCACCCAGGTCTCTCGTGTCTTTCCACTTCATTGTCTTTGGAAGGTGAGCTTTGTCCTCTTGTTTGTTGCCTGATGATCCTCAAGATGGCAGCTCCAAGTCTGAGCTCCAGGAGTGGGGGGGGGGGGAGAAAAAAGCAAAGGGCAAAAGCTTTTTCCAGCGAGGCCTTACTATTTATTCCAGGAGAGAAGCCCTCCCCAGGGGCTTCCACTTACATGTTATTGGCCAGTCCTAGCTGCAAGGGGGGCTGGAAAATCAAGCAGTTTACCTGTCAGCATATATAGTAGAGAAGAGCAAGGACTAGGGGGTTTGTGAATGGCTTTGGGCTGGCCAAGCTCCAGTATCTGCTGCACTTTCTCTCTGGGGTTCCGTGGCTTCTTGTCTCTACTTGTTGCACGTGTACTGCACCCTTCTCTCTTTTTGAAGTCTGACTTTGTTTCTCTAAGCACAAGGGGCTGCCCCAGTCCTGGAACTGCATTTAGATTCTCCAGCACCACTAAAGACCTGAGTGGCATACCAGAGTCCCACTCCCAAATACCAAGGACAGAGGTGCTGATTGGCTCAAGCTTGAGTTAGGAGATAAATCTGATTGGCCTGGCTTGAGTTGGGTATCTACTACTCAGCCAATGAACTATGACCAAGGGATCAGTGTATGTAGCGCTAACTTCAAGGTGGATGTGCATGCTCAGAGAAAGAGAGGGTGTGGCCGAAGAGACACTCGAAGAACTATCTAGTTCAAGGAATGTGGAAAAGAAGTTGCCATCATGGTTGTAATGTTGATATGATAAAAATTAACATATCCTTTGAAAGACCTAAAATACAGTGGCATCATACAGGTATTACATTTAACTTATGCAGATTCAAACATACATGCTCAACAAGCAAAGTATTTTTATTTAATTTGGCTCCCAATCATAAGCCAGCTATCTGAAGTGCTGCTTAACCAAAGTGATCTATTCCAAGACTGAAGGGTAAACTGACTTCTTTGGACTTTGGGGATATGGTAGAGTATAAATAATACCATGTGCTTTATGGAAAATACAAGGGGTTTTCAACAGTATTTCTGAGGTCAAGTAATGTTCACCTTCCTCAATGACTTTAGATCCTAACCCTGTGTAAGATGTACTTTTACAGGAATGTCCCACAAAGAGTTTCTTTTATTTTCCCCTACTTTTAGTCAGTATAAAGAATACATCTGGTTTTGAAATATCAAAATATTTTTATTACGGCTTTAAAAAAATAAAAGTAAATGATATTCATGAATTCTGGCTCTTTCTCCTATTTTGTTTGGCCATCCTGGCCATACAAGAAAGGTAGTCAGAGGAGGACCGGGTGGAGAGAGGACAGAACATGGGACAAGCAGAGAGTGGAACAAGGAAAATAATGGCCTCTCCAAACACCGTAAAGGAGGAGTGTGTACCCCTGGGCGGTGTCTGCTCTTTGGTGATTGGGAACTTGGTTTGTCCTTATAGCCTGACGGCTTCAACTACTGGGCCATCTTGGTGTAGCAGAATGGGCAGTATGAGATGACTTAGAAACCTGGGTTCAAGACCCAACTCTTGAATTTACTAGCTGTGTGATTTTAGGCCAGCCATTTAATCTCTCTTGGCTTCAGCTTCTTCATCTGTGAAATGGGGAACATAATACTATTTATCCCCCAGGGTTTAGAGAAAGATTAAAAGAGAAGTGTTTTGAAAACTGCAGAGTGCCATATAAATGTTAGTCATCATTATGGAAGTGATAAAACTGACTGGCGTTCTAACTTTATTATAATACACTCAGATGTAAATGCACGGTACCATGGCCCCAACAGCCCTGAGATTACCATTCTGCCTCGTGGCTGCAGTACAAGTCTTGAGTTTTCTCAAAACTTGGTCTTGGACTTGGGTCTCTTGGAGCTCCTTGGAGGTGTGATGTTTGGGCACATCATGACCCAAACATTGAGCCATATAAATTTATTTACCCAGGCCTAGGAGTCTGGGTTGAAAACTTAAATATATTCTTCATATGCCTGAGTGTATATACATTCATAGATATATTTTTTTAAAAAAACTCTCTCCCCACACATCCCAAAATACAGTACCGTGTAAAATAGCAGTCTAGAAAGCAAAACACTAGGCTAACAATCTTTAAAGTCCTATAAAAGCATCTTAGTATTTTGACACAGAAGAGTCAACCTGACTCACAGAGGACCATGTGAGGCTCGGTGGGATGATGTTTCTCTAGTTCCTTCCGCCAGGCTTAGAAAACAAGAGGTTCTGGCTGGATTTGCTCGGCGGGAAGTCTTTCTTCAGCATCTCCCTTTCTTGGTCCATCTTTGGGGTAGCCTTCCTGGCTCCAACCTTCAACAAGCAAGAGAAACACACAGATTCTATAACTGCAGTGGGAGGCCCAAAATGTTCCCCGTAGTGGCTTTTTTTACACAAAATAAAACGTTTGTTGTGGGGGAAAAAAAAAAAAAAGAACGTAGAGATGAGAAAAAAGAAGATAAAATGATTCATCACTATCACCCTACTCAAAGATAAGCATTATTAGTGTTTTGGCATATACTCTTCCTTATCTACATATATATTTATTTATATTTACAGTCTGAAATGTCACTTTCTGTTTTTATAGTTTCACGGTTTTGAAACCAGGAGCTTCTTATGATGGCTACCTTCACGGTGATGGAGCTTCTTTCTCCTGACAAGCTATTACTGAATTCAGTGTGTCTTATGTCTCTGATGTCTTAGAAGGGAAAAATGAAGGATATTTGAGGAGTTCTGTCTAGCCCTCTGCTTAGTATGCTACCCCCTCCTACCCTAGGAAGGGCCACCCTGGCTGTCGTATGTGTGACCCTGACCCCTGGATAGAGTTGATTGGATACTTGGCACAAGCTGGGTTATTAAGATGCTCACTCCCAGGTCTTGGGGTTATGGGCTCTGAGATGCTACTCACCCCCTGGGCTAGTCCCTTGAACTGGGGGCCTGTGAGGTAGTCCCTTCCTGTCACATGACTGGAGTAGAAAAAATCGGGAGATGTGTAGAGAGATGCAGAGGACATGTGGCCTGTATGTGTGTGTGTGTGTGTGTGTGTGTGCATGTGAGATGGTGCATGGAATCTAACAGCTGACCAGTTCTTTTTTGAGGACTCATTCCCTTTTAGCCCCTAGCTTTTAGGAGGCACTCACTCCTATATCCTTATAATGACCTCTCTTCCTTTCTAAATGGGTTTCTGTTATTTACAACTCAAGAATCTCACACACTCTGTACACAACGTAGATGCTATTGTAACTTGCAAATTTCTTTCCAACAGGGTTTAAACTGCCAACTCCATCTCCTGAAGATTTTTGACTCCAACCATTATGACATGTATACCCTTGAGGGGAAGAGGACTTGGGTCCGGAGTTCAAGTTTCACCTCTGCCACCTCCTATGTGACCCTTGGCGTTCTCATCTGTTAAACAGGGATTGGGATATCTGTCCTGTCTTCCTCAGAAGGCTGAGGAGAGATTCTGGAAGAACTCAATGGAAGGGGCTGTAAGGACCATCTCTTGAGCTCTTTTGACTTTAAGACAGGCTTAGAAATCACCTTGACTGTGTTTTAAGACTGAGTTCAAAGTCAACTCAGGGTGGGAAAGGCTAAAATCTCTGCACTAGCCCACAAAGTAAATATCAGTCGGAATGCTCAGGGAGGTAGAAAACACAGGAAATTTGAAAACCTTTCGCCTCTAAACAACTTTCCTTTATTTTCCTTTTCGGATGGTTCCCAAATACCCGTGTCTGGACTGGGTGTGGGGTTGCCTGTCAGAGCTGGAGCCAGGGAATTTGTTACAAATAAAGAGTTCCATGTCCCTGTGCCTCCCCTCACTCCAGGAATGCCAGGAGTTTGGGGTGGGGAGCACCACAGAACAAGCTTTGATTCACTTTTCATAGTGACAAGGGAGGGGACAGCAGAAGGCAGACAGGATGGCTGACCTGGAAGAAGATGAGACTGGGGAATGTAAAAATGCAAATGTTGTGGGCAGGAAGGGCTGGGGAAACCTCGCAGAGTCCACCGTGTAAAGACAGCCACAGATGAGCTATTCTGACGTTCGGAACCACGAGCCTCACCCTTGGAATGAAAAAGAGGGATTGAAGCCAGTCATTTGCATCGTGACACCCAGGTGTAACTTGTTCTTGTTAACTGCCTAGTCACCCTGCTCTTGTCTACCCCATGCACAACAGGATCTGACTGTTATGATCCATAGGGTTTTCACTGGTTGATCTTTGAAGTAGATTGCCAGGCCTTCCTTCCTAGTCTGTCTTAGTCTGGAAGCTTCGCTGAAACCTGTTCAACATCACAGCAACTCAGGGTATACTGGAGTGGCTATTTCTGGCAACTGCAAACTTTGACTCTAAAAAGACCCCGGCTCGCTCCCACAAAACGTCAAGCCTCAGTTTAAACATCCATTCTTTAGGGGGGTCCTCTCCTGTCCCCTGGACTGGGGGTGGGGTCTCTGTGAAATATGCTCCCTAGTCCACTGGCCTTTGCCCTCAACATACTTTGCCTGGAGAATTATTTAATTACCGTATTTTCTTTTTTAAATGTCCCAAGAATATACGCCAAGAAAGCAGGGATTTTTGTCTGTTTATCATTGTTTTAGCCCAGTCTTTCTCAACCTTTTTTTTCATTACCACCTCTGACTCATAGTGACCCTATAGGACAGAGTAGAACTGCGCCATAGGATTTCCAAGGAGTGGCTGGTGGAATCCAGCAGCCGAACTCTTCACCACTGCACCACCAGGCTCCCTCGCCCCTCTAAGGAGCCTTTTGTACTTTGGACATCTCATCAGGAAAGACCAATGGCTAGAAAAGGGCATCATGGTTGATAAAGCAGGCGGTCAGTGAACACGAGCGAGACCGTCCATGAGATGGATTGACACAATAGCTGGCACAATGGGCTCAAAACTAGCAAAGATCATGCAGATGGCAATGTTTAGTTCTGTGATATATAAGTCACCATGAGTCGGAGCTGACTCCATGGGACCTAACAACAAGAAGGAGCCTTTTTAGACATTTTCCTCCTAATTGCTCCCCAACCCTATGAAATTTTATTATCATAGATAAATCTGTATGTATATCTATGCTTTATACATAAAAAGAGTAAGTTGTTTTTGCCCTCTCGAGGATGAATTTTTGCCCCTATTGAGAACCCATGATCTAACCCCAATACCTGGGCATTACCTGCCACATCGTAGGCTCTCAATAAATATTTGTGGAATAAAGGAAGGCAGGGATAGTATCTCTTGTTGCTCAATTTCCATCCCTAGGGTCTAGCACCATATGTAGCCTAGACTAGATACTCAAAAAATATTTGTTAACGAGAAAATTTTCCTCTTTGGTATACAACCCACATTCAAACGTAAAAGACTCCTAGCCACAACATGCCAACAATCATGAAGATGGCGCAGGACCGAGCATCGTTCTTTTCTGTCATATATAAGATTGCCATGAGTCAGAGCCAACTCAACGGCAAGGTGCAATGGAAAAAGAATCAGTGGATGGCATTTTGGAAGACATAAAACAAAAACCGATAGGGCCTTAATAAGAGAGGAAATCCCGGTTCTGAAGCTTGCTCGATAGAGACGGATACTTTTTTATGAGTAGACAAGACTGCAAAGAGCAGATTTTACACGTCCGGTCTTTTCCAAGGGGGTCACAATGATGACATCACTTTGAGGGCTCAGGGCACAATGTAGAGGAAGGAGACCCCAAACTATACTTTTTGAGGAACCAGGAGGAAACCTTTCTGTTCCAAGGAGATCCTAGACACCAAACCTCTAAGTCTCAGCTGGAGAAGATGGGCGAACTGGAAAGTAACTCTTTGCTCTTAGCTGAAGCACCATCTGACCCCCATTCTATTAGGCCCAGTAATAATATCAATAATACTAGGTGCCGTTGAGTTGATTCTGACTCATAACAAGGTGTTAGACAGATGTATTACAGATTAGAACTGTTCCACAGGGTTTTCAAAGCTGTGACCTTTCAGATTGCCAGGCCTTTCTTCCAAGGTGCCTCTGGGTGGGTTTGAACTGCCAATCTTTCAGTTAGCAGCCCAGCACTTAACTGTTTGCACCACCCAAGTACTCCTGTTAAGCCCAGAGGAGGCCTGAAATTCCAAGGGGCTTCATATTCAGAGAAGCACAATAATCCCAAGCACAAGCCCATCTTGATATCTCTTCTGTCATCTTAAATCCCCAGGTAGTTCTCAGCTGCAGGGTGGTTTCCTCCTGCTTCCATCTCTCCCATGTGCATCGATGAATAAGCATCAGACCCCACACTCATTCCTACTGCAGAGTGGCAAAGGCACTCTATCCTCCTAATATCCCACTTCTCAGTAGAAACTATCTTCTAGTCTTAGAACAAGGTTGTTGGTTGAGAAGAATCTTCTGTTTTTCAAAATGTTCCTTAGACATAGAATATCTTTGGTTTTTCCAATGATAATTTTGTCTCAGAACAAATTGTGGCTTTTTACCTAACTCTAATATATCTTCCCTCTCTTATTCATCTCAAATGTGTTAGCTTTCAAGCTTCCTGAGAGTTCTCCTCTACTTTTTGCGAAGTGGGAATAGGGATTGGGTCAATTCCAGGACCATGGTAGAATTGAGAATGGCAATATTTCAACAGGTTTAAGATTTCACAGACTTGATTCTCAACTTTTAAGAAAGAATAAATATTCTAGGCAATGCTTCCTTCAAATCCAAGCAAAATGTCACTTGAGCTGTATCAGGTTTATTACCCCCAAAGGATGGTAAGGAGCACTCACCTGGGGGGCAGGTCTGCATTTGAGTTTGGCCCTCCTACTCAGCTGTGTGGCTCTGGACCAATTATTTAAAGTCTCTGAGCCTCAGGCACCTCATCGTAATTTGGGGATAATCACAATACCCACCTCATAGGGTTGTGGTGAGGATTAAATGAAATAATGCACTTTGAGCGCTCAGCTTTATGCCTGGAATGTACTAAGTGCTCAGCACGTAATAGATGTGGTGCTACTGTCCGCTGGGTTTCCCACTGATGTTTACTGTTGAGGTGCAGTGAATTACTTAATATGGTCCTTTTAGCCGTGCACGGTCTTGTAACTCCCATACAGTGATTGGGTGGGGCTATGCAAATAAGGTGCTTGTGGTCCACCAAAGGGATTGAACAGCTTACTAACAATGCAAATAAGGTGCATGGAACAATTGGGAGGGTAGGGCCATGCAAATAAGGTGTATGGAATCCTAATGAGGGGATTGGTCAGTCTTGCCATCCTGCTAGACTTAAAAGAGAGCCAATTTCAGAGGCTAGGGCACCTCACTACCACCAAGAAAGAAGAGCCAGGAGTGGGAGTGTCTCTTTTGTTCCTGAGGTCCCTGTGCTAAGAACCTCCTAGACCCAGGAGACAGAGAGAGCTGGAACAACTGGAGACGGAGAAAGAAGCGGTGGAAAGCACGGCAGGATCCAGTGGCAGAGAAATGGCGGCAGAAGAACCAGAAGACTGATGGGAGATGGCGTGGTGGGCTTCCTGGCCCACCAAGTGAGGCGGCTACAGTGGGCATGCAAACCCACAGAGCAAGAGAGATGGGCACCTTCGGGTCTGAGGCTTCCTGGAGGAATGGGCTGCCTCTGGGCACTTACTGACAGAGCTAAAGAGCTTTATAACACTTGCTTGAGCAAGGCAGGGGCCAGGCTGAGGGGGCCAAGCATGAATCGATTACCCAGTAAGCAAGGTAAGCATGTACTTAGGGCATCAACAAAACAGGGGCACCAGTTGTCCAAAGCAAAGACCCATAGATGCCAATCAGATAGGACACAAGGAAAAGCAAACGCCACAGTGGAAGGGAACTGGCAGGGCACTAAATGAAATTGATACCAGTTTCAGTGCGTGAGACTGTATACTGGCCAGAAATAAAGTTCACGCATGGACATCATGCTTGGTAAAGTACAGGGTCATTGAAAAAGAGGAAGACCCTCAACAAGATGGATTAACACGGTGGCTGCAACAATGGGCTCAAGCATCACAATGACTGTGAGCATGGCGCAGGACAAGGCAGTGTTTCTTTCTGTAGTACATAGGGTTGCTATGAGTTGGAACCGACTCGATGGCACCTAACAATGACAACAAAGGGTCATGAGGGTGCCCACACACAAGGTTGTTTAAACTATGAGGCCCCTACTGCTTCAACACCTTCACTGGCATCTGTCTCCTACAGTCCCTTCCTGTGTAACTGAAACGCCTTATCCTGGTGGATCCCTTGGGAGTATACTATTTCTTTCTAATAAACAAGAGGTGGGGGTGGGCTGTCGAGTGTAACTCTTGCTACATTCACCCAATATGTAACTGGATCCAACATGAGTGGTTACTGGGCAACGACAGATTATATTAATAGATAACAGGCCTCTGATCCATTTTGAGAGAACCGTTTTGGACATCCGCATCTGCTGATCCAGCAACTCCAGCCAGGGGGGCCAACAATGCTCTTTGCCATGATAGAACACAATCAAATAGTCTTGCACACGTCTTGGTAAACAACTTAATGGGAACTCCAGTCCCAGATGACGCACAAGAGAAGGAACTCGAATAAGTCAACCATTGCAATGAATTCAATCAAATTACTTTTTAACTGTATAGCATTTATGTACAGTTATGTCCTAAGTTTTGTAAACAATAATTTTGTAACTTTAACCTTAAAATATGTTTGGCATACACACAGATGTAATATAGCACACATTTAATATAATACTAACATAGCAAATGTCCAAAAAATACTGGAAATATTAATATTTTTCTAACATGAAAAGTTTTAATTTATGTATCAAGTGAGTTTCATTTTTTATTGTCTGTTGTGTGGGACACAGTGCTTGATATTCTCTCTATATGCTAATAAGCGGGGTATATATACATATATATATATATATATACACACACACACATATATATAACTCACATATCCCATTCGAATGCATGTGTGAACAGAGGAGGGGGCACCACAGATTATCAGTGTTTAGGGTGCTCACTTGCCTTAATCTGGCCCTGGGGCCCAGAAAGAAAGCCTGTCCTGAGGCGGCCGAGAGGAGCCTGTCCTCAAGGGGCTGAGAGGAGGCCTGCCCAGCTGAGAGGAGCTAAGAGCTGTCCTGCACTGAAGAAGGGAGACTTTGCCTACATGCATCCTGATCCTGATCCTGAGTTGTAGCGTATTGATCCTGATCCCAAATAGTAACCTGGTACTTCCCTCATAAACCCCATAATCTTGAGTATTGTCTGTGAGTTCTGTGTGGCCATGAATTATCGAACCCAGTAGAGAAGTAGAGAGTGCCGTGGGAGGGACAGCTGGTGTCAGAATTGGTAAAAAGGTTGGAGGGTGGAGATACATTTGATGAATCAGCCTTGGGGTGTTAATCTTGATTCTTCTCCATCCTTGTGAAGTTGGAGGAAGTCAGACGCCGCCAACGTCATGCCATTTTTACAACTGTTTTCTCTCCACTCTTTCTGGCTCACCTGGAAATTTGAGCTCTGCATCTTGTTCTTCACCATCTCTACAAATATTCGTCTCTTTAATACAGAAAGAATAATGGCAAAATTTAGCTGATATTCCTCTTTCCCTATCGCATCAAAGAAAAAATGGATTTTCCTCAACTTTCAGATGCTACTCGTTTGGAATGTTGGGCCTTGTTAGGGGTAGGGAGTGAGAATGTGGGTTTGCAGGGAGAATGGTTTTGGGGGCAATGGTACACTGTCCTGCTGAGTCTTTTGGAATCTCCAGATCCCAGCAGAAGTGGAGGTTGGCCAACTGAGGGTTCTGTGGGAAATACCGTACTGTCCTTGGAGGACAAATCTGCTTTAGCTGGAAGCAGAGCCTCAAAGAGCAGGTGGAAGAGGCTGCAGACCTCTGGTGGTTTTCTACCTAAACATCCCAATGGCTTGAATGTGATGAGAGCCACAGTGGCTGAACTCCCAGTCAATGACTGCAGGGATGCCTGATTGGAAGCCATCATCACCCCAAATCTGGAGCGTGCTATTTTCCTGAGGTTTGATTTACAGATGCTGACTCTACTCTCTTCTAGGCCCTGCCTCTCAGGGACCATTCACTGAAGAAAGAGTGTCTCCTAGGCAGTGGGGATACAACAGTGAACAAGAGAGCTGGGGCCTCCCTCACAGCCTGACACTCAACCAGGTGAGTGGGCAGGGGTGTCAGGAAGATGTTCTCAAAGAGCCCTGAGCTTCTTCTGGAGCCACCAACCTGATGCCTATAGGGAAGTAAAAGAAGTGGTGAAGTGGACTTGTAGGGATGGCAGCAAACCAAGGAGCATGGGTCCTCTCTAACGAGGCTGGAGGATGGTGGTCTTATGGGAATGTGGGCCTAGTGTCACCAGATTTTCCAAATCTCTGAAAGAAGCTGGATATACAGAATGTTTCATGAAAATGCCTTATTTTGAAATGTTACTAAAAAAAAAAAGAAATCCCATGAGCCAAAAGAAATGCATTCGTGGGCTGCCATTTTGTGACATTGCATCAGAGCCTGCCCCTTGGTATCTAGTTGGTTCTCAGTAAATATTTGTGGGTGGGGTTGCCAGATAAGATACTGGATACCCAGCTGAATCTGAATTTCAGAATTTAGACAATTTCTTTAGCATAAGTATGTCCTATGCAATATTTGGGATATACTTGTACTAAAAAAGTATTCATTGTTTATCTGAAATTCAAATTTAACTGAGTATCTTGTTTTTTCCCCTAAATCTGGCAACCGTATTGGTTGGGATTACCAAAACTCAGAGAGAATAAGATTATCTTTTGGGGCAGGAGCATAGGTGCTTGTAAGTCTCTTCCACTTTCACAAAAGGATTCTAATTTCATGCCCAGCACAACTGTCCTAGAAGGCTTATGGGCCTGTATTTAACTGAAACTTGTCCTCCAGGCATTTTCCATGTACAAAACTTTAAGCCTGCAGCCAGTCAATATTTACCACAAACTCAGTTGAAAGGAACTAAGCTCAGAAGATAGTCACCGTGCAAATTCCCAGACACTGTGAGGCAGTGTTTTTCTTGTCCTCCGGCCCTGGCAGAATTCATTATCCAAGTAAAATCCCTTGAGGAACCTGACTGATCTGGTGGAAGCAGGGTACATGTGTGTGGATGTCAATAACCACACCCTTCTATGGAACCCAAGGGCTCCAGGGAACCCTAGTCTGAACAATGCTTCAAAATATATTCATGGATTAAGCCTGATCAGTGGACAGCTGAGCACTGGAAGGGCAGGGCTTATCCTCTGAAGAGAAGCTTCTACTGAACTTTACTGAATTTACTGGGATGTGATGGCATCGGTCTGCTAAGGCTATTCTTAAAGATGTTGTATATTATGTCACATAGTGTCCCATCTATGGGAAAATTCAGTATAGTCTTTGTTCTAAGAACACTTGTGAGAATCACATCCAATGTATCTCTTGGACACTGTTAACTGTGGACCAAGTTGGGGTTTCCATTTCTCATTGACTGCCAGGAAGCTCGCAATCAAATGTATGGCTTCCCCTTGGCAGGTGTGGAGGTCATTACAGTTGGCACTTTCATCCCCTTCCTGGCTCTATTTTTTATCCACCTTTTTTTCCCTTCTTTCACCCCCCTTATTTCATTCTTAGCGCAGGGAGACTTTTTCCTGGAGTTCCCCCACCCCTTCCTTCTCCTCTTCTTCTTTTCTTATGACCTTGTTTCCAAGTCCCCAGATCATTCAGGGCCTAGGGTGGTTGCTTCATTAGCCAAAATTACACTCATCTTTCCCCTCTGCCTTACTGCACTTCAAAATACTGGGTTGGATGCTTGCTTGTCTCTGGGACCATTTGTTCAAATTGCAGGTGGGGGAGGGGTGGGTGATGGGAGAGAGTAGGGTGTGTGGATGTTCCTTGCGCAGCACAGGTTGACAATTACATTCCATAAGCTCTTACCCTTTGGAAATATTGGGTCTACTTTGTGTCTGGTTGCAAGATTGACAAACCTCTCCATACCTGCCTCTCTTTCTCTTTGAAGGAACAGTTGCAAGGTGTTGATTCTTTTGCATTTCTCTGTTGGTGATCCTCTAAATGTTCCTGAGTGAAAATACCAGGTGAGCAAGAAAGCATTTAGTGTACCCTTACCGGTTCCATTCTGTGACGCAACTACGGGGTTTCTAGGAAATGCTGGGATTCACTGGAATTGGTGGGCAGAAGATGGGAGGGGGGCTGAGGGTCTTTTTCTTCAGTCATGATCTATCCCTACACTGTACCACCCTAGCCATATTTTATTTCTTCATCCTTTTGTGGGCCCAAGGGTACCACCCCTAAGCCCCCCATCCATTTTCATCCTACACAATATCTGTAATCTCTACTCTTTGGTCAAAAACATACAAATAACACTGGGAAACAAGGGTCTTAAGAATATCTGGGAGCAAGAAGATCTTGGAAAACTGTGAGTTAAGTAGAACAATGATGAAGATGGTATAAGAGCACTTGTTGGGTAATCCTGTTTGTCAGGTCCTCTGCTAAGGGTTTTATATTCATGCTGCCATTGAATCGAACTTTAGGAGTTAGGCGCCATTTTAATTTTTTATCTTCAAGATGAGGGATCTGAGGTAATTAAGCAGAGGGAAAGTTAGCGGCCCCAGCCCCAGCCCTAGCCAAAATCATGGGGACAAAGCTGTGGCCACACCCCTGGCTGGGTTTGATTGGTGGGAACCTGAAGGAGCACTGAGCTGTTTCCTCAGCCAGAACCAGCCATGCACTTCTGCCTTTCTCAATCTTAAACCCTAATAAAGGGCTAAGGAAGGGCTAGCATGCCTCTGAAACAGCAACTTCTGTGCATTTAAAGATTTATTGAAAATTCCAGCCTTGACCCATTCACAAAAAGCATCAGGCTCTTTCTTGGCTATAGCTCTAGTTCTATTCACCAAACAGAAAAGAGAGCTTCACAAAAGAGCTACCGGCCTTAGGAGGACCAGGAAAAAGGCCTCAGGATTTGCTGACTGCATCAGCTGGCAGGAAGCTCTCTGAAAGAAATACGAGACTCATCCCCCATCCATCGATGGGTTGCCCTTTCTCTCCCCCGTAATAACCGAGTAACTGAGTGCTTGCTAAGTGCTGGGCACTGCATACATCGTGTCATTTAGCCTTCCCCATTGCTCCATGATGAAGATCAAAGACCACAGCCTTCAGTATGGATTACACCTCAACATAAAGAAAACACAAATCCTCACAACTGGACCAATTAGTAACATGATAAATGGAGAAAAGATTGAAGTTGTCAAGGATTTCATTTTACTTGGATCCATAATCAACACCCATGGAAACAGCAATCAAGAAATCAAACGATGTATTACATTGGGCAAATCTGCTGGAAAAGACCTTTTTAAAGTGTTAAAAAGCCAAGATGTCACCTTGAGGACTAAAGTGTGCCTGACCCAAGCCATGGTATTTTCAATTGCCTCATATGCATGGCCAGATCAGCCAATAAGCAAGGTATGCACAGGCTTACTCGTGCATACTTACTAATCTGTAGTGAACAATTTCACCTGTTTTTCACCACATAGTTGATGTGGCGAAACCCATGTGAAATTACTCACTACAGATTAGTAAGTGAACACAAGTAAGCTCGTGCGTACCTTGCTTACTGGTTAATCCACCCCAGCTCATAGGCACGTGAAAGCTGGACAATGAATAAGGAAGACCAAAGAAGAATTGACACCTTTGAATTACAGTGATGGCAAAGAATATTGAATATACCATGGACTGCCAAAAGAAAGAAAAAATCTGTCTTGGAGGAAGTACTGCTAGCATGCTCCTTGGAAGAGAGGATGGCGAGACTTCATCTCACGTACTTTGGACATGCTATAAGGAGGGGTCAGTCCCTGGTGAAGGACATCGTGCTTGGTAAAGTAGAGGGTCAGTGAAGAAGAGGAAGACCGTCAACAAGAGGACTGACACAGTGGCTGCAACAATGGGCTCAGACATAGCAAAAATTGTGAGGATGGTGCAGGACAAGGCAGTGTTTCGTTCTGTTGTACACAGGGTGGCTCTGAGTGGGAACTGACTTGACGGCACCTCACAACAGCAACAATAACTGCCCCATGAAGTAGGTCCTGTTATCGTTCTGTTGTTATTGTTGAGGAACCTGAGACAGAGGGAGAGAAGTTCACCTACTCACGGTTACTCAGGGAGAGAGGGGGGCTCAAACTTCATTTCGTTTGACTCCCCAGTCTGCCTCTTAACTCTGAGACACACTGCTGCCTTATCTAGCGAGGTAGGAAGTGCACTAAACCGAACACAGCCTGGGCCATTGTCACTGTCACACTGTCACATGGCCAGAACATTCCAAAGTCAGGAGGCCAATGACCACGAGGGTCTCTGTGAATGCCCAGCACGGAGGTTTCTCCCAACATTTTATATCAAGCCTCATTTTCACGGCCAAAGGTATTACTATGGAAGCATGACTTTTGATTCTGGAAAGTTCTGCTTAGTGATGAGATGTGCAAATATTAAAACTACATCAGCTGCTGGGGGATGGGGTGATTCTGAGGCTCAGTTATGATTTAATAAAACTTCAAGGTGAGTAATTTCATTTCAATCATCCTATCTTTATGAAGGGCGAACGGTTATAAAATTTTATAATAAGACTTTGAAAAAATTAAGACTCCTTTGTAAAACTTAAGTAAATGTAAAGCTTAAAAAAAAAGGAACTCCTCTTTTTTTTAACTTCCATTTTAAAAGTGAGACTATACTCCAAGGCAGGAACTGATAACCAGATAGATAAACGCACATTCCCTTCAGAATCATGCAAAACTTTAAGCTATCTATCTATAGCTGTATCTATCTCCATATATCTATAGATATCTATGTCTGTATCTGTCTATCTATCTATATTCCTGGCAAACAGAATTTCTGACAACGTATTAATAATAAGCCTTAAAAGCAAAACTGAGTCATGGAATGAAAACCCCAGGAGCAATGGTGAGTGGAGTATGAAGGGACACCCTGGAAAGGGACAGGAAGAGAGAACACAGGCCAGGGAGCCTGGAAATCTGGGTGGGAAGCCCATTTCTGCTGCTGAGTGGCCAGGTAAAATTACCTCCCCCTCAACCTTGGTTTTCTCATCTCTCAAGAGGGCCGACCCTTGACAGCATCTCTCTCAGGGCTGATGTGAGAGATGGTGTGTGTGTAGAGAGGAGCAGGTGCCTGCCATTGGTGAGTGTTCGATAAACAACACCAAAAGCATTGCCGGGATGGTGGTCATAGTTCTTATCAAATCTTCCCCACCTTGGTAATGCTGCAAGTTTGAAAGTTCCCAGCTCTGGCTGTTGTATTTCTGGGGACCCCTGAAACAGGTTTAATGCGGCCATTTCAGATCCTTCTCCCATTGAGGGATGCCTAATGCCAAGCGGGCTGGCACGGCCCCTGCATTGTGTAGGAATGAGGCAGTTCATGAATAATGCATCTGCAGCCTGATTATGTAAATCCTTGGGTTTCTTACATCTTCAGCCAGCACATGACAATGGGCTTTTTGGAGCCGTTTGCTGTCCCGTTCTCTGGTTTGGTGTCTCTGCTTTGGGGGGTAGCTCACCACGCCGGGGTTGGGGGGGTGAGGGGGTGTGGGGCGTCACCTAGGGAAGGAGTGGGCTCTGCAAAGGTCACATCAAAGGGGAAGTCAGACCTCTGTTACCGCCCCAGCTCTCCCTGGCAGCGCACAGTGTGAAAGCAAACTGTCCTCTGCCAGAGGCAGCCCCATGACACACGCAGATGGAGGCTTGTGATGTTTAATTCAGAGCGATGAGTGCCCGAAGGGCCTGAGAAGCAGGATGCTTCTTTCATTTCTGGGGCTGGAAGCCGGGGAGCCTGTCATCTGAATGGAGGGCAGGGTACTGCAAGAAACTCACCAGACCACCTCTGGCTGGGGAGGGCACCCTTCTCTGGGGGCTTGGTCTCCTTAGCGCTCATGCAGGCAGCGCACACACACACACACACACACACGTGTACACGCACACTCAAACATGCACATGCGCACTCACCCACACAAACATGCACACATATACTCATACACACATGCATACATGTGTACACACTCCCATGCACACACACACACTGCATACTCATACACATGCACACACATGGCCACACACACTTACATGCACACGTGTGCATACATGCACAAACACACACATCCCCACATCAGAAAAACTAACAATTACAAGGAGGACAATTGAGGTTAACCCAGCACGGCGCACAGGTACTAGCATTAGGGAGATCTGGGGTCAGGGCCCGGCTCTACCATTTACCAGCTACTATGTAGAGGTTTGAGTCCACCCAGGTGCACCTCAGAAGAAAGGCCTGGCAATCTACTTTTGAATAATCAGCCACTGGAAACCCTATGGAGCACAGTTCTACTATGACACATACGGGGTCGCCATGAGTTGGAATCAACTCAATGGCAACTGGTACTACTGGTACTTGTGTGAACTTGGGCAAATCACTTAGTTCTCTGAGGCTGTTTCCTCATCTGTAAAATGGGGATGATTGTACCAACCAAGCAGGTCTATTACAGGCGTTAATTAACCTGATCATGGCAGCAAAGCATGGATGGAGCCCAGTGCCTGCCTGTAGATGGTTATGAGAGATGGTGGTTATTTTCCCTGTTTACCTGATTCCAGCCGTGAGATCTGCTCTACCTTAAGCAGCAGTTAAGGAAAAAGAATGATTTTGATTCTACTTAGAAGTCACTACCCCAGTGCCTGGCACCAAGTAGGCCCAAACACATGCTTGTCAACTGCAGGAGTGGATGGATATAGGTGTCAACTGCAAAGCAGACAAGAAAGCCCCCCTGCTGACCACGCTGCAGGCACAAGGCTGCCAGAAGCTTCTGAAGATGCTTGGGTGCTGGTCTTGCATGCCTCACTGTGGGGGAACCTTTTCAGGAGGGGACTGTGCTGGGTCTGAGGCAGAATTCACTCAAGACCCCGCAAGTGCAGGCCACTGGCAAGGGAGAAGAGCGGCGTCCACCTGCTGAGCAACTTTCAAGGGCCAGGCCCCGGGCAGGTGCTTTAGAGACAGCACAGGCATTTCTCATCATCTGAAACCATACGGCTCCTCAGTTCAGACAGTGAGAGTTTGCACAATGGGGGATACCTGCACTGAATCTAATCCTGAGAACAACCCTGCAAGGCAGGTGTTGTCAGCTCCCGTTTACTGATGAGGAAAGCAAGGCTTCGAGAGGGGAAGAGACTTGGGCAAAGTCACACAGTGATTTGAACCCAGGACTGACTGACTCCTGTGCCGTGTAACAGATGAGATACCAGGGTAGGGGTTGGAGGTGGCTTTTTTGGCTGGGTCACCAGCTTGAGTCTGGAATCTTGGTTTCTCAAGCCAAAGTTATTACCAACTCCATGCCAGGAAGCACATCTCTTTGCCTGTGTTTCTCATCCTCATGTCTGTCCTCTGTGCTTCTTTCAGCCTGGAATGCTCATCTGACCATCCCTTTGGAGGGCAAACTCCTATTCTCCTTTGAAACTCAATGCAGGTATCGTTGCTTTGGGAAGTCCTCCCCAAATGCTCTAGGCTGGGATGAGTGCTCTTCTGTGGCTCATACAGCTCCAAGCATCCTTCTGACAGAACACTTACCCTGTTAAATTAGCCTGAAGTCAGCTCTTTACCTGTCTATTCTCTGCTAAAGGATATGTTCTCCAAGGGCATCCACCCATCCACCTGTCCGTCTGTCTGTCTGTCCATCCATCCATCCATCCATCCAACCATCCATCCATCCATCCATCCATCCATCCATCCA
>NW_004443984.1:14274587-14288645 GCF_000243295.1 Trichechus manatus latirostris
CCCACCCACTCAACCATCTATCCATCCATCCATTTATCTACCATCCTTTCAAAAACTATTTGTTGGTGTCTACTATGTACCAGACACTCAGAATAGTTAACCCAAATCTCTGTTCTCAGAAAGTTTATTCATCTACGTATCCCTGGCACATGGCAGAACAATAATTATATGAATAATAACCACCCCCCGTCACAGAAAAAATCCCACAAATCCACTGCCATCGAGTCAATTCTGACTTATAGTGACCCGATAGGACAAAGTAGAACTGCCCCATAGAGTTTCTAAGGCTGTAAATCTTTACAAAAGCAAACTGCCACATCCTTCTCCTGTGGAGCGGCTGGTGGGTTTAAACAGCCGACCTTTTGGTCAGCAGCCAAGTGCCTAACTACTGCACCACCAGGGCTCCTTATATGAATAATATCTATCATTTGAAAAATGTACAGATGAATACCATATGCCTCAGAGAGGTTAATAAACCTGCTTAAGGTCACATAGTAACTGGTAGAGCCAGAGTCTAAACCCAGGTCTGTCTGATGCTAAAGCTATTCTGCCAGCTTCTGTTGCATCAGTAAATGCGTTCTGCACTCTCTTTGGGCCATGCTTGGCTATTTCTAATGGGAGCTGAGGGGCAGCCTCAGAGCTTCTGCTCCAAGCAGGGGCCTCTCACCTTCTGCTGCCTGATTGTCCTATTGAGCTTCTTCTCCTGGCACAGCTGGTGCTCCGTGCGCTCCAGTGCCTCCTTCAGTAAGGCCTTTTCTTCTGCCTCTTTGTAGATCTCGTCCTCCAGCTTGGACACTTGTGACTGGTACATCTGAATGGACACTTTGCTCTGCCTGGGCATACAGGAAAGATACAGTCTCTTTTCTCCTCATCTTTCTCATTCATCAATATCCCAAACCTAGGAGACTCTCAAAATACTTCCATATACACCTAACTTAATGGTTTCATTAGGAACAGAAGAGAATAACAAAAATTTGGGGAGCAGAGGGCAGAATAAATAGCTAACTAGTGGGATAAGTTTAGCATGAGGGTGTAAAGGATATGAAACCCTCCCGCCTGACTTCCCAGAAAGGGAGGCATGGACAGCGTTGAACATATGACGGAACTATTAAAAGCACACAAGGGGTGAAGCAGAAGTCAAGATTCACAAAAGGCTGAGCTTGTTTATTAAGAGAGAAAGCAGAAAGGAGAGACGTGAATGCTTCAGTGTCCACTTTGTCATGGAGAGATTTACCTCTACCAGGTCTTCAATTTACCTCTACCAGGTCTTCATCATTGTCCCTTCCCAATATTTTAGTTATGCCACCCTAGGCCTTCTGTCCTCTGTCACCAAATCAAAACCAAACCCACTGCCGTCGAGTCGATTCTGACTCATAGTGACCCTATAGGACGGAGTAGAACTGCCTACATGGTTCCCAAGCAGCGGCTGGTGGATTCGAACGGCCAGTCTTTTGGTTAGCAGCCTGAGCTCTTAATTCCTGTGCCACCAGGGCTCCGTCCTCTGTCGCAGTTCTAGGTATTTGCCGCTGCCCTGAGGGTTAGCCAGGAGAAGGGAGATGGGGCCTTTCGGCTGGGCAAGGGGCTGTACCTGAGCTGTTCGATGTCTTTCTCGTAGTCTCTCAGAAGCCCCTCTTTTCTCTCTAGCCGGTTCTTGAGTTGGGCGATCTTATCAAACACCAGCTCAAGGTCCCTTTGTCGAAGCTGGGTGACTCTCTCCCTTTCTTTTGGGGACAGGTATTTCATGGACACATGGCCTGACATATCCTTGATGTTCATCAGACTCCCGAGCGTTTTACTCATATCCATGTACTACGAGGCAAGTGTGCAGATAAGAGGTACTGCACGAGATGTCTAATTCTAGTTCATTCATTTTCTCCCGTTGCAGAGAACAAACAAATGCTTTGGAAATGAGTGCAGTTGGGACTCTTATGACTCTAATTTTCCTCAAAGCCATTTACACCATGCCTTTTCGAGAACCAAGAAAAAAAATGACAACAGATATACACATTTATTCTAACAACCCAGATTTTCAAGGAATTCGGTTATGCAATTTCTGAGCCATGCTGGGATAGTAGCTGGGTGTTGCAGAGCTATTATAACAACTAAATAGGTATATTAAGTTTAGTTAAACTACCGTATGGTTAACACTGACTGCAGGGTACCCAGGCTCTGGGCAG
Source organism: Trichechus manatus latirostris (assembly GCF_000243295.1). Lineage (NCBI taxonomy): Eukaryota > Metazoa > Chordata > Mammalia > Sirenia > Trichechidae > Trichechus > Trichechus manatus. The sequence goes on from NW_004443984.1 coordinate 14,276,765, forward strand.
AAGGCGCATGGATGTGATACGTACATACCAGCTTTTCACTGAGATCCAAAGCCTCGGATGCATCCGTTTTCCCTGATTTCTCGATGGTCAGAATGGGCCCTGAGTTGGAAAGGCTGGTTTGAGGCTGAAATAAAAAAGAAATAAAAATTCTCTCTTGGCATGCAATCATGAATTCTTACAACCAGAAGTTAAAACATTGTGTGGTTATGGAATAGTAACTCAAGAGAATTGATTTTCACTTCAGTTTCCTGACTATCCAGTCTGCATCTGATTTCCTTTGTCAACTGCTTTCTTAGATCTGTGTTCCCACCCTTCAGAGGTATGGCTCTCTATTTGAAATTATACATCAGCTGTCTCATTCTTTGATCACTGACTGTCTCTCCTCTAGGCCAGTGCTTCTCAACAGGGGGAGATTTTTGTCCCTCCCCCTCCAGCAGGCATTTGGCAATATCTGCAGATAGTTTTGGTTGTCAGAACTGGGTGCGGGGAAGTGCTACTGGCCTCTGGTGGGTAGAGGCCAGGGATGCTGCTAAACATCCTAGAATGCACAGGACAGCCCCTACAGTAAAGAATTGTTGCTGGATGCCGTTGAGTCAATTCTGACTCATAATAACCCTGTGTGACAGAGCAGAACTGCCACATAGATTTTCTTAGCTGTCTTTCTCCCACAAAGTCACTGGGTGGGTTTGAACTGCCAACCTTTTGGCTAGCAGCTGAGCGCTTAACTGTTGAGCCACCAGAGCTTCTAAACTAAACCAAACCTGTTGCCATTGTATTGATTCCAACTCATAGTGACCCTCCAGGACAGAGCAGAACTGCCCCATAGGGTTTCCAAGGCTGCAGTCTTTAGGGAAGCAGACTGCCACATCATTCTCCCACAGAGCGGCTGGAGAGTTCAAACTTCTGACCTTTCAGTTAGCAGCCGAGTGCTAAACCACTGTGCCACCATGCCTCCTCACTAGTTAAGAATTCTCTGGCCCAAAATATTGATAGTGCTGGGATGGGGAAACCCTGCTTTAGATGCTGAAAACAAGGACTATGCTATGTTGCTCTTTGCTCACTATCTCACCCCTTGTGCTAAGCACAGTGCCTGGTATGGAGTGGCACACAGTAGGCATGTTTGGGGAATGAATGCATGAAGGTTAAATAGGAAACATCCCTCTTTTATTAAAGGAACCTCATTTTTGCAAAGGAAACTATGACTTCACAAAATTTGGCCAAATGTTCTCCTGGTGCTGGAAACTGGTAGGTGAGCATTGCTTCAGACTCTGGCCAGAGACAAGGCAGGGTAACACTGGTCGCTGTGCATCCACTAAGACCCTGATCAGCCAGCTGGCTGCTGAGAACCTTAACCTCCTGCATGGCAAACCCACTAGACTAATCAGGGAATCTGAAGGACCACAAATAGCCACAATAAATACCCTTAAAACTAAATTGGGTTTTAAGGGCTTGCATTTTTAGCCCACAGCATTTGTTGGCACTGCGCTGTAAACAGACAAGACCAGTGGTTTTGGAAACTCAATTACAAAAATATCAAGGTCCCAAAGCGACTGTGGTAGACATAGAGATGAGAATAAAATAGAGTATTTGAACATGACAACAAACTTGGCAGATTTGCTGCAGAATATGAAATGCAGTTTGGTGTCTCTAGCTCCCCTCAGCTGTGTCCTCTGGACCACCTCCAGGATCTCCCCTCTTTTCTTGAAGGTGGCAGGACTCCTGAGAGAGGGTCACTCAGGAAGAGTCTGGGCTACAGGATTCAATTACACAGTCCCCATCCTTTACTCTGCAGACTAGCGGGGTGCTAGAGATAGACAGCCAGAGACACAGTCCTGGCTCCATCATTCACTATCTCTGTGACCATGGTGATGTGCCTGACTTCCTGAAGGCTTAATTTTTCTTACCTGTAAAATGAGGATAACAGTAATTATGACAGATGCGCTGCTGCAAAGATTAAATGAGATAATGTGTATAAAGGGCTTAACTCAGTGCCTAGCATACAGCAAGCACCCAGTAAAGGTCAGCTATTCCTCCTCTTCTCCTCCTACTCCTTCCTATTTCTTTTGGTTTTTATTACTGCCAGCCTTGGAGGATTGTGGTCTTACAAGAGAGTCAGGAGGTTTCAAGCCCTGTGGTGTCAGTGGTGGGATTAGAGGTCATCACCAAGGGGAAGGTAAGTCTTAGAGGCAAGGCCAGTCTATGAGTCCCTTGACCTTCCAAACAGGATATTTTCCCTCCATTCACAACACTGCAACATGAGTGTTTGGTTTTACCAAGAAAACCAACAAATTTCCTAAGACCCACATCCTACGCTCTAGCAAATGTCTAGAAAATTGTTGGAGAGAATGCTGGCACAGATAAGGTGGCTCCAATATTCCTTTTCAAAGCCTGTGTATGGTTTAGATCTAGCTGTGGCAGTAAGCACACGCCCAGCGGGCCCTGTGATTGACGCTGACCTGAGCTGTCCATTGTCACATGTCAAACAAACACCCGATGAAACACCCACTTAGGGCATGAGGGCACTTTCAGTCTAACAACTGAATCATTTCTAAAAATTCTGGTAAATAAAAAACTGTACACCCTTAAGAAGGGAACGTTTTCTTGAACAACAATATTTTAAATGATAATATTTAATAATAGCAGCTGTCATTTATTACGTGTTAACCATGAGCTAGGCACTGGGCTAAGCACTTGACATAATTATCTCTAATTTTTCATCATCATTTTACAGCTGCGGAGTAGAGACCCAGAAAGGTTCAGAGTCTTGCCCAAGGTCACACTGCTGGCAGAGCTGGGATTTGGATATAGGTCTCCTTGAGTCTAGAACCCATGTCCTCTTAATCATGGCTCCCTCCTGCTACCTGTTATGCGTTCATATTTTTCAATTTATAGCAAAAAGCAGAGTTTAGGCAAATTCATGGCCTAAGAAGTTACCCTGTTGAACATTTTCTGGAGCATATAATGCATGACATGAAAAGAGGGGCCCACCATGCTTTAGAAATTGACATGGCCCAATGTCAGTGCTATGATATGTCAAGGCTGTGTAAAATGGAAGACCACTTTTCCATTCAAATATTGGACAATAGGTTTGGCAAGGGCACCAGGGCACCAAGGGCACCAGTCAGTACAGACCCCAGCCCCTCAGGGAGGACCTGGCCCTGAACCACTGATAGCACGGCCATGCCAGGCCACACCACTGACATCAGCCCTCATGCCCACCCCCTGCACGTGTAGCCACTGCAGAGGCAGCTGCGACACCCAAACTTTCTTTAGCTTTGGTTACCACGCGGCCCTCTATCCTGGAGAGAGTTGGAAAATCAGGTCTTGTGTCCAATAATATTTTCTGGACATTTTTTTCCATTCTGGGAGTCTTTAATTCTAGAAATGATTCATCCAGTTGGTCCTTATGATCTACAAGAGAAATAATAATTCAGACTCAAAAGCAAGGCTCAGTAAGAAATGATTTCATGTAATAATTATAGCTAATACTTAAAAAAAAAAGCAAAAACCAATTGCTCTCAAGTGGATTTTGACTCATGACCCACTGTTAGAGTAGAACTGCGCTCCATAGGGTTTTCATGGCTGTGACCTTTCAGAAACAGATCACCAGGCCTTTCTTCTGAGGTGACTCTGGGCGGGTTCGAACTACCAACCTTTCAGTTAGTAGCTGAGCATTTACTCGTTTGTGCCACCCAGGGACTCCTCTTCTCTAAACAGGGTACTCTGAAAGACTCCTCAGTGTCAATTTTTGTACAGTGTTGGTCCATGACAAAGGTTCCACCAGGAAAAATAAGAAAAACAAGGACAATGTAGTGAACTTTTCGTAAAATCCTGTTTAGTATCAATGACTGTACTTGACTCCGATACCATGTCCTGCCCATCTGTTTTGTGTTATATTGTCCTTTCTGTTATGAAATGACGGCGATACAAGATGGGAGTCCCGGCAAAACTGTCAGTCCTCGAAGTGAATCTCCAGAGTCTGGTGCCCACTGCTCTGAGTATGAAGAGAGAATTAAAAAAAAAACAAAACCCAAAAAAACCCATTGCCATCCAGTCGAGTCCAACTTACAGCAATCCTACAGGACAGAGTAGAGCTGCCCTATAAGGTTTGCAGGGCTGTAATCTTTTACGGAAGCAGATTGCCACATCTTTCTCCCGTGGAGTGGCTGCTGGTGGGTTTGAACCACCAAAATTTTGGTTAGCAGCCGAGCGTTTAACCACTGTACCACCAGGGATCCTCAGAGAGAGAATAAAAACAAAGAAACTTACTTGATGAGCAGGCCTTCTCAAGTTCTTTAATTCGTGCTCGAAGTTCAGATAAGGCCTTTTTCTGACGCTGAATGACTTCCTCATGTCGGGACCCTTTACATTTGGCTCCCAGATCACTGAAGGATTGCTCCTGTGGCCCGAAGGATCCAGACACCAGCGTTATTAGGGAATAGAGTACTGCTCTTATATTTTAAGAAGCGGTTACAATTTATATACAGCAGAAACCTTGTCACTTACTACCTTTGAAAGTATCACAAGAGGGTTCAGCAGAGAAGGAACTTAAATGTTCATCTCAAACATAACATTACATCTACGAAGATTTCCAACTTTCCTACCTACTTAGCATCACTGTAAATAAAAGTTCTCTGCTATACTCCCATTCCATGTTTCATTTATTTTTTCTTCTGCTAATTCTTTGAAGCCTAGGTTTCTTTTGTTGTCATTCTGGTCTTGTCTCTGAACAGTCAAATCAAATTCTACTCCAGGAAGGGCATTTGTAGATGAGAATACATGATACTTTCTTCTAACTGGTAATAAAGATGGTCGCCTAATATTTTCTAGGCAAAGTTGATAGACTGGCTCTTGGCTGGTCTAGAGGAAGGAAAACCGCTGAGAGTTCTGGAGGAGCCGTGTTCAACAGAACTTTCTGCCATGATGGAAATGCTCCATATCTGTGCCATCCAATATGGCAGCCACTAGCCACATGTGCCTACTGAGCATTTGAAAGTGGCTAGAGCAAATGATAACTGAATTTTTAGTTTTATTTAATTTGACTTGATTTAAATTTAAATAGCCACATGTGGCTAGTGGCTACTATATTGGACAGCATGGAGCTAGATTGGAGTTTATGAAGGACACAGGCGAGGAAAGGGCCTCCTTCATCTTTTAAGGGTCATGCACCCTACTGAGATTCAGAAGAATGAAGGGATTGTTCCTCCAGAAAAATTGACACACACACACACACACACACACACACACACTCACACACAGTTGCATACAACTTCTGGAGGCTCAAGGATGCCCAGAAACCCATTCAAGGACTCCAAATTAAAAAATGCTTCTCTAGGGTAAACTATTCATTTATTCACTCATTCATTCCTTTCATAAATATTAAATAAGCAGCCAAGAGAAAGAGGTGCTCCACTCCCAGCTGGACTTAGTAGGCCCTCGCTTGTCCTTGGATGCTGGCTCTAGCCTATTTTCAGGCTGCACAGTCAGTCTGCTTCCCGAGGAGGTTCCACGCTGGTCTCACTCATCTCTTTGAAGGTGCACCTCTGCCCTGGGAATAAATTATCTGAAATGTTGCGTGCGTGTGTGTGTTTGCCAAAGTGTGAAGAAGTGGGCAGGAGCCACTGAGTTTAGGGGAGCAGTGGGACAGCCACAGCAGGGAGGCTTGGTGACAGACTTTAGCTCTGCTGAAGAGTGCACCAGAGCTCCATGTGACCCTTATTCATGACTGCTCTGGGAATTTATTTATTTAGAAAAGATGGAGATTCTTTCTCATACAACTCTTAAGCCCTCTGACCCACTCTGGCTTAGAAAGCAGGAAGTGGCCTGAGTGTGGAAAACCGTTCTGAGGAAAAAAAATCCTTTTTCCCCTTTTATCTTGCGGCCTCCCTCCCCCATCCTCCTCATCTCATCCCACGTCATCAAAGAAGCTAAAAATCGCAGCCTCCCAGTTCAACAGTCCATTTCAACCAACATGTGCAAAGTTCAAAAGACACTGGTGTTGGCAGGGACCTTGTGAGACTTTCCCAGTGCCCAGCACAAAAAACCAAACCAGTAGCTGTTGAGTCGATTCCAACTCATGACGATTCCATGTGTTTCGAAGTAGAACTGTGCTCCACAAGGTTTTCAAGGCTGTGAGCTTTCAGAAGCAGTTGCCAGGCCTTTCTTCTGAGGCACCTCTGGGAGGGTTTGAAATGCCAACCTTTTGGTTAGTACTCAAGTGCTTAACCATTTACGCCACTCTGGGACTCCAGGGCCTAGCATACAACAGATACTCAATAGTTGCTGAACAAGTGAACAAACACAGACCAGGTCCTGTGCTAAGAGTTTCAGATTCCAACCAGAGTGACCCAGGTCCCTGCACCACATAGCTTCTGGTCATATAGACCCTCTCTGCTCTCTCTTCGTTGCCCTGACAATGAGACCCTTCTGTTACAGTGCTCTGGACAGTGATTAGTGCCAAAGACGGCCGGCTGGACTGCGGAGCCCTTTCTTTCAAGCTGTTTGAGGCCCTGGCTCTCTGCTGTTTGGCAGGGGAAAGGCATTTGGAGAGAGCAGGAAGGCAAGCTGACACATTTGGCCCTGTTTCCAGCTGAAAATCCAAAGCCTATTACTGAAAGGCCCTGCTCTCTCATTTCATAAAGCTTTTCTATTTACTCACCAGGGGGTAAAGGATATCCCTGGACTCGAGGAAACCCAGGGCTTTGAGGAACCACCGCACCCCACAATTAGCCTAATACTAATGATCAAGAGTATCACAGGGAAAGGTGCCAGCTTCGAGGCCCCCGTGATGATGGCTCTTCTCACTCAGAGATATGTTTCCTGTTTGATGGGTACCCGGGACTTGCAGGCATGCAAAGGTTTCTGGGCAGGTGCACACAGAAATCACCATGAAGCAGCCACGGCCCTTTGAGAAGGTGGTTTGGCTGCGTCAAGTGCAGTTTAGGATGTCCTTTGGAGACCTGGTGGCACAGTGGTTAAGAGCTCAGCTGCTAACCCAAAGGTCGGCAGCTCAAAGCCACCAGCTTCTCCTTGGAACCCCTGTGGGGCAGTTCTACTCTATTCTGTAGGGTCAGTCACTATGAGTCAGAATCGACTCGATGGCAATGGGTTTGGTTTTTTTGGTTGGACCCAGTAATTTCACATTTAGGAATCTGTTCTATATATGTGCAAGGATATTAACTGCAGCATTGTGCAAAACTAGAAACAGTATTTAGGTCCATCAATAGGAGACTGATTGGATAAATGCGACACAAAGGAATTCTATGGAGCCATTTAAAATAATGAGGTAGGTCTTTCTATACCGACTTAACAAGATGCCCATTAAATAGTGTTAAGTGAAAAAAAAAGTTGCAGAGTATATATGGTTTTATACCATTATTTTTTGTAAAACTTTGTCTATTAAATACATATATATATGTATGGGTTTTTCTGGTGTGTGTATAGAAATAACATTTAATCTCAATAACCCCATGCTGTGGGGACTGTCATGACACCCACTTTACAGACAAGGAAATTGACGAAGAGTAACTTCCGCGAGGTTGCAGAATTTCTAAGTGGAAGAGTTGGGATTCGAACCCAGGCTGGCTGGATCTAAGCCTGATCCTCCAACCACTGCACATTCAGGGTTGTATGTGCATATGGTGGTCTCTGCATGGAAAAGGTCTCATGGGACACGTGTCAAACTTGATAGCTGTAACCTCTGGTGACTGCAAGCGGAGAGGCGAGGCCTTCACTTTTTACATTTCATACAATCAAACAATACCTTTGGAATTGAAAATAAAAATATGTTTCTAAACAAGGAAAGAGAGCCACCATGGGGCTTTTTCTTCACATGTCCTTCCAGGTGCCCAGAACTGGGTGGCCACTCACCTCTTGGCTGCTCAAGAAAATATCGGTGTGGATTGGTTCCATCTGCACCGAGATGTCGCGCATCTGGGCTGTACTCCTGGGCTTCTCGTTCTTCTCAGGGCTCAGCTGGAGTTTGTGTTTCTCTTGGGAAGCCCTAGGGCAGAGAGGAGGAGTCACTGGGCAGCAGGATGCCAACAGCACAAGGTTCTGGAACCATAAACTACCTTTGTACCCACTGGCAAAACAGGAAAGGGAGCTGTTTTATAGGTAACTGATTCTTAGAGTCTTCAAGTCTCCTGCACCAGACTTCTGGAGAATTTAGCTTTAGAGGACTTAGAGGATAGTAAGGAATACCGGTGGTACAACAGTTAAGCAAGCGCTTGGCTGCTAACTGAAAAGTTGACAGTTCAAACCCACCTAGCGACTCCTTGGGAGAAAGACCTGGCAATCTGCTCCTATAAAGATTACAGCCTAGAAAACCCTATGGGACAATTCTACCCTGTCACATGGGGTCACTATGAGTGGAAAATAAACTCAACGGCACCTAACAACGACAATGGAGAATAGTGGCCAGAGCTGTAGGCACAACTCTTGCCACCTACCCTGGGTCTGTAGGACACCTGTCAGAGATTTACTGAGGTACTTGCTGCATATCCACTATTTCTAACACTTTATATGTGTTAACTCATCTATTCCTCATAATAATCCCATAAACTGGGACTCTCCTTGCTCCATTTTACAGATAAGGAAAGAGACACGCTGCAATATGCCCAAAGTCACAGAGCTTGGAAATGGAAGAGTCTGGCTTTGAACCCAGGCAGTCTGGATCGGCAGTCTGTTCTTTTAACCTCTCTGTGAATCTGCCTTGGCCGTGCCCATGAGGCCCACAAAGCTACAGGATACACAGGAAACATGAAGTTTACTTAAACGTTACTCTTACGTTATAATATGGATAAGCTCTGGACAAAATGCAAAATCATATATATTTCTTAGACATGGGACGTAGGACAACACCGGCATTTTATATTTATTTTAAGCTGACCTCTGACACTCCTAGTGTGTTCATTTCAATACATAAATTGTTCATTTTCAATAAACATTTATTAAGTTCCCTTTACGTGCCAGGCCCTAGTAGGTGCTGGGGAGTCAATGATTGGCCGGGTCAATAAGACCCTGTCCTCGTGGGGGGGCAGACAACTGAGCAGGCAATAGTAACATTGCCATGTGGTGAGTGCTAGGTTAGGCGGAGTGCAGGGCTGAGGGACTACAGGCAGAGCAGGAGCCCTTGGCCACGTTTGGTGAGGGTGGGTGAGGGAGGGCTTCCCAGTGGAAGCGGCATTTAAGCTGAGATCTGTCATCTGGAATATTAGGCAGGAGTGTTTGAGAAACAGAACTAAGCAAAGCCCTGCTTTAATTGATGAGGCTGTGAAGCAATGAAACATAATATACTCATTCATTCATTCTTCCACCTGCCCAACCAGCACTGGTTGAGCGTCTCTCTGTGCAAGGCTCCCCAGGCACTTGGGTATGCCAGGGCTCCCCTACGCCATGTGGACCTTCCCACGCACCTTAGCGCCTCCTTGAGGATCTCCAGCTCCCTGTCCTTCTTTTCCACCACGCTGGTCACCTGTGCCATCTTCTCCTTAAGCATACTCAGCTCGCAGCTCTGTCGTTGGATCAGCACCATGTTCTGCTCCAGTTCCATCTTCTGCTTCTCGTTGAGCTCCCCTGGGAGCGACATGAAAACCCATGAAGGGGTCTCCTGCTTTGGGTCTCGGCTAGGGCCACAGCTGTTCTGCCAGGCCTACTAGAACCACAAGGTGGATCCGGCCTCCGGGAATTCTCAGGGGCTTTACTATCAGCCAGGAGGTCTGCTTGTGCCTTCGCTAATGACAGCAACGTAACTCACAATCATTGCCTTTTCACAAGTGCTTTCTCTGTGAGGCACTGTGCACTCCTGCCTTACATGCTTGTTCAGGCCCAACCCGTGTCCCTTTGGTATTTTTGGGCATTCTAAGGCTTCTGGAGCCTGCTCTGCTTATGTGTCTGCCAGGTGCAACAACCTCCAACCAACGGCTGATGGAAGTTGGTGTATACATTCCCAACTCCCTCGCCCTTCAGGTGGGGCACCTGGGAAGCATATGTTCTACACTGTTCCCCAACATTCCGCAGCAGAATTAAGCTCCAGTTGCCCACTGTAACCTGACTGATAACACACCCTTTATTTGCTTTCTTCCCTTTCCTGTCTCACTTCCTCACTCCCATACTGCTGGTTCCTGGACTTCTCTCTCAAATAAATTGCCTGCACAGGAATTCTGCTCTGAGGGTTGGCTTCTGGAGGACCCCAAAGAAAGACACCTGCATTACCTCGAATCATCATAGCAACTCTGCAAGGTAGTTACTATTAACACCCCCACTTTACAGATGTAGTAACTGAGGTTCAGAGAGGTAAGGTGACTTGCCTAAGGTCATGCAACTAACAAATAGCACATCCAGCAGTGGGTTCAATGTCTCCTGACTCTAGAACTGGAAATTGTAGGCTGTGCTATACATTTTCATACATTAGTATGGAAAAATCGCTCTTCGAAAAATTCAGCCATAAATACACTGAGGGTATTAATAGGAACAGCCATAGGGAGAAAATATCTCTGAAGGTTTTGTGATGCACAGGGTATGAGATGGGGACAAGACAAGAGTCTTCCTCTCCCTCCTTCTACTTGCCCAAACCTCGTTACATCTCTTAATGCCTGCCTATACCTTTTGGCTTGATGGAGGCTAGGGATGGGAGACAGAAGATGGCAATAAGAAGCAAGAACAAGGGAGGCAGAAACAAAAGAGAAGAAGAGCAAAGTAGGAATTTACTTTTAAGCCAGAGTTGTTTGTGTCCATCCAGAAGACAGAACAACTCAGTTATTACACCCCAACTCTAGGTGGCCCGTGGTGTTCACGTCAGCTCTAGCAAGTAGGTGTTGTTGTCTTGTATCAGAGGAAGGGAAGGCATGGAGAGGCCACCTTGCCCTTGGTCCCAAAGCTAGTGGGTGCTAGGCTTGTGCAGGCCGCCCTGCCCCAGTTGGCCTGGGGTTGCCCTCCAAGCCTTTGCTTCCAGAGGGAACTTCTCGAGGGTAAAGGAGATTCTCCCTGCACAACAAAGCTTCATCTCCAGTCCTCTGGACAACTTCCACGGCCCCTTGTCCTTGGTGAGTTGCTGACCCTGAATGACAAGTGTAGTGGCTGTACTACAAAGGGGGTCCACCAGGGTTTTGAGTGCCAGGGTTTCCAACTCTGAAGCCTCGTTTCTTTCCTCGCTTGAAGAAGTAGGTCAGGATGCCAGGAAACACAGAAATGGCACAAACCTCTCAAATCTGACATTCGGCCATGGGCTTCGGTAAGGTCTTTCCTCAACCTCACGATGACCTCCTGCTGGGACAGGATTTCCTTCTGAGCAGTCAATAAATCTTCTCTGAAATGCATAAAAACAGGCAAAGTCAGTTTAACTTCATCCGTGTGGTTTTTCTGAGTGTCCGGAAGGGGCCAAGTACAAACGCAAAGGGAACCTCAGTGACGGCTCACGTGAACCAGTCACAGAAAGGGAGATAAGGACTGTCATGGATTGAATTACGTCCCCCCAAAAAAGTGTGTATCAGTTTGGCTGGGCCATGATTCCTGGTATTGTGTGATTTTCCTATATGTTGTAAATCCTGCCTCTATGATGTTAATGAGGGAGGATGGGTGGCAGCTGTATTAGTGAGGCAGGACTCAATCTACAAGATTGGACTGTGTCTTGAGGCAGTCTCTTGAGATACAAAAGAGAGAAGTGAGCAGGGAGACAGCGGAACCTCATATCACCAAGAAAGCAGTGCCGGGAGCAGAGCGTGTCCTTTGGACCTCGGGTCCCTGTGCAGAGAAGCTCCTAGTCTGAGGGAAGATTGATGAGAAGGCTGACAGAGAAAGAAAGGCTTCCCCTGGAGCTGACACCCTGAATTTGGACTTTTAGCCTACTTTACTGTGAGGAAATAAATTTCTCTTTGTTAAA
>NW_004443984.1:14288745-14311076 GCF_000243295.1 Trichechus manatus latirostris
AATTTGGACTTTTAGCCTACTTTACTGTGAGGAAATAAATTTCTCTTTGTTAAAGCCATCCACTTGTGGTATTTCTGTTATAGCAGCCCTAGATGACTAAGACAAGGACTGTCTTTAAAAATTCCCAAAGCAAAAATTTATTTTGGTGTACCTTCAGTATTGCAAATGGTTAATGCATTCGGCTGCTAACTGAAAGACTGGAGGTTGAAGTCCACCCAGAAGTGCCTAGGGAGAAAGGTTTGGGTGATCTACTCATGAAAAATCAGCCAATGAAAACCCTATGGAGCACATTTCTACTCTAACACACACGGGGTTGTTATAAGCTGGAATCAACTCAACAGCAACTGATCATTTAAAAAATACATCAGGATGGAACAAAAGATTCTGGCTGGGTTTGGTTTGAGGTTGAAATATGACTTGTATGAGGGTGATGCCCCTTACTGCTCAGGCATCTGCAGGCATGAACTGATATGCTTGTGGGCTTTTGATCTTAAGCAGAAAGAGGAAGGAAGACTATTTTTTGTTGTTCAGGGATCCTTTGAGGATGAGGAAGAAGAGAAAGGAGAACAACATGTCTTCCGTTCTCTCACCGGCCAAAACAAGTCATCCAGTTAATTCCGACTCATGGTGACCCCATGTGTGTCAGAGTAGAATCATGCTCCATAGGGTTTTCAATGGCTGATTTTTCCAAAGGAGGTCACCAGGCCTTTCTTCTGAGGTGTCTCTGGGTGGATCTGAACCTCCAACCTTTCAGTCAGCAGCTGAGTGTGTTAACTGTTTGCATCACCCCGGAACTCCATTCTCTCACGGGCTTGTTAGAATTCCTAATAGAGAGAGGTGGAGCCAGAGGGCAAAAAAGTAGGGTTCATGAAACCTTGGTGAAGGTGTGGGCTTTGGGGCCCAGATAACCAACTGGAACACAGGGATGGTGAGACAGGGACAGCTTCCCTTACCACCCCACCATGCCCCAGAGAGCAGGACACCTTTGGCACCCTGAAGCTCAGGGTGGGCAACAGGGAGGATGGCTATGCCCAGCGGAGCAGTAGTCCATGGGAAGGGGGACCCGCAGTAAAGGCAGAGAAGCCTAGATGGGGGTTAAATTGGAAAACAAGGAGATGCAGTTCTGAGCAAGCAAGAAGAATCTCAGCCCTGGGGAAGATATTTCATGCGTGTGTTTGTGTAGAGGGAAAGGGAAGAGCTGCGATACTGCTTATACAGAAGTGGGTAAAGAGCCTCAGGCTTTGGGCATATATTAATGTCACTCCATCTGAGCTCACGGGCTTTTGAACTCCAGGCTCGGCTCTTCCTATATAGACTTTTGAGGGCAAAGTGTGTATTTATTATGAAATAAAGCAAAATACTGGTGAGTTGCATTTCAAAAGAAAATATTGGTGATCACTGGAATGGAAATAAAAATATATGTATGTGTGTGTATACCTATGTCCATCCATCTGTCCATCTTTATCCATCCATCCATCCATCCATCCATCTAATTATCTATCTAATCTTCTTGGCTATAACTCTTCCAACTTGAGGAAGAAACTTTAGAACTCAAGTGTGTGTACAAGGAAGGAGATCAGAGAAGGTCAATGTGGGTGCTAGTTCTTCTCCAGGTCATAGATGCTACATCTTTAGAGAAAGGTCTTCTACCGGGAGAACAAGTCAGTTGGCAACTTTTCAAAATATGGAATGGAATAGAGGCTGGTATCTTTGCCTTTTGGGGGTAAAACACCTGTGGTAGGTGGAGTTTAATGCAAGGATCAGGCTGGTGGTTTGTCTTCTTCAAGAAGCTTTCTGAATACTTCCGCTGCACTGCATTAGTGCCTTCTTGTTCATATGCTGCTTTGCAATGGTTTTCTGGATCTTTCCCAGCCACAGATTTTCTCTGAAAATCGTCTGTTCCTTGAGGCTCAAGTTATAGACTTATTGACTCTCAGGGTCAGGAGGGACCTACCTTAAAGGTCATTTAGTTCAACCTCTTACCTGATGCTGGAGTACCCTTTCTGGGGCCCCATGCCACCAAGTGGCCTCCATTGTTTGAGCACTCCACTGTCTACTTATAATGCCTAGGACGGGCTTGCCTTTGGCAGGTACTTAGGAGTAATAGCTACTAATAGTAATAGCTAGCATTTACCCAGTGACTTCTGTGTGCATTTACATTTGAACATTCTCACTTCACAAACGAGGAAGCTAAGTCTCAGAGAGGTGACTGTGACTTGCCCAGGGTCACACAACTAGAAAGTGTTGGAGCTGGGATTTGAACATAGATCTGCCTGGATTCTTCCAGATCCTTCTCGACTTGCTAAAGGAATCAAGAAAAGACCCCAAACTCAACTCCCTTTTTTCAGGTTCTCACGTTATGGTCAGAAGTCGGGATTTTGGTTTGCATGCTCTTGCTCATTTGGCAAAGCGGTGGAGATAGTCTGGTACTCACACGCTCTCCAGGGTACTCACATCAAGTGGTCACACACATCCTCTTTGATATTGCTCTCCTTCGGAGGTGCCGCAGCCGGGTCTGGCTGTATTTCCTCCTTTTGAAATGTGCCAGACAGACCTGCAAGTGTTAATATGGTCCTTAGACAACCGATGCTGCCCTTCCCTTCGCTTATAAACACACTTGTGTTTTTCTCAACTTATAAATGCACCCTATACCCTATACCCTTCACCATGAGACCCACCAGGCGTTCTGTACCATAGGCTGGGGACTCTCCCCATGCAGGAGGTCATGCAATCTTTCCAGCTACTCTATGAAGCAGGGAGTGTTAACTCTGTTTACAGACAGGGAAACAAGCGCAGGAGTGATGGAACCTTCTGGGGATCACTCAGCTAAGCTGGTGAGAGGCGAAGCCAGGGTTCAGATGCAGCTCCCTCTGCCCCACAGCCCTTGCCTGAATGACTGAGTTACATGCCTGCCCTTCTTTCTCCTTTCGGTCCAGACAGGAGTCTTGAAAGAACACTCTATGTCCAGTTTTTTCCTGTCCCCACCTCCTGCTCACTCGTGAGCCCACTGTCTTCTGGTTTCTATCCTCACCACTCAGTCACTTGTTCATTCATTTATTCATTCAACAAACACAGAACGCTTGCTTTATGGCAGGCACACGTGTTAGGTGACAAAGTGCCCTTCAGGTCCCAGCTTAAACACCCTCCCTCTGACCTGGACCCTGGGTTAGGACACTGAGAATGCCTTTGTCATGGTGCCTTGCTCATCCTGTTATCACACAGGTCACCTGGCAGGGCAATAATTTAGTTAACTGCACGAACCATGCCTGGCTTAGCCATCACTGAAGCCTCAGTGGCTAGCATGAGCTTGGAACATAATAGATGCTCGACTGAAAGTGTGGAATGAATGAATGAATGAATGAATGAATGCACAAGGTAATTTCTGACAGCTCATCAACTGGGCTCAAGACCAGGGTTGCAGTGCTCAACCGGGGGTGAGTTTGCTCCCCGGGGACATTTGATAATATCTGGAGACATTTTTTGATTGCCACAATTAGCAGGCGGTAACTGGCATCTAGTAGGTAGAGGCCAAGGAGGCTGCTAAACATTCTATAGCGCACAGGACAGTCCCACAATAAAGAATAACCTGGACCAAAATGTCAATAGTGCTGAGGACACGAGGGCCTCTACTTCAAGAACTCTTTTCTAAGAGCTCAGTATCTTTGCAGTAAGATGCACTACCTTGGTCATTGAGGGCTTGTAAGTGCTCGCACCCCTGAGTTCTTTTGTCAGCTCCTTTGAGTATATTTTTTAAGATACAAATCCTGGCTGGGTATGGAGGTGCATGAGTCAAAGTTGCAAATTGCTGATGGCGGAGAGGAGCCTTTGAAAGCCCCCGGCAAGGGAGGTTTTCAAGTGGAAAAGATGACCCCACTCCACGCCACTCTCAGCATTCCTAGGAGCCCTGGCAGCCTACACATCTCCATGGCTCAATGGATCGGCACAAAGCACATCTCGAGTCATTACTTCTGTTTAACCTGGGCCTGGGAGGGCTTCTAACACTGTTGTGTAACAAGAAGGAAAGGAGGCCTCCTTTTAAATGAGGCGGGGCCTTTTTCTTATCCACCGGCCTATTGGGACCCACAGGACAATGAGCACCTATCCCACTAAGATCTCTTCGGGCATACCTGGGTCATTGTCCTTCAAAGCCGCAATCTCGCCTTCTATTTTTTTATGGTGTTGTGTCACTTTTTGGAGTCTTTCCTCGAGACTCACAATCGTCTGGGAGTGCTGTTTGATTTGCTCCTTGTATTCCGCAATTTCCTTCTCAAATCCGTGTTTCTGTGACTCCCTCTCATCCTGGAGGGCCTTTATCGTCTGCTGTTGCAGCAATATTCGCTCATCCATCATGATCTGGGAAAACAGGGAAACGGATTAACGTGATCTTGGGAACCGGATGCGATGACAATCACAATACAATAATATACCCTCTTCTGCACACACATAGGATTTTCATTTAGAAGGAATAAAACCAGAATGCTCCTTAGAAGCGAAGATGGTGAGACTTTGACTCACTTACTTTGGACACGTCATCAGAAACAATCAATTGCTAGAAAAGGACATCGTGTTTGGTAAAGTAGAGCGTCAGCAAAAATGAGGGAAACCCTCAATGAGATGGGTTGACAAAATAGCTTCAACAATCGACTCAAACATATCAAAGATCATGAAGATGGTGCAGGACTGGGCAACGTTTTGTTCTGTTATACACAAGGTCACCATGAGTCGGAGCTAACTGGGTGGCATCTAACAAGTTCTGGTCTCCCACACAGGTGCTAAACTCATTCCCACCTCAGGGCTTTTGTGTGAGCTATTCCCTCTGCCTGGCATGCTTTCTCCTAGATCTTCGCTCGGTTTCATTCTTTAGGTCTCAGATCCAGCGTCACTTCCTCAGAGGCCCTCCCTACACCCTGTCTAAAGGAGAAGCCTGAGACACCTTCTATTCCATCATCTTGTTTTGTCTCCCCTGAGGTGCTTATCACCATCTGAAATTATTCAGTTTCTTTATTTCTCACACCCATTAGAACATAAGCTCCACGAGAGCAGAAACTGATCTTTTCTCACTTACCGCTATACCCCCAACATCTAGATTAGTGCCTCAGAGCCTCGGTCTAGATGCTCAGTGAACAATTGTTGAATTCATGAATGAACAATGGAATAAGACAAAACCAATGAATCTGTATTTCTTAAAAAGAAAAATTACCAATGAGTCTCAACAGTGAAATCTCCTCAGACCCTTTCCCATGACCACCCTCTCCTTTCTGAGGCTCTCCTTGGCGTTTCCTTCCCAGCACTCATCCTGGCTGCCCTCCTGCTGCTCTGACAGCGCCTTCTCTGGCTCCCTTGATGTCACACTCCCGTCCCAATTTCTCGTAGATGTGTTGGCGCTCAGTCTCCGATCTTCTCCAGATAAGTAAATTCTTCGCCCGAGAGCTCTCACATGCCCATGGTTTTACCAATTGCGCCCACAGCGTTGTTGCCCAATTTAGACTTGTCTTGCTTTCTCTCTCAAACCTATTGTACCTCCAAAAGTTTTGGGAGTTTTGAACTTCGATACCCTACTCTTACCTGGTCTGAACTCATCTTCTCCAAAAAAGAACCCCTACCCCGACCTCCATAGATCCACCCATATTTCCATCTATAATTCCACCCATATTTCCATCCGGATGCCCTCATCTCCCTGGTGCCCTGGCTTGAAGCCTGCCAGCCTCCTTTGGTGCCTGCCTCTCCTTGGTACTCACGTCCTGTGAGTCAGTTATCAAGTCCTCCCATTTCTCTTGCAATTATCTCTACAGAGAGTCCCTCCTTTATACTCCTCTGCCCCTCTAAGAGTCCAAGACCTGATGTTTCCAGACCGCAGCAATGGACATCATGTGCCACACCCCAAGGCAGTCTTTCCAACTCTAGTCCCTCTCTCTCATCTACTTTGTGCACTTCTGGTATCTTAATCTCCCTTATCTCCTCACCCACAAACCTGCAGTTTGAATGTATGAATGACAGGATGAATGAAATATCAAGCCCTGATTGTGGAAGGCTTTGAATGCTGAGCTGAAGTTTGAAAATATTATCTTAAAGCCTGTAGACCTGCATTTGGGGAACTGTGGGCTTCCTGCCTATACCTTGTCTATAGTCACTGATCACTAAATTTTGGGGCTCCTCCGTCCTTCCCCCTGATCTTGTGAGGACCGTGCATTACAACACCTTAGAACACCCTGGGGAGAGGGCACTTCTGTTGGTCTTTCATGCCATCCAGTGCTTCTCAAGCAGGGGGCGATTTTGTTCCCCACGGGACATTTGGCAATGTCTGGAGACATTTTTGGTTGTTATAACTGGGGGCTGAGAGTGCCAATGGCATTTAGTGGATAGAGGCCAGGGGTGCTGTTAACCATCCTGCCGTGCACAGGAGTGCCCCCTACAACAAACACTTGTCCGGCCAGAATGTCAACAGTGCCAAGGTGGAGAAACCCTGGTCTAAACCAAGCATTCTCATGATATCATAATCTTGCATCAAGGAAAAACTTTTCCAGTCCCAGGAAGACACCACTTACCATTTTTGTCTTGGTGGTTTCCAGTTCAGCCAATGTCTCATTTACTTTGATTGTGAGGCTTTCTACTTTCAGACTTTCAGCCACCTTTGTTTTCTGAGTTTCTTCTACCATGGCCAGCGCATCATTTAACTTATTATTTAAAACATCCTCTTTTTGTACTTTCAATTCTATTTCCTAAACAGACAACAAACACCAAAACTAGCAGAAACACAGGGATAAACATTTACCCCATCCCCTCCCTTTTGGAGTGGAGGTGAGTTCTATGCCGTTATTATGCTGAGGATCCTATTTAAATGCAAAGTCCATGCCTTTTCTGGAAGGTTCCAACGATAATAGAACGCTTCTTTATATTCAGCTGAAATCTGTCTGCTTGTGATTTCTGGGCTCTGAGCTCAGTTCTGTCACCTCCATGAGTAAGTTTTATATCTTTTTTTATGAGACAGCCCTTTAAATATTTGAGGAGGGCTGTCATGTCTCTCACTAAATCTATTTTCCAGGATGCATGTGCTGAGTTCCCTCAGCCCTTCATCATGAGATTTGCCTTCAGGATACTCCTTCACCTTTCTCTGTAGCTTCAGCACCAAGATCACCTCCCTCTCCAGCCCACTGGACTCCAATGGCCTTGTCTTTGCATATCTTACTCTTCCTCCTGGAACTCACTCTTCCAACTTTTGACTGTCAAAATTCTACCTCCGCTCCTTGACTCCATCAAGGAGTTGGGGCTTCAGGCAGGCACTGGGCAGGGGGCTTTACGAACATTATTTAACCCAATTTAAAATATATTATTGGCATGAGGGAACTGGGCACTCTCAGACTCTGTTGCTGGCAGTGTAAATTGGTATGACCTTTATGGAGGATCATTTTGGAGCGTGTATCATGACTCTAAGGGGGCAGTGGTGGTTTAGTGCTAGAATTCTCACCTTCATGTGGGAGACCCGGGTTCAATTCCTGGCCAATGCACCTCATGCACTGCCACCACCCATCTGTTAGTGGAGGCTTGTGTGTTGCTACGATGCTGGACAGGTTTCAGTGGAGTTTACAGACTCAGACAGACTAGGAAGAAAGGCCTTGTGAACTGCTTTTCAGAATCAGTCAGTGAAAACCTTATGAATCACCCTATTTCCCATGGGTTTCACCACAAACACGGAACTGCTCACTACAGATTAGTAAGTATGCACAAGTAAGGCCGTGCTTACCTTGCGTATGGGTAATCCACCTCTGGTTGGGGGCCAACTCAACAGAAGCTAACAACAACAATCATGAGCCTTGAACATATGACGTGGGTACCCTATGCCTCAGCAATTCCATTCCGAGGGATTTATCCTGAGGACATAACCAAGCATGTGCACCAAGACTGGTGCATAAGGTTGTTCAGCCAAGCATTTTCTATAATAGTGAAAAGTTGGAAATAGCCCTGGTGCCTGATCATAGGGGAGGTGTAAAACGAATGGGGGTCCATTCAACATAGGGCAAACCCAAGCCATCCTTAAATGACAGGTCATGGAATAATGTTCAATGACATGGGGACATTTTTATAACATACGAAGTTTAAAACATAGCTTCCAAAGCACTGTGTTCACTATAAAAGCATAAATCAGTAACTTTGTAACAAATCAATATTTATCAACGTCTTTAATAATGATCAGGAGCCCTGGTGGTGTAGTGGTTAAGAGTTCAGCTGCTGACCAAAAGGTCGGCAGTTCGAATCCACCAGGCGCTCCTTGGAAATCGTATGGGGCAGTTTTACTCTGTCCTACAGGGTCACTGTGAATCCGAATCAACTTGATGGCAACGTGGTTTTTAATAACGATCAGGAGCCCTGGTGGTACAGTGGTTAAAGTGCTTGGCTACTAACTGAAAGGTTGGCAGTTTGAACCCATCAGTCGCTCCGAGGGAGAAAGATGTGGCAGTCTGCTTTCCTAAAGATTTACAGCTTTGGAAACCCTATAGGGTAGTTCTACTCTGTTCTATACAGTCACTATGAGTTGGAATCGACTCAATGGCAGTGGGTTTGGTTTGGAGTAGGGTTATAATAATGATCAACATACAGACGTCTTGGAAAGAATCACATCAAAATGTCAATCATGGTAACTGCTCAGTGGAATCACGGGTAGTTGTTATTTTTTCTGACTGGTCTTCTGTATTTTTCAAATTCTCTACAATAAACCAGTGTTCCTTTTATAACAAATAATAATTTGAAAACTGATGATTTATGAAAAAATAAAATAATTGTTTTCATCCTGCTCTTGCTGAAGGCCACACCTGGGGATCCCTTCATCCTCTTTGTACCTTCCTTGAACTCCGTCTGATTCTTTTTCATGGTCTTAACATCACTATTAGTGTGGAGAAATTCTAATGAGGTCCATGTGCAGCCTGATCTAAGGAGATGCTCATTAGTGACACTGGCAGGCATCCCACAGAGCAGCCTGTCACATATACTTCACAGTGAGATGTCCCAAGATTCCCGGAGAATCCACAGCAAACTGACATTCTTTCTTTGATGGGCTGTGCAGCTGCCCAAGGACAGAGCTTGTTGCCTGGCATTTTTGCTCCTTGCCAGCTTCTCAGCTGCATATCTACAGACAGGAGACCAAAGTTCATTGGTCCCACCCGTCTCAAATTATTTTTCTTCCCCTGACCTCTCTCCTCTTTCTCTTATAAGAATCCTACTTTTGCCTGTGTAGATAAAATCAAGTTTTTGATTGTTCTTCTGTATATCTAAGAAAAATAGCATGCAAATAAGCAACTCCACGTCTGAGTTGTTCTTTGAGCTTGCATTTCTTTGGTCTGTCCAGGTGAGTCCCTGGGGTGGAGTCCCGCTCCTTATCTGGTGTGATGCTGCTAGTCTACCTTGACGGTTGCTGCGAGACCCCGCCTTCTGATTATCACTGTTGTTCCTCGGTATTGTTGAGGACGTTGTTCCTTGCATTACAGAGTCCTTTATATGACTCGGGAAAGATTGTCTCTGGTCCAATGTCCACGAGCAATTGGTCCATTTTTATCTAGTGAGTTGCATAATCAACTGGGGTTTCCTTCTCACTGTAACTGCTAGAGTAAAACTTATGATTCATTCATTGATTTCATGATACACTTTTTTTTTTTTTTTGCTTTCATCTCATTCCTGATCCACGTTATGTCCCAGCTAATCTGCCTTTTAAATTTTAGTTTCTCCTTTTCTCCTAAGCCTAACTGATGTACTTCCTGGAAGATCCATGGTAAATCACTCAGGTTAACCAGGCTGTATGGAACTAGATTGCTCCTCTTTGGCTCCCTTGCAGCCTGCAGTGTCATGCCCTGTATATAGGAAGCCCTCCCTAAATATGTTAGCCCCAAGCTGACAAGTCTTGCCTCACGTCCTCGAAATTCAGGTCTGCCTTCTCTGGATACAGTCCAGTTTGTCCAGGCCCAGGACTGATACATAATCCAGCTGTCGTTTCCTGACACTACTTTTCCCAGAGCAGTGGTTTTCAGAGTGCACCAGCATCACTTGGACTGTTCTTGTTAGCTGCCATGGAGGTGGCTCTGACTCATGGTGACCCCATGTACAACAGAATGAAATGTTGCCCGGTCCTGCGCCATCTTCATGATCATTGATACGCTTGAGTCCACTGTTGTGGCCACTGTGTATGTTGAGTGTCTTCCAACCTAGGGGGCTCATCTTCCAGCGCCGTATCAGACAATATTCTTCTTCTTTTTTTTTTTTTTTATTGTGCATTAGGTGAAAGTTTACAGAGCAGATTTGTTTCCTATTCAACAGTTTGTACATAAAGTGTTTCATGACTTTGGTTTCATTCCCCACAATGTGTCAGCACTCTCCCCATTTCTGCCCTGGGTTCCTTGTTTCCTTTTATCATGAATTTCTACCCCTTCCTGCCTTTTCATCTTTGCTTTCGGGCAGATAATGTCCTTTGGATTTCGTATAATTGATTGTTCTAAGGAGTACGCTCCTCTCGGGTGTTATTGTTTATCTTATGGGCTTGTTTATTGTTTGGCTGGGAGGCAGTCTCTGGGAATGGCTTCAGTTCCAGGATCAGACAATATTCTGTTGTGATCCATAGGGTTTTCATTGGCTAATTTTCGGAAGTAGATGGCCAGGTCTTTCTTCCTAGTCTATCTTAATCTGTCAGTTTGTCATATTGTGATGGCTTGTATGTCGCTACAATGCTGGAAGCTGTGCCATCAGTATTTCAAATACCAGCAGGGTCACCTGTGGTGGACAAATTTTAGCAGAGCTTCCAGACTAAGACAGAGTCACTTGGACTATTTGTTAAAAATGTAGATTCCTGAGTTCACCCTCCACCCAGTGAGTCAGAATCTCTGGGGGTGAGACCCAAGAAACAGGCATTTAAAATAAACTCCCCAGCAATTATAACATATGACAGTATTTGGGAAACTTTCTCTGAAGAAAATGTTGCAAGACTGACGCGAATAAAATAAAGGAACTTTTTAGACACAACTATTCTTAAAAAGTCTTCCAGCTCATATTTACCTGTACTGAAATTTAACCCATTATTGTCAGGCTGTATGTTTGTCACCTGTTTTGGCTGAGATACTGGATTGCGTGTGTGTGTATCTGTGTGTGTGTGTCTGTGTGGTGTACCTTGCACTGTTGGGACCCCGGAAGAGTGAATTATGTTCTATTGTTTACAAGACACCTAGGACAAGATCACATGCAATAATAACTTCTACTCCTACCGCATCTACTACTCCCAGTAATAGTAGGCAATGCGTTTTGATGATGAAGGGGATGATAATGATGCTAACAAGTTCTGGGGGGAAAACTGACACCAAAGTGCCCAGAAATTCAGGCAGTCATACTCGACATCTCCTCTCCCCACCACCAACCCCAGGCATCTGAGCCCACACAAAGCTGAAGCATGATAGAGAGAGAGGTGTGAAGAGTGTGGTCAGATAGTCTTAGGTTCGAATCCTGCTCTTCCACTTCCTGGCTGTGAGCTCTTAATAACAATACAAGCTGCCAACACTCGGCATTCACTAAGTGTCAGGTACTTTGCTACATGTTCTCATGTGTATACTAGCAGTCAAGTCTCACAACTCAATGAGGTCAATCTGTTAGTATTATCCAAGATACAGAGATGGTAAGTACCTTGCCTAATGTCCCACAGCCAGAGAGTGGTTGAACCAGGATTTGAACCCAGGCCACCTGGCTCCAGAGCCCTGCTCTTAACCACATTGGGCTCTTCCGCGTCTATTCCCTCTTGGAGACTCGTACCTCTTTCTGCTTGGTTAAGTGGTTCTCCAGATCTTGCACCTTTTTCTTTTCCTTTTCTATGGCCTCTTTTGCTTTGCTTTTCTCGTAGGCAATGCTGGTCTCTGCAATCTGGAAGTCAGTGACAAGTGGTTTGAGGGCGTGGGCATGGAAAAGTAAGGAAAAGGACACCACAAAGGGAAGCCAGGATTAGTAAGCATTGAAACCAGTGAGTCAGGGTTTGGGAGCAAGAGCATAAGGAACAGGATGCCCATTCGAGAGAGGTGAGATTCCCGGCATGCTCTCCTTGGTGAACTCAGCAGTCATGGCTTGGTTAGTCATGTGCATAGAAGTGAGAGTTATTCATCATTCCGGATTTCTGGGCTGGTGTTCAGGAAGTGACTTGCTGGTGAGTGTTGAGGTCAAGCTGTTCAGCTCTGAGCCTCTGACTGAGCCGGCACGTGTCGGCACCCATGTGACCTTTGCTGGGAAGCACCTGGCTCCTTGGGAGGTGGAGCCTGAAAGCCAAAGCTGGGGAGATACCTCCTGTCCAGCAGGCCTTGTACCTGAGACCTCATAGAAGGACTCAGATCTCCCCAGTCTACAAAAGGCTTGGGTTTCAAAAAGTCATGCTCAGGACAGTTTGGAACTGGGAAAACATACCCCATAGGCCTGGTGACAGGGAGCGGGTTGGAGGTCCTGATTTGCCCTCCAAAGTCTGGGGAGGTAAACGGCCACAGTGGGGTCGAAAAATTTTATCTGCAGCTCTTGAAACACTTGCAATTATACTCCCATACAAAATTAAAGTTCACAAGAAAAATATTTTTAAAATATGTATATTAGTGGTGATGGTCACACAATACAATAAATGTAATTGGTGTCACTGAATTGTACATGTAAACAATGCTGAACTGGCAAATGTCATGTTATATATATATTTTACAACACCAACAAAAATATATATATTGTATAGACAAGAGGCTGGAGGGATATGTACCAAAATGTGAATCACGGTTATTTTGGGGGAGTTGGGATTATAGCAATTTCTATTCTGTTCTTTTCACTGGTCTGTAACTTCTAGATTTTCTTTAATGAACATGCATCGTTGCCCAAAAAACCAAACCAAACCAAAACAAAAAACATTACCCTTTTTCTTTTTTTTTTTTTTAAAGAACTGCTGCTTTTTTATGAGTGCTAAAGTTGGGAGGTGGGGAGGTTTTAATGAAGGGGCTGGGTGAAACTTTTGGGATGCGTGTGGCCCTGGAGAAAGGAGTATGTTTCCAACAGCCCTAATGTTTTATATAACATCCTTGGCCCTCTGCCCGCCTCACCCTGCTCTGCACACCGTTCTCTCCACCCCACGTGCACTCTGCCCTCACCTGCATATCTGGGCATATGCCACAGCTAAGCCTTTGCTTGAGACTGCCCAGCCCCGACCCTGCCAGTCTAGGTGCTAACTGCCATCAGAGAATCCTCCAATCCCCTCCTTCTCACGGTCCCTTCTCATACTCCACAGTGGGGAGTGGCCCTTCCCTTCCCTTCTCATGCTGCTTAGAATCTTACAAATGAACACAATAATGATAATAATGACTGCTCTATAAAGGTTTGCTATGTGAGGACCCTGTACTGTGTATTGAATGCACGGGCACCTCTAATCTGCAGCCCCCCAGATAGGGTTTGTACGGTTATTCCCATTTTACAGATGAGGAAGCAGAAGCCAGAACTGAAGCAGTGAGAGGTCAAGTAACATCCCAAGGTCACACCGCTAGGAAGTGCTCATACATGCCAGTGTCCCTGCCTAACCACTATGGACTCAGGCTTCTGGACCCTGACTTACCTGTCCTCCTGACTCAAACCCCACCCTACCTGGAAGCAGGAGACGCGTTTATATATTTATACCTTGAAAAGCACAGAGCCTGCCACGCTACCTGGCAGAAACCTGATTTTCAAGACCCCACCTCTGGCCGATGTGTATAAGGGGTGCTCTGGGGGCAGCCCGCTGACATGTTTGGGTCCATCCCTTGACAAGCCTTGCTCTGGGTCACCCGCTGGGTAGGTGCTTCAAATGCAAGAACACACTGACGACTGACACCTAACCTCTGAAATGGTCCTGTTACTACACCCACTTTACAGATAAGGACCAGAGAAGGCAAGAGACTTGCACAGGGCCACACAGCATATTATCACTGAGCTGGGATTTGAACCCAGAATCGACACTTTTAGCCCACCATACTCTCTCCTTCTTCTTCCCAGTCACACCTCCCCTTGCCCACTCTATCTCCCTCCCGCTTACCTCCCTAACCCCTCATTCAGCATCCATCTCATCCCTGCTTTAATTTCATCCTCTCGCCTCTCCTCCCACTTCCCTGGCTACCTTCTCTCTTGTTCCACATTACTCAGTGGCACACTCACTCCCCAGATCTTCGCTGGGTGGCCTCTTCTCTCCTCCAGATCTCCCTCAAATGTCACCTCCTCAGAGATGCCCTCCCTGACTGCAGTCACTTTCTAACCTGTCCCTCCGTTTTATCTCCCCTGTAGCCCTGGTGGCTCTCTGGAGTTATCTTGTGTGTGTGTTACAAGATTGTCTATCTCTCCCGCTCTAGAATGAGAACTCTGGGGGAGCATGGTCCTGCCCTCTCTTGTTCACCACGGTGTCCCCAGCACCTAGAACAGGGCCTGGCACATGTGGGTGCTCAGTAAATCTTTGCTGGATGAATGAATGAGACTGAATTAAACAATTCATTAGACTACTAGTTCTGTTTCTGAACTTCCCATGAGGGCCAACACATGTCTGTCTGTACCACCTTCGTCCCTGGAGCCTGGCTCACAGAGGGTGATCGTGGGTCATGAGTGCACGTCCCCCTGGCCTCCAGGCTCCTGAGAGCCCTTCTTTGACTTCCAGGCACGAGTTGGGCATTCAGACTGGTCTGGAGTGACATCGCTCTGACTTGGTCTGGGCCTGCCTTTTGGGGCTGCTCCAAGTAGATGTGTCTGGTGGGCCCAGTCCCCAGGCCAGCTAGGAGTGAGCAGATGGATGCAGATGTCCCAGTTCTACCTGGGGGACCTTGGCTAGGGGATCCCTCCCCAACTCATCCTCTCCTTGAGGGTGCATTTCACGTCCATTCCAGAAGGCACTTACTTATTCCCCACGCTTACTTGACATGACTGCGGTATGATCTCGTTACATACCTGCCTGCTCCGTCTTACTTTGCAACATGTGTGTCTCTTACCCATCTGTCAGTCCAGGGTGGGTCTGCTTGGTAGACCACGAAGCCAAAAGGCCAGAGCTAGAGGGATATGTCCCCCCGTGGTCATGCTGTGTCATGTCATAAATACTTTATGATGACGAGAAGGAGGATGCTGGCTGAGAGATGGACCCAGACTACAACCAGGGCCTCTGTTCTGGGGGGCAGAGCTCTTTCTTACATAGCTGAGCCCGGGCATTAAATTAATAATAGCAGGCAACACTAACAGAAGGTCAGCATGTACAAGGCACCATTCCAACTAAGCACTCTCTCTATATTGACTTACTTAATCCGACGAGGTAGGGATTGTTATCATTCCCATTTTACAGATGAGGGAAATGAGAGATGGAAGGTAAATGACCTGCCCAAGGTCATACAGCTAGTAAGTGGCACATACTGACCACTTCAAACAGAGGCGTTGGTTCTGGATCTACAGGCGTAACCATCATACTATATATTAAGGCACAAAAACATTGCCTCATATCTGCTTTTGGCTGTCACAGCCCCCTTGATCTCTCTGTTACTCATACCTCCTTCTGTTGAATTAAGTGATTCTCCAGATCTTGAACTTTTCTTTTTTCTGTCTCTATGGCTTCCTTTGCTTTTCTTTTCTCATGGGCTATGTTGCTCTCCAAAACCTGAAAGTCAATGACCAATCCTTTCGGTTGCCGGCACATTTAGGGGGGAAGCTGCAAACAATGCTGATGATGATAATAACAGCTAAAGTGTCAGGAGCGGTTATTATGTGCCAGGCCATGGCCAGCACTTCACACACAGTATGACATCAATTCTCACAGCAACCCTGTTGGGGAGGTGCTATGAGTGGCCCCATTTTGCAGATGAGGAAATCAAGGAACAGAAAGTTTTTTTTTTTTAAACTACTTGTCATGGCAAAATACATAGTATTTCAGCCATATTATGGAGTCCCTGGGTGGTACAAACAATTAGCGCACTCAGCTGCTAAATGAAAGGTTGGTAATTCGAGTCCACAGATATACGAAGCTCTGTGGAGATCTGAAGATCCGAAGTAAGAGCCCACATGTAAATATCTTCCCACTCTGGCTCAGATCAAATTACACAGGCTTTGCCAGAGGTCTCCGACCCAGAGGTGCGTCGGAATCAAGGCCTGGTGATCTGCTTCTGAAAAATCAGTCATTGAAAACGCTATGGAGCACAGTTCTACTCTGACACACAGAGGGTGAAAGAAAGAAAACTAGTGAGTGGCACAAGGTCATGCTGTTTGTTAGCAGTGAGGCCAGGACTGGATCCCTGCACAGAGGAAAGCCCATTGACTGCATACAGAGGCCTTGGTAAGCAACCAGCGAGCAGAGACAGCCAGCCCTGTCTTGTTACCCGCTGTGCCAGGCAGCCTCTCTGATAAAAAGGAGTATCTCATTAATAACGGAATTTCACATTACTGACATAAATCTCTTTAAATGAATCAGGTTTCAAAAGAGGACAGTGCGCTGAATTAATATAGCACTTTCTAGAAGAGGGAAGCAAATCTTCGTAAGTGATGACCTGGTACAGTTTAGGGAAGAAAGTGGAGTTAGTATTTGGTGACCATAATCAAGGAATTTTATCTGGGAAGTCACTTGCTGATAACCTACTCAGCTAAATGGCTTAACGCAAATGACCAAAGGGTATGAACTGTGGGCAAGACCCCTGTTCCTAGTCACTGCAAGAAAGGGCATCTCAACTTTCCAATGAGTTGTGTTTTAAACACTGGGTATCTCAACTTTCCAATGAGTTGTGTTTTAAACACTGGGTTGACTGTCAGATATTTGAGACGTGGAGCATGGTTTCCATTATAACCAGTGGTCAGGGTTTCAGATTAGCTCACAGAAAGTATTTAGTCCATAAAACCAAAAAAAAAAAAAAAAAAAAACAAACCAGTTGCCATTGAGTTGATGCTGACTCATGGCGACCCCATGTGTGTCAGAGTAGAACTGTGTTCCATAGGATTTTCAATGGTTGATTCTTCAGAAGTAGATCACCAGGTCTTTCTTCCGAGATGCCTCTAAGGTGGGCTTGAACCTCCAACCTTTCAGTTAGCAGTCAGGCACATTAACCATTTGCACCACCCAGGCTCTCCATAATATGGCTGAAATATTATATATTTTGTAGTGAAAGTAGTTAAAAAACCCCACAACACCCTGCTGTTCCAATGCCAGCCCTAAACAAAGCAGAAAAGCCGTGACATCTGGAGGGTTTAATATTAATTTCAAATGTTTGAGGCAGGTTTCAGGTAAGACATTTTCCTGTAAATTGTGAAAGAGACTTCCGGGCCCTTTCCAGGACTTAGAGTTGGCTCCTCTGCATCTGATCTCCTGTCTAAACTAGACTTCCCTCAGCAGCTCCCCTGAAGCTCAGACACAGAAGCGCTACCAGGAAGAGTCTATCTTTGCAAACCTCATGGATCCTATCATCCCCAAAGGCTTTTCTCCAAAGTGCATAGGCAGGTAGTGGGAATTAACCTTTAGCATTCTCTCAAAGCCTGAATTATGACCCAGTGATTCTGTGGTGCTTAGATTCGTCTGATAATACAGTGGAAGGTCTAATAAAGAGAGATCAAATAACCGCTTGATGTTGAACGAAGTTTGTGGCTGGGACGACTGTCTCCAGTTCCCCAACGGGAAACCACAGGGAGGTCTGCCTAAGGACAAGGGGGCTGACACTTTAATAGACCTGGGGTGACCCAGCCACAGGTCCCCTCTGCAATCAGGCTGAGCCCCCACCACACTGCCCTTAAATCTCTCTGCTGAAGTCCCCCATGACCTTGGAATCTCTAAATTCAAGGATCTTTTCATCCCCATGCTGTTGACCTCTCAGTGGCATCTGGCTCCAGTGACTCCTTGGAAGACCCTCCTCCTCATCTCCATCTCTGGAGAGGTAACTCGGGGCAAACCTCAGTGACAGTGTTTACAGAGAGCTGTGGAGCACAGATATATGATGCTTCATGGGGACCTGGAGACCTGAAATAAGAGCCCACACGTAAACATCTTCCCACTCCGGATCAGATCAAATTGCACAGGCTTTGCCAGAGGTCGCCTTATTTCGCCCTCAGTGATGGATGAGCAAGACTTTTACTCTGAGGAGTGAGGATGGAATAGGGCTTGATAGAAAACAAAGTGCCTAAACCGAAGTGGAAGTAGTAGTGATAGTAATAATAAAGCCCAAACCAAATGAAACCCGTTGCTGTCGAGTCGATTCCGACTCATAGCGATCCTATAGGACAGAGTAGAACTGCCCCATAAGGTTTCCAAGGAGCGGCTGGTGGATTCAAACTACCAACCTTTTGGTTAGCAGTCGAGCTCTTAACCACTTTGCCATCGGGGCTCCGATGATAATGATAGCTACCATTTATTGTGGACTCAAATATACCAACGATCATGAAGATGGCACAGGACCAGGCAATGTTTCGTTCTGTTATACAGAAGGTCGCCATGAGTCGGAGCCAACTTGCAGCAACTAACAATAGCCATTTATTGAGCAATAATTCTGAGTCAAACACTTCCTTATACCTCATCTCTGTTCCTCACAGCCACCCTTTTATCTAGGCAGGTGTTGCTAGACCCGCTGCAGCCTGTAAGTGGTCCAGACAAGATTTGAACCTGTGTTTCATCTGGCTGTGCTTTTCACTCCTTTGTGCTGCACCAGGATTGAGGGATTAAACAAATCCTCCATGAAATCATCTGAAACTGATCACAAGCTAAACATAGTCAACAATGTAATGGAGAGTTCCTGAAAGCTAGTACGGTCGCATCAACAGAAGAACAACGTCTTTAACGAAGGAGGGGAGAGTCCTGTCCTATGCTGCCATGGCTGGGGAACTGCATTCTGTTCTGGCTGCCACACTTTAGGAACAAAACGGGCAATGGGTTGCAAACTCAAATGCCTACAGGGGCCGGACAGATACCAAAAATGAAGACGGCTGCATATAACACAACAGGGAATGGTGAGGGCTGTGGCAAACTGCTGCTACTTGGTTCAGCTCCAGCCCATTTTTACCAAGTGGAAATGAAGACCAGATTTTCTACCTTTTCAAGAGATGTTGACCATCTGGATTTTTAAATAAACTTTGTGGATTTAAAATAAAATACTCTGGGGCCAAACAGAACACGTCTATAGGCCCATTTCAGCCAGGGGGCTCCCAATCTGTGAGAACAGAGCAGGTCAGAGCAGGGGATCAAGCCCAGGCTCGTCTTGGGAAGCACATAAGGAGAAACAAGGGGTATCTGGGCCTAGAGAGGAGCAGGAGCCTCTCTCTTCAATTATCTAATAGGCTATTACACGAAGGCAAAGTAGATACATCTTGCAGGATCCCAGGAGGCTGGTAGAGGACTGATACCTTTCTAGGGAGAAAGGTATTAACCTGAGAGAAGATCTTCCTGCCAACCCAAGGCATCCACACTGAAATGGACTGCTCTGGGCTGTAGAAAATTTCTTGCTGATAGAACCAAAGGTTGCATAATTTTAGAATGTTGTTGGAGAAATCGTGCCTCCCTGAAGTCCCATAATTTGGTAATTTCTCCTTTTCTGTGCTTTGGAGCACACCCTCCATGCCACCAGTCCAACTTGTCTCCCAAACCTTGTGACTGCATTTTATACTGTTGACAAATTTATTTTTCCCAACTGGTTGTCAAGGCTACAACTCCAGAATCCTCTCCTTGAGCCTCTCTGCTTTCCAAAGCAGCTGAGCCCACTCAAGGACAAATTAGCAAAGCACCATGCTCTACCCTCATCACCTGTGGTTCTAAACTTACTTCCATAGGGACCCCAAGCCAGATATGGGCTCGAGCCGACTCTGTCTCCCTGAGCTGCATACCTCCTTCTGGTGGGTTAAGCGATTCTCCAGCTCTTGGACTCTCTTCTGTTCTTCCTCTAATGCTTCTTTTGCTCTGGTTTTCTCATGAACAATGCTTTGCTCCAAAATCTGAAAGGCAATGACTGTTGTTTAATAGACATAGTCACCGTGGCAGGAGTTTAGAATCTCTACCAGGCCCTACATGGATTAGCTCTTCACTCCTCACAACTGCCCCACTGCAGGGGCTGTGGGCAGCATAGCCTAGGAGATAAAGCATGGGGGCTGAAGTCTGACACTGGGCAAATGAGAAGTTATAGAAGCCTCAGTTTCTCTATCTGTACAATGGAGACAATAACAGTACTTCCTGCATTGGGTTATTGTGAGGAGTATATATGATGATGAATGTAAAATGCCTGGTTATAAATGATAACCATTTATTAATAAAGATTAGCTATTTCTTTTGTCATTCTCACTTTGCAGAAGAGGAAATAGGCTTAGAGAGATTAAGAAATCTGCCCAATTTACTAGTATGTCACCTGAGTAGGGATTCAAACCCTGGTCCATTTCGCTCCACAGCCTGTGCTCTAAACCAGGGGTTGTCAAACTATGGCCTATGGGCCAAATACAGCCCACTGTCTGTTTTTGTAAATAAAGTTTTATTGGAACACATCCATGCTCACTGTTTATGTATTGTCTATGGCTGCTTTTGTGCTACAACAGCAGAGTCAAGTAGTTGTAACAGAGACTGTCCAGCCCACAAAGCTGAAAATATTTACTATCTGGCTCTTTATGGAAAAAGTTTGCTCACTAAACCATTAGTGTGTACACAAACCAGGTGTTCTTAACACTTTAGAACAGAAAAAAAATGTTGGGGGGGCGGGGCCAAGATGGCAGAGTAGTCAGACACTTCCAGTGGACCCTCTTACAACAAAGACCTGAAAAAACAAGTGATTCGATTATATATGGAAATCTGGGAGCCCTGAACATCAAAGGCAGAGCTGAGGAACTGGACTGAGTGGCAGCGGGAGGGAGAGACGGTTCAGAAGCAGCAAGGAGTTGCCAGACCTGACCCAGTGACAGCCTGAGCCCTTCAGGCCTGAGCAGCTCGTGGGTGAGCGGTGAGGCAGACAAGCAGTGGTGCTCGGGAGGCACATTTTCTGCATAGAGAGCCGGCACCAGAGAGTCTACACAGCCACCGAGAACCAGTGAGAAGCAGCCCTCATAGGTGAAAGATAAGTACTTGTGTAAGGCTTACCATGCGGATCGAACCTCCCCCACCTTAGGGAAAAACCTCTCTTCCATTTACCTCCCCGCTCCCTGCTCTGCACTGGGTCCTGGACTGGCTTCAGCAATTGCCGAGTCCCCTGGGCCAGAAGTAGGATCCATCACACACCCTGAGCCATTGTCCCAGCCTTGGAGAGTGAACAAATTAACAAACAGGGGAAAAAATAAACTGCCAGCTCACCTAAGCCAGGAATCCAGGGTAGGCACAGCTCTTTTGCCTAGGCACAGGCATAAGGGATCCACGGTCTTTGAGTGCCTTTCCCCCTGCATAGACTTGTGCGGGCCCATCTCAACAGCGTAGGCTCTCATTACCGCAGTACAACAGGGTATATACCAGAACTCTAACTTCAACTCTTTCAGCTATAAAGTGGCAGGTTCTTGGCATTTGACACTGCTCTGCCCATTAAGCCCACATCAGGGGCCTGAGGACTGGTGGCTCCACCCATGCCAGCTAGCCACCTATGATAGGGGCCCATGAATAAGAGGTGCCCCCCAGTCCTTACAACCAACAGCATTAGGTGTTCATAGTCTGGCTGTGAAACCCACCCACCTACATGCACTAGGGAACAGGGGCATGCCTTCCTCCTGGACATTTTGGGGTTGCCATCAGCCCACTGCCTTGCTCAGAGTGTGTCCCCCTGCTACAGCCAGATGCCTGTGCCTACACCAATCACTCATGCCTTTCTAGAACTGTAAGTGAGAGCCTACACCACACACTTGGTGGCTATCTACCTGGGCAACTGAGCTGAATCCATACAGGAGGAGCGGGTGGACTCCCAAGCTCACATACCTAGTAACAGATCTAACCACCTAGTGACAGGACATTAGAGCTTCAAAGGTGCCAATAATCAAACTAGCTCATATGAACAGCCTATCTGGGCATATCAAAACAAAACAAGAAGCTAGGACACAGTAAGCAAACATAAAATAATTCAATATAATAACTTATTGATGGCTCGGACACAATAGTCAATATCAAATCACATAAAAAGGTAATCCATGATGGCTTCAGCAAGCTCCCAAAATAAAGAATCTAGAGATTTTCCAGAGGAGGAAAATTTCTTGGAATTACCGGAGGCAGAATACAAAAGATTAATATACAGAACTCTTCACAAAATTAGGAAGGAAATTAAGTAAAATGCAGAACACACAATAGAGGAAATTAAAAAGATTAGAGAAGAGCATAATGACAAATCTGACAGGCTGCAAGAATCCATAGAGAGACAGCAATCAGAAATCCA
>NW_004443984.1:14314710-14361036 GCF_000243295.1 Trichechus manatus latirostris
AAGTATTAGCCCAAGAGACAGAAAGGGCCACATAAACCAGAGACTTCATCAGCCCGAGACCAGAAGAACTAGATGGTGCCTGGCTACCACCAATGACTGCCCTGACAGGGAACACAACAGAGAGTCGCGGATGGAGCAGGAGAAAGGTGGGGTGCAGAACTCAAATCTAGTAAGAAGACCAGACTTAATGGTCTGACTGAGACTGGAGGAACCCAGGAAAGCATGGCCCCTGGATTCTCTATCAGCCCAGAACTAATACAATTTCCGAGGCCACCTCTTCAGACGGGTTGGACTGGACTGTGGGACATAAAGTGATACTCGTGAGGAGTGTGCCTCTTAGCTCAAATAGATACAAGAAACTAAACAGGCAGCTTCTGTCCAGAGGTGAGACGGGAAGGCAGAGAGGGTTAGGAGCTGGTTGAATGGACATGGGGAATCGGGGGTGGAAAGGAAGAGTGTGCTGTCACAGTATGGGGAGAGCAATTAGAGTCACATAACAATGTATGTACGAATTTTTGTATCGGAAAAAAATGTTAAAAAAAAAAAGAATGTTGGATTAATAAAGAAAACTAGAATTTCTTACCACTGAAACAAAGTCCTCGAACAAGTTCATGAGAGGGAGCCTAACTAATGAGTTTCGACAAGGGTGTGGTGAGGGGTGTCACACGGTATGAGGAAGATCCATTTAAAATCAGAGCACCTGGCACTAAAGTCTGAGAAGGTGCTCTCAGGTGAGCCCCTAAGGGCAAGCTGATCAACATAAGTGTCTAAGGAATGATGACCCTCAACAGGAGCAAAAATGAACAAGAGTAGTCTCATCTTCTATCTGGGTATATACCTGACGTTGCTTCCTTACATAAGGGGTAGCATGAACTGAGATTTGTTGCGTTTAAAAGAGGACCTTGAAAAGCCAGGGGGCAGTGGTGGTTCAGTGGTAGAATTTTCGCCTTCCATGCAGGAGACCTGGGTTCTATTCCCATGCGATTTACCACATGCACAGCCACCACCTGTCTGTCAGTAGAGGCTTATGTGTTGCTGTGATGCTGAACAGGTTTCAGCAGAGCTTCCAAACTAAGATGTACTAGGAAGAAAGGTCTGGCAATCTACTTCTGAAAATTGTCATCAGTTGCCGTTGAGTCGGTTCTGACTCATAGTGACCCCACATACAACAGAACGAAACACTGCCTGGTCCTGTGCCATCCTCACAATTGTTGCTATGTTTGAGCCCATTGTTGCAGCCACTGTGTCAATCCATCTCGTCGAGGGTCTTCCTCTTTTTTGTGGATCCTCTACTCTACCAAGCATGATGTCCTTCTCCAGGGACTGGTACTCCTGATAACATGTCCAAAGTACATGATATGAAGTTTCACGATCCTTGTTTCCAAGGAGCACTCTGGCTATACTTCTTCCAAGACAGCCTTGTTTGTTCTTTTGGCGGTCAATATTCTTTGCCAATGTCGTAATTTGAATGCATCTATTCTTCTTCATTCTTTATTCATTGTCCAGCTTTCACATGCTTATGAGGCAATTGAAAATATCATGGCTTGGGTCAGGTGCACCTTAGTCCTCAAAATGACATCTTTTTAACACTTTAAAGAGGTCTTGTGCAGCAGATTTGCCCAATGCAATACATCGTTTGATTTCTCGACTGCTGCTTCCATGGGCGTTGATTGTGGATCCAAGTAAAATGAAATCCTTGACAACTTCAATCTCTTCTCCATTTATCATGATGTTGCTTACGGGTCCGGTTGTAAGGATTTTTGTTTTCCTTATGTTGGGGCGTAATCCATACTGAAGGCCGTGATCTTCATCAGTAAGTGCTTCAAGTCCTCTTCACTTTCAGCAAGCAAGGTTGTGTCATCTACATATTGGCAGGTTGTTAATGAGTCTTCCTCCAATCCTGATGCCCCGTTCTTCTTCATATAGTCCAGCTTTTCGGATTATTTGCTCTGCATACAGAATAGGTATGGTGAAAGGATACAACCCTGATGCACACCTTTCCTGACTTTAATCCACGCAGTATCCCCTTGTTCTGTTCAAACGACTGCCTCTTGGTCTATGTACAGTTCTGCATGAGCATAATTAAATGTTCTGGAATTCTCACCCTTCACAACGCTGTCCATAACTTGTTATGATCCACACAGTCGAATGTCTTTGCAGAGTCAATAAAACACAGGTAAACATCTTTCTGGTATTCTCTGCTTTCAGCCAAGATCCATCTGACATCAGCAATGATATTCCACATTCCATGTCATCTTCTGAAAATCAGCCAGTGAAAATCCTATGGATCACAACCACCTGGTCCACAATCATGGGAATGACGCAACATTTCCTTCCATTGTGCGTGGCCTTGCCATTGAGTTGCTATGAGTCCTGGGCCAACTGCATGGCAGCTAACAACAACTTAAAAGCCAGCATTGGAACATAGTCTCTGTCAGGAATGATGTTATAAACACCATATGCCAACAATGGAAAACTCAAGCCAAACTTAAAAAGTAAAATCAGACAGTTGGAAAGCTGATGCTGAAGGGGAGAAGTTACTCAGAGAAGAGTGAGGGAGGAGGTGGAGAGTTTCGTGACCATTTCTAGGTTCCTTCTGTTCCCCGCCCCGTTGTTTAATGGCACTGGCTTTTTCTTTATTTAATTTGCTCTTCAAAATGTACCCACCCTGATGGACAGCTGTCATTAATAACACTGTTGTGCAGATCATGCATGATTTTTGTCCCATGGTTCTTCCTTTTTAATGTTTTATTTGAAAAGGCAGAAAGGGAGAGAAAGAAGCAGGTAGAAGAGGTAGAAGTAGAAGTTGGAGAGAGATTTCTTGAGGTCACTGGACACAAATTAGGGGACACTTGGAGAGTGACTGTATGTGACAGTAAAGGACTGCCTGAGTTGGAAGTGACCGAGTCGCAACCAGTGAAAGATAGTGTAAGTGGCAGGTCCAGTCCTCTGTAGGGGCAGAGGAAGGTGCTGGGGAAGAGTTGAGGGTCCAGGGGATCCGGGCACTGCTGTCTTGATGGAGGTTGCATGCAAATGACCCTCCACATCCACCCACAACAGTGGCTCACATCCTTGGCGGTATATTGGAATCACTGAGAACTTTTACAAATCCCAGTACACGGGCTGCACCCTCACATCTGTGAGACCAGAATCTCTGGGGGTGGAGTTGGCATCAGTATTTTGTAATCTCCTACGTGATAAACGTGCAGTCAAAGTCATGAACCACCAAGCTGTGATGATGGCAATGAAGGTAGTTAAATTTATAGCAGGTTCCTGAACATTAAAAAGGGCAAACTGAAGACAACCATGAGAACTGGACTTATTAAATGCAGATTCCTGACCTTGGCTAGAGACTTGGGTTCAATGGGTCAGGGGTGGGGCCCAAGAATCTGTGGTTTTAACAAGTGTCCAGGTGGTTTTTATCAGGCAACTTTGGGAAAGCCTACCTCTAAGACTGGGTGAAGTTTCGTTTTATTTATACATAAGGTTGCTGTGAGTTGGAGCTGACTTGATGGCAACTAACAAGACCTCACCATTGAAAATGTGGTCTTTGGAACTGTAATAGCAGCACCAGCTAGGAGCTTGTTTGAAATGCAGAATATCTCTGGACCCACCCCAGACCTACTGAGTCAGCATCTGCATTTTACCAGGATCCTCAGATGATACATGGGCACCTTCAGGTTTGAGAAGTGCTGCTGTAAGGTATCCATCCTCTAACTGGCCTGGTTTCTAGAAAAGTAAGCAGCAATTCTGGCCATTTGTTTTCTCTGGTGTGTATAAAGAGAAAGCAAAAGATGGAAGTACTATGAAACCTGTCTTACACACCCTTAGAAACAGTCGGTCACAAACCAGGACCTGCAATAATGACCCGGATGTGTAAAATCAACTGCAATATATAAACCAGTAAGGTACCATTTACAGAAATTTCAATGTTGCTGTTGTTGTCAGGTGCTGTCGAGTCGGTTCTGACTTGTGTGCAGAGCAGAACTGCTGCATAGAATTTTCAAGGCTGTGACATTTCAGAAGCCGATCACCAGGCTTGTCTTCCAAGATGGGTTCAAATCGCCAACCTTTACAGCTAGTAGTCAAGTGCTTAACGATTTTCACTACCCAGGGACTCTTTCTATCACTCCTTAGAAGTTTCAGTACTCCTGCCTCTTCATGTTGGATTTGCTCTTAATTTAGGAATCCTGGCTTCAGGTTAGCTCCTCAAAAACCATCCATCCTGTTGAGGGTGGCAGTGGTGTTTTGCTAGAACACTTCAGTGGTGTGGTTGGGCTTTTCTCCCGGTAGCTTTGTTCTGGCTGGGTGGCATCCAAAACTCATTTTCTGCCTTCCCATAGATTCTGAAATGGACCTAATATATATGTAATAATTCCTTTCTGCTTAAAAAAAAAAAAAAAATCCATCCTGTTTAATTACTTTAGTTTCATAGCACCAAACAAGGAGTTGCTGAGATTTTTCCATCTAAGTACATGCCCCTAATTTCTTATAGAAAAAGTAATTCCATCAGTTTCCAGTAGTAAAGAAAATGACAGGGACCACGTTACCGCCTTCTCTTCCGTTAGCTGCTTGATCCTGGCTTTCAGTTTCTCCTCCTGCTCGAGCCTTTCCTCGGACAGCTTCTCCTTTTCTGCCAGATGCTCCCGCAGCTTTTCCTGCAGCAAAGACCGCTGCATTTCCTGGAGACTGTCCATCTTGATCTGAAACGAGATAACTGGAGCTGATGAGGGACAGGTCTAACTAAAGAGTCATTTCCATATTTCTTTACAAGTTGTTTACCTTGGGGGAGGGGACAAAGGTTTACAAGAAGCTTTCTTAAAAACACAGAAAAATTATGCTCAGCCTAGTTACTGGCAGGGAAATCAGTAGGATATAGTGGTTAAGAACTCACGTTCTGGATCTAGGCAGAATCCCGGCTCTAGTTCTTTCAAGATGCTTCACTATCTAGCAGTCAGCTAACAGTCACAAGGCCTGGGCTTTTGCCTTGACTCTTCCACCAACTATCTGTGTGACACTGAAAAAGTCACCTAGCCTCTCTGGATTTCAATGTCCATAACTATAAAATGAGGAGAATGCACTGGGTCAGGGCTTGGCAAAATCACTGTCCGCAGGCCAAATCTGGCCCACGGCCAATTTTTGTAAATAAAGTTTTATTGGAATACAACCATGCCCATTTATTTACATAGTATCTATGATAGCTTTCGCTCTACAACAGCAGAGTTGATTAGCTGTGACAGACTATGTGGCCTGCAAAGTCTCAGATATTTACTATCTGATCCTTTCCAGAAAAAGTCTGGGGACCCTGGACTAACTACTCTGTGACTGATTGCAGTGGTGGTCCCAATTCTTCACCCTCCCTCTTGCTATGTAACTTGCAGTATCTTCCCATACCCCTCCCCTTGCCACTGAACTTAGCCATGTCACTTGTTTTGGCCAGTTGGATGTTAGTTGACATAACACAAACAGAGGGTTGAAAAAAGCTACATGACTGGGCTTGCTCTGTCTTACACCTCTGCCATCGCCATGACAGCATGCCCAAGCTAGCCTGCTGGAGCATGGGAGACACATGGAGCAGAGTAGAGTTGCTTCAGCTGAGACCAGCCTAGATCACCCAAGGTCCAGCTGACACTCAGACATGTGAGCAAGCCCATCTAAGATTGGCAGAGCCACCTAGCTGCTGACCCCAGACATGTGAGCAATATGCACTACTAAAGTTCTGTAATTATTACACAGAATTATTAATGGCAATAACTACTTGAGTGATACAGCCCTTAAGAATCATTTTGCCTCTATGCCCTATGTAGCTTTTGGTAATTCCGCTGCCTGTGGTGCAGATAACTGTACTTCTACAGCCTTCAGAGCTTTGAACTGGTTAGTTCCAGTTCAAACTCCTGTTGAGAATTTGCATTTCTAACAAGTTCCCAGGCGATGCTAATGCTGCAGGTTAGGGACCAGTTCTGAGAACCAGTAGTAGAGCAGTGGTTCTCAAAATTTATCATACATAAGAATCACCTGGGGATCTTGTTAAAATGTAGATTCTGATTCAGTACATCTGGGGGTAGAAATGTACGTTCTCAGCAGGGGTTTGAATTGGAATGAACCAGTTCAAAGCCCTGACAGTATTTAATAAACACAATTTTCAAAATCTGATGGCATTTAAGTCTTTCTGGATCTTGAAAGAGGAAAACAAGCAGTGAGATCATCCCAAGAGGCCAGACAGGGGCAAGCAGACTGCCCTTGCCCTTGCCCTTGCCCTTCTGGGAGATTCTCAGCCACTCTGTTTGATTTTCTTCATGTGCAAAGGGAGGCATCCTGTTGGAGGATGTTGACTGATGAGCTAATAGAGAAAAAAACATGTTTCAAATGCACCACTTTACCACTTGCTGTTGAGTTGACTCCGACTCATGGCAACCCCACATGTGTCAGAGTAGAACCATGGTCCATACGGTTGTCAATGGCTGATTTTTCAGAAGTAGATTGCCAGGCCTTTCTTCCGAGGTGCCTCTGGGTGGACTCCAACCTTTTGGTTAGCAGCCAAGCACAGTGCTATGTAAATGTGAAGGAAGAGCTTAAATGAACTTGGGGGGAAAACAGAAGTTATAAGATTACCTGAAGTTCCTGGGTCTGGCTCATAACTTTCTGATAATGTTCCAGAAGATATTTCAGATACATAGGCAACCCTTAAAAAGAGAAGCAAGAAGATAAGTATTGATTTGATTCAAATCTTTGCTTTCCAAATGATGTCTTAACAAAACTTGCAGACTGATAGACGAAGGCAATGCTGCATTCCCATCATGAAAACCAAGTTGCCTTCCAATTTTAAAAGGGTTGATAAGCTATGCTTGGGCTCACATCTAAGTTTCCTTTTTTGGAGGTGGAAAATAAAAACCCATCAACAGAACATCTGTTTACTTGGCGTCTGCTGTGTGCAAAGCAGTGTGTTAAGTGTGGAGAGAAGACATGAAGAGGCCTGTATCTTTAGGACTCACAGTTTAGTCTGAGACACAGGGTATACATGTACAATAAACCCGTTACCTTGAGTTGACTCCGACTCATGGAGACCCCATGTGTGTCAGAGTAGAACTGTGCTCCATAGGGTTTTCAATAGCTGTGATTTTTTTGGAAGTAGATTGCCAAGCCTTTCTTGGAAGGTACCTCTGGGTGGACTCGAACCACCAACCTTTCGGTTAGTAGCTGAGTGCCTTAACTGTTCGCACCACGCAGGGACTCCAAACGCATGACAAGAAACCTGAAATGACTCCAGGCAGCACGTAAGCGACTGCTGAACAAGTGAGGGAGAGTGTGGGGGTCTCAGAGGAGGGAGAGACCATCCATCAGGAGTGATCCAAGATGGCGTTATGAATTGAATTGTGTCCCCCCCGCCCCAGCAAAAAAAAAAAAAATGTTGAAGTCCTAAGCCCTGGTCCCTGGGAATGTGACCTTGTTTAGAATCAGGTCTTTGAAGATGTCAACAGTTAAGGTAACATGAGGTCATACTGGAGTAGGGTGGGTCCTATAAAGGAGGAGAAGAGACACTGAGAGAAGGTGGCCACGTGACATGGAGTTACGCTGTCACTGCAATCCAAGGAGTGCTTGGGGTTCACCAGAAGCTGGGAGAGACAAGAAAGGATTGTCCTTTAGAGCCTTCAGAGAGGACATGGAAGAATCAAGACACTCTGAATTTGGAATTCTAGCTTCCAGAACTGTGAGACAATAAACATCTGTCCTTAGAAAGCCATTTTGTGGTACTTTGTTACGTCAGCCCTGGTGGAGGCATCTCTGGATGTGGGTGTTTTGGGCAGGCAGAATTCAGAGTTGGAAGGGAGGGCGTTTCTGCATGGGGGACGTGGTAGGCTGAATAATGACCCCCAGAGATATTCAGGGCCTGATTCCTGAAACCCGTGAATGTTATAGGGCAAAAGGGACTTTGCAGATACGATTTAGAATCATGAGGTGAGGAGATTATCCTAGATTATCTGGGTGCGACCAATGTAATGACAGAAGTCTTTGTGTAGAGGGAAAGATAAAGGAAGATTTGACTACAGACAGAGAAGAAGGCATGTAACGGAAGCAGAGAGAGCTTTGAAGATGCTCTGCTGCTGGCTTTGAAGTCAGTGGAAGGCCACGAGCCAAGGAATGCAGCTCTTGAAGCTGGGGAAAAAAAACCATTGCTGTGCAGTTGATTTTGACTCATAAGGACCCTATAGGACAGAGTAGAACTGCCCCATAGGTTTTTCAAGGAGTGGCAGGTGGATTCAAACTGCCGACCTTTTGGTTAGCAGCCGAGTTCTTAACCACTGTGCCACCAGGGCTCCTTGGAAATTCTATGGGGCAGTTCTACTCTGTCCTATAGGGTTGCTATGAGTCAGAATTGACTCGATGGCAACAGGTTTAATCTTTACGGAAGCAGAGTGCCACATCTTTCTCCTGCACAGGGGCTGGTGGATTCAAACTGCCACTTCTTCAAGGTTATAGATGGGGACAGGGGTAAGAGTAAGAGTAATAGTGTTGTTGCTGTTGTTAGTGGTCATCAAGTAGGTTCCAACTCATAGCAACCTATGTGTAACAGAACCGAATTTTGCCTGGTCCTGCTCTATCTTCATGATCGTTGGTATGTTTGAGTCCATTGTTGTGGCTATTAAGAGTAATAGTGAAGGGGCTAAAGAAGCAGTGGGTGCCAGTGAAGAATATTATTTTCAAGATGGTAGAGCCATCTCGAAGTGTATGTTTGATTGTGAGCAGGAGGGAGCTAAGAGGCAGAGGAAGGCTGTAGATGCCAGAGAAGATCACAATTCAGGACCTTGTGCATAAGGTCCCTGCGAAGGAGAGAGAAGTTGTCGTTAGGTGCCATCGAGTCGGTTCCAACTCATAGCAACCCCATGTACTACAGAACGAAATACTGCCGAATCCTGCACCATGCTCCCAATCGTTGTTCTCCTTGAGCCCACTGTTGCAGCCACTGTGTCAATCCATCTCGTTGAAGGTCTTCCTGTTTTTTGCTGACCCTCTACTTTACCAAGCATGATGTCTTTCTCCAGGGACTGATCCCTCCTGACAACATGTCCGAAGTATGTAGGACGTAGTCTCGCCATCCTTGCTTCTAAGGGAGCATTCTGATTGTACTTCCAA
This sequence comes from Trichechus manatus latirostris, assembly GCF_000243295.1. Classification (NCBI taxonomy): domain Eukaryota; kingdom Metazoa; phylum Chordata; class Mammalia; order Sirenia; family Trichechidae; genus Trichechus; species Trichechus manatus. The sequence continues at coordinate 14,323,843 of NW_004443984.1, forward strand.
GACAGATTTGTTTGTTCTTTTGGCAGTCCTTGGTATATTCAATATTCTTTGCCAACACCACAATTCAGAGGTGTCAATTCTTCTTCAGTCTTCCTTATTCATTGTTCAGATTTGCATGCATAGGATGTAATTGAAAATACTATGGCTTGGGTCAGGCGCACCTTAGTATTCAAGGTGACATCTTTGCTTTTCAACACTTCAAAGAGGTCTTTTGCAGCACATTTGCCTAATGCAATACATCGTTTGATTTCTTGACTGCTGCTTCCATGGGTGTTGATTGTGGATTCAAGTAAGATGAAATCCTTGACAACTTCTGTCTTAGTCATCTAGTGCTGCTATAACAGAAACACCACAAGTGGATGGTTTTAATGAAGAGAAGTTTATCTCCTCACAGTTAAAGTAGGCTAAAAGTCCAAATTCAGGGCGTCAGCTCCAGGTGAAGGCTTCTTCTCTCTGTCGGCCTTTTTCTCCTTGGTGTTCCCCTGGACTAGGAGCTTCTCTGTGCAGCAACCCTGGTCCAAAGGACACGCTCTGCTCGTGGCACTGCTTTCTTGATGGTATGAGGTCCCCCTGTCTCTCTGCTGACTTCTCTCTTTTATATCTCAAGAGATTGCCTCAGGACACAATCTAGTCTTGTAGATCCAGCCCTGCCTTACTATCACCACTGCCACCCATCCTCCCTCATTAACATCATACAAGTAGGATTTACAACATATAGGAAAATCACACAATACCAGGAATCACGGTCCAGCCAAACTGATATACACATTTTTTGGGGGACATAATTCAATCCACAACAACTTCAATCTTTTCTCCGTTTATCATGATGTTGCTTATTGGTCCAGTTGTGAAGATTTTTGTTTTCTTTATGTTGAGGTGTAATCTATACTGAAGGCTGTGGTCTTTGATCTTCATCAGTAAGTGCTTCAAGTCCTCTTCACTTTCAGCAAGCAAGGTTGTGTCATCTGCATATCACAGGTTGTTAATAAGTCTTCCTCTGATCCTGATGTCCCATTCTTCTTCATATAGTTCAGCTTCTTGGATTATTTGCTCAGCATACAGACTGAATAGGTATGGTGAAAGGATACAACCCTGATGCAGATCTTTCCTGACTTTAAACCACGCAGTATCCACTTGTTCTGTTTGAATGACTGCCTCCTGATCTATGTACAGGTTCCTCATGAGCACAGTTAAGTGCTCTGGAATTCCCATTCTTCCCAATGTTATCCATAATTTGTTATGATCTACACAGTCGAATGCCTTTGCATGGTCAATAAAACACAGGTAAACATCTTTCTGGTATTCTCTACTTTCAGCCAGGATCTATCTGACATCAGCAATGATTTTCCTGGTTTCATGTCCTCTTCTGAATCTGGCTTGAATTTCTGGCAGTTCCCTGTCGATATACTGCTGCAGCCAATTTCGAATGATCTGCAGCAAAATTTTACTTGCATGTGATGCTAATGATATTGTTTGATAATTTCCACATTCGGTTGGATCATGTTTCTTGGGAATAGGCATGAATATGGATCTCTTCCAGTCAGTTTATTAGGTAGCTGTCTTCCAATTCTTGGCATAGATGAGCGAGTACTTCCAGCGCTGCATCCATTTGTTGAAACATCTCAATTGATATTCTGTCAATTCCTGGAGCCTTGTTTTTCACCAATGCCTTCAGTGCAGCTTGGACTTCTTCCTTCAGTACCATCAGTTCCTGGTCATATGCTACCTCTTGAAATGGTTGAACGCCAACCAATTCTTTTTGGTATAGTGACTCTGTGTATTCCTTCCGTCTTCTTTAGATGCTTCCTGCATCGTTTAATATTTTCCCTGTAGAATCCTTCAGTATTGCAACTCAAGGCTTGAATTTTTTCTTCAGTTCTTTCAGCTCGGGAAATGCTGAGCATGTTCTTCCCTTTTGGTTTTCTATCTTCAGCTCTTTGCACATGCCATCATAATACTTTGTCTTCTCGAGCTGCCCTCTGAAATCTTCTGTTCACCTCTTTTACTTCATCATTTTTTCCTTTTACTTTGGCTACTCGATGTTCAAGGGCAAGTTTCAGAGTCTCCTCTGACATCCATTTAGGTCGTTTCTTTCTCTCTTGTCTTTTTAATGAACTCTTGCTTTCTTCATGTGTGATGTCCTTGATGTCATTCCACAACTCGTGTGGTCTTTGGTCATTAGTGTTCAACGCATCAAATCTATTCTTGAGATGGTCTCTAAAATTCAGGTGGGATATACTCAAGGTCGTACTTTGGCTCTCTTGGACTTGTTCTAATTTTCTTCAGTTTCAACTTGAACTTGAATATGAGTAATTGATGGTCTGATCCAAAGTCAGTCCCTGGCCTTGTTCTAATGGATGATATTGAGCTTTTCCATTGTCTCTTTCCACAGATGTAGTCTATTTGATTCCTGTGTATTCCATCTGGTGAGGTCTATGTGTATAGTCACCATTTATGTTGGTGAAAAAAGGTATTTGCAATGAAGAAGTCATTGGTCTTGCAAAATTCTGTCATGTGATCTCCAGCATTGTTTCTATCACCAAGGCCATATTTTCCAACTACTGATCCTTCTTCTTTGTTTCCAACTTTTGCATTCCAATCACCAGTAATTATCAATGCATGCTGATGGCATGTTCAATCAGTTTCAGACTGCAGAAGTTAGTAAAAATCTTCAATTTCTTCATTTTTGGCCTTAGTGGTTGGTGCGTAAATTTGAATAATAGTAGTATTAACTGGTCTTCCTAGTAGGTGTATGGATATTATCCTATCACCGACAGCATTGTACTTCAGGATAGATCTTGAAATGTTCTTTTTAACAATGAATGCAACGCCATTCCTCTTCAACTTGTCATTCCAGCATAGCAGACCATATGATTGTCTGATTCAAAATGGCCAATACCAGTCCATTTCAGCTCACTAATGCCTAGGATATCGATATTTACATGTTCTATTTCATTTTTGATGATTTCCAATTTTCCTAGATTAATACTTTGTATGTTCCAGGTTCTGATTACTAATGGATGTTTGCAGCTGTTTCTTCTCATTTTGAGTCGTGCCACATCAGGAAATGAGGTCCTGAAAGCTTGACTCCATCCATGTCATTAAGGTCAACTCTACTTTGAGGAGGCACCTCTTCCGCAGTTGTCCTTTGGGGACAATGTTCTGCTGCTATTCATAAGGTTTTCACTAGCTAATTCTTTTCAGAAGCAGACTGCCAGGTCCTTCTTCTTAGTCTGTCTTAGTCTGGAAGCTCAGCTGAAACCTGTCTGCCATGGGTGACCCTGCTGGTATCTGAATACTGGTGGCATAGCTTCCAGCATCACAACAACATGCTAACCCCCACAGTATGACAAACTTACACGTGGAGGGGGAGGGAGAAGTGGAGACACGCGGTGGGGCAGGGGATGAGTTTCATTTGGTAGGGGGACATAGGTTGGGGGGATGGCGGTAAGGAGGAAAAGATGGGTATAGAGAAAGGAAAGGAGTTGAGCATACCCCTGCCTGGGGCCTAGATCTCTGACAATGCAACTTTCTAAGAATTGCCAACAAGAAGGAGTGAGAATAATACTATTAAAATAACTCTCAAGTATTAAGCACCTGTTATATGCCAGGTGGAGCCCCGGTGGTGCAGTGGTCAAGAGCTATGGCTACTAACCAAAAGGCTGGCAGTTTGAATCCACCAGCTGCTGCTTGGAAACCCTATGGGGCAGTTCTACTCTGTCCTATAGGGTCACTGTGAGTTGGAATCGACTTGATGGCAATGGTTTGGTTTTTCTGATATGTGTCAGATACTATGCCAGAAGTTTTACATATGTCATTCTTCAATCATTATAAACAGTCCAGCAAGGAATGTATTTACAATTTATACATGAGGCAAGCAAAGCTCAGCAAGGTTAAGCTACGGAGCTGGTATGTGGTAGAGCCGGAATTCAGACCTAGGTATCATTCTCTTTTAAAGAAATTGGAGGCTTGAGAGTAAATGGCTAGATGAGCTAATGTGAAGTGTGCATTGGAAGAGGTGCATTATAAGGATGCCAAAATGGCAGAGGGGGCGAGATGGGCTGTGACACTGGCTTGGGTTATGGGACCTGGCGAGCACATGAATTTGTGGTGGCTAAATCGGGATGGGTCTAAGGCTTCACTCAGCTGCAACCTGTGACCCGGAAACCAAAAGGGAAGAATCGAGTCATGGGTAGGATCCAAAGAGTAGAGGAGGAGGAAGTTAAAGGTGTTGAAGGGGGAGTTGGGGTGTTCGATCATGTTTCTAGATTAGATGATGAACTGTTAACATAATAAACCCACTGCTGTCAAGTCGATTCCAACTCATAGCAACCCTATTTATTATTCAATTCTTTATTATATTTCTGGTTACCAAAGGTACATGGGCTTATTATAAAAATCCAAACTACAGAAATCCCTAAAGTCGAAAGTGGTCTCTGCTATATCTTCAGTGTTCTGCAGTAGTGGCACATAGTAGGCCCTTGATAAATATTTGTTGAATGACTTGATGAAAGTAAAAGTCGTTCGTAATCCCACCCTGCTGGGGTAACACTCTTAACAGTTAGGTGTCTTTTCCTCTTAATATTTCTTTTGGTCAGATACTTTTTTTTAATACAAAAATGGAAGCACACTGTGCATTTATATTACAGCTTGCTTTTTTTTTTTCATTTAAAGATACCGTGTGTCTTGGATATCTGAGACAGTGATTTTTCATGTACAGAAGGAAGCCTTTTATTTGCAACAAAATCTTGCAGAAATAGACATAAACAACTGCGCTTGCAGAGAAAAATGTAAAAAGTCCTTTCTTTCCCTTATCGAAAGAAGCCTGAGAAATTAGGCAGGAGGAGTGTGGAGCTAACTTTCAAGGTTTCTCCTTAGACACCACCAGATGTTTCTTAAATTCCTGGCTGGACCACATAGCAAATCCTTCAACCAACAGACTCTTAGCAGCAACACACCCTTGAATCCTACTAGGCCTCACCTTCTCGGCAGCTCGTGATGTCATCTAACAATGTCGTTTTTGTTGTTAGCTGCCGCCTGGTCAGTCCCCAGCTCTTGGTGACCCCATGCACAAAGCATGTTGTGATCCGCAGGGCTTTGACTGGCTTATTTTCAGAAGTAGATCTCCAGGCCTTTCTTCCTAGCCCATCTGAGTCTAGACGCTCCACTGAAACCTGTTCTGCATCATAGCAACACACAAGCCACCAGTGACAGACAGGTGGTGGCTGTGCTTGAAGCTCAACCGGCCAGGAATGAAACCCAGGTCTCCCGCATGGAAGGTGAGAATTCTATTACTGAACCACCATCTCCTCACCTAACAAAATAGCCTATAGTTTCCCTTTATGCTTATTTGACCTGGATTCCCCTGGGAGATTTATTTCAGGATTTACAGACTGGAAGAGAAAATGCCTCTTAACATCAACTGCTTCTCTTGCCGAGTGGTTGTAGATTAGGTCTTACTCACTAACTCTTCTGTAATTACCCTTCATCCTTCTTCTCTTGGCTTGTTAGAACCAAGTGGTTGGAAACACAAATACAGACACAAGACCACCGCTTCCCCAATGGTAACCAGTTGCTGTTGTGTTGACTCTAAGTCATGGTGACCCCACGTGTGTCACAGTAGAACTGTGCTCCATAGGGTCTTCAATGGCTGTGATCTTTTAGAAGTAGATAGTCAGGCCTTGGACTGCCAAAAGAACGAACAAATCTGTCTTGGAAGAAGTACGACCAGAATGCTCCTTAGAAGCAAGAATGGTGAGACCACGTCTCACATTCTTTGAACATGTTATCAGGAGGGACCAGTCCCTGGAGACATCATGCCTGGTAAAGTAGAGGTCAGCGAAAAAGAGGAAAACTCAATGAGATGGATTGACACACAGTGGCTGCAACAATGGGCTCAAGCATAACAATGATTGTAAGGATGGCGCAGGACTGGGCAGTGTTTTTGTTCTGCTGTACACAGGGTCACTATGAGTTGGAACCGACTCGATGGCACCTCACAACAACAACAAGAAGCCAGGCTTTTCTTCTGAGCAGCCTCCGCGTGGGCTCGAACCTCAACCTTTCAGTTAGCAGCCGAGCGCCACATTAACTGTTTGCACCACCCAGGAACTCCGGGTATTCCATAGAAGAACATTATTCCAAGAGATGTTAGTCGAGGCCCGGGACAGAAAGAAAGGAGAAATGTATTTTGAGAACTCCCACATTCTTTATCTCATCTTAGAGATCCACAGTGCACATTATAGGAGGGATTCTGCAGAGACCTGTTTGATGTTACTTAAATCTCATGACTCTAAGAAGTCACGAGAAAAAGATGGTGGGTCTGATAAATGCTGTCTGGGGCCAGTCTTGCTCAACCTTCCTGGAATTGCTGGCCTGACAGCTTAACTTTACAGCCCATGTTTCTTTACGGTAACATATGATTAGATTTTCAGACATAGTTGGCAATGACTAAAATGGTCTTGAGAGTGGGGAGGAGATAGTGCACACATAACTTGGCCCTAATATTATCAGATAGTTCCAATCTTGAAGAACAGCTAGAACTATGATCCACGTTTCACCTAATTTCATGGAAGCTGGAAGACTATGCCATGATTACAACAGCAGCAGCACCGGCGGAAACTAGTTAAGAGACCAAGCTACTCCCTCTGACCAGAATGCTCCTCTTTCCCCTCTTTGGGAAAGAACTCCTATGCATCCTGCAGACGCCCTGCCCTCCCTGGCCAGGTCAGAGCCCTAGGTTGTTGGTAGAACACCAGGAGCATGTACCCTCTTCCTCCCCATGCCCTGTCCCTTGCCATTCCTCTCCTTTCTACACTATGATGAGGCCACGCGCTTGTATAAAAATTAAAGTTAATCTTGTTTTTGATTTTGCTTTTTTATTTGTGAAGACCTTTACATTACCTTCTGGATACTTTGGAGACATCCTGACTGGGGGTGTTGAAGCCACAGAGTTGAAGATTACACCTCTATTCTTATTCATTGCTGCAAGAATGTCAAATTCATGCACCCTCTCTGGAGGCGGTTTGGCAAGGGGAATCAGCAATCTTCACAACGTTGGAGTTCCTCAAGGCCTAGGGCTCTCTCCCCTTCTCACTCAATAATATCTTCCTAAGTGATACCATTCACACCCATGGCTTTCGTCACCCCTTCAGCAGATATTTATTAAGCCGCTGATATGTGGCACATGCTCTTCTGGGTGCTGAGGATAAAACACAATCTCCAGACTAGGCATCCAGGGTGACAACGGCCTTCTTCTTGCACCTCATCTTGGACGTCTCACGGGCACCTCACATTCATCTTCCCCCTCAAACCTGGTCCTCATCCAGAGTTCCCAGTTTAGCGAAGGAATCACATCTGTCCTTTTACACAAGCCAGAAACCTGGAGATCATGTAGAACTCTTCCTCGCTTCCCGTACCATATCCAATTCTATTGCTGAGGCCTGTTGACTTTCCTCTTAAATGCCCTGGAATCTTCTCTCCTTCTCCATCCCTACCCCTGCCCTAGCGTAGACCACCATCATTTCTTAACTAGTTTCCTAGTGCTCCTTGCTGGCCACTTCCCAGCACATTCTCCACTTGCAGCCAAGATAGTTGTCAAAATGCAAACCGATTCCATTAGTTCCTTACTTAAAACCTTTCATTGGCTTCTCGCTGCCCTTAGGATAAAGTAGAGCATCTTACCAGGGCTCCACAAGTCTCTGCAGGGCACAGAACCTGCCGGCCACCCTCACCAGCCTAGCCCCATACCCACTCTCTGCCTTCGCTTCTTTTAGCTCCTTGTGTTCTCTATGCTCCTCCACACCACAAGGCCTTTGCCAGGCTACTCCCTCTGACCAGAATGCTTCCCTTCCCCTCTTTGGGAAAGAACTCCTAGGCATCCTGCAGCACCCTGCCCTCCCTGGCCAGGTCAGAGCCCTGCACTTCTCCTTTGCAGCACTTGTTCCTAATTTAGTTTTACACCTGTATGAGTGATTTTTTTGATTAATACCCACTCCCAACCCTGCCCTCTCCACTAGACTGTAAGCTCTATGAGGGCAGGGATAGTGCCTGTTGTTTCCCCAGTATTGTATTATGAAAAATTTCAAACATACAGCAAAGTTGGAAGAATTTTACAGAACACCTGTACACCCATGACCTGGATTCTACCTGCGTTTAAAGACCTCATTCTTTCCCCTCCCTGCATGGTGCCTGGTGTCTGGTAGATATGCAATAAATCTTCATTGCATGAAAGTGGTTCATTTTCTTCTGCTTCTAGGATAATATCTTCAAGAAATATTTAGAGAAAGGTGCCACAATGTTCTTCTCAGCATCGTTTATAAGTGTGGAAAAATGCTCATGATAGGGGATTGGTTGAATAAATTACGGCACATCCCACACCATGGAATTCCTCACCAACCATAACAGTGATGATGTCGATCTGTATGCACTGACACAGAAGGGCATTTGTGATGGACCATTAGGAACAAAACCGAAGACTATTTGGTGCAATAGGACACTCTGTTTTTGGTAAGATTAAAAAATAAATAAACGTGGAGATGGTGTCTATTCTATGCCAGAATAACAAAAAAAAAAAAAAACAAAACAAAAACTTACTGCCATTGAGTCGATTCCAACCCATAGTGATCCTTACAGGAAAGAGTAGAACTGCCCCATATGGTTTCCTAGGCTGTAATCTTTACGGAAGCAGGTTGCCAAGTCTTTTCTGCTGGTGGGTTTGAACCTCCAACCTTTTGGTTAGTAGCCAAAAGCATTAACCATTTGAACCTCCCAGAGACTTTCAAACAGTATGAAAACCTCTTGCCATCGAGTTGATTCTGACTCATAGCTATCCTAGAGGACAGAGTAGAACTGCCCTGTAGGGTTTCCAAGGTTGTAATCTTTATGGAAGCAGACTGCTACAACTTTCTCAAGGCTGGTGAGTTTGAACCACTGACCTTTCAGTTAGCAGCCAAGTACTTAAGCACGGTGCCACAGGGCTCCTTTGTGCCAGAATAGATGTATATTAATGTTTTCTACATGTATTAACGCATTCTAATTCTCACAACCAATCTAGGAGGTGGGTACTCCTATAATCCCCATTTTACAGGTAAGGAAACTGAGACACAGGGAGAGTAAATTACTTGCCTAGAATCATGTAGCTATTTCTGTGGGAAAACGTCTTGGAAGTCACACACAAAATATTAGTTAGTGCTGACAGATAGGGTCTGGCATGATTTTGATTTAATTTTTCTTTTGCCTTTGTCACGTCTCATTTTCTCCCCTGATCCGGTTCCAACTTGTGTATTTTTTAAAGGAAAATCACGTCTCAAGTGGAGAAGCATACTCGGCCACCCACGTAAGGAGCCTTCCTCAACAGATGTCCCCTCGTGATAAGATTCAACGTGACATTTTAGCGTCAGGCAACTACGTGAGAGAAAAGCCCCAGTAACCTTTGTCAGAGCTGGATAACTGGATTCCAATGCTGCTGAGAAGCCGCTCTGTTTCCTCTAGCCAGGACAGTGGGAGGCTCAGGATGTCCAGTGCCACCTTCTGGAGCCCCGAGACAGGTGGGCTCACCTGAAGGTGCTGAAGAAGTTCAACCTCCTTTTTCAGGTCATGGCTGCAGCAAGGCTTTATCATGCAAGCCTGAAACGAGATGAGATTATCAGGAGCCCAGACTCTGTGGCCAGAAATAGCACTGATGAAACGTGCAGAGAACAACATTCTTCGCCACAAAGCAGGCAGCACGCACGTGCTGGCTGCCTGGGACTGTTCCTGTTTCACTAGCTTTTTCATTTTGTGCACTCTAACTTGGACTTCTGATGGCCAAAGTGACCCCACTTTTAGGTACACGCAATTCCAAAGCCGTATTGTCATCTACAGTCTGGCTGAAATGAGAACCACATTTGGCTACTTCTATTCTTTTAAAATTCCTGCCGAGATCAACACACGAGCTGATCAGAAAGCTTGCTTCCCTGATTTGAAAGAGTGCTGACAAGCCAGCATTTGCACAAACTCCTCCCAACAGCAACTGCTTATTTCCAGAGAAAGCAGAAGCAGCTGCTTGCTGGGGTAAGAGGCATCCCAGCCAGTGGTGTCACTAGGGAGGTGAGGGGGGATGCAGACCGCACCCCCTGACACTGTCAAGGGGTGACACCAAAATGACTTTAGGGTCTATGGCAGTGGCAGCAAGTGGGCTGGCACCTCTAGGAAAGGGGCAGCCAAGGCAGTGATGTCACTAGGGTTGGTGTCACCTGCCACTCAGTGTGGTAACTCATCACCCCCCTCATCACCTGTCAGTCACTAGGGTTGGTGTCAGCCATTCCCCATCACCTGCCAGTCAGCGTGTGGGTGGCTGGGCCACGGTGCCCGCCATTGGGTAGAGAAGAGGGTCTCCTCCTTGGCCAATTGGAAAGGCGAGGAGATGGGGGAACTGCATTAGGTGGGGCGCAGCGCTCTGCCCACCAGGGGTGTGGTTCACTGGCTGGCTCTGCTCACCCCAGCCAGGGGAGAGGGGTTGACACCATGAGTTACCGCACTGGGTGACACCAACCCTAGTGACGCCATTGATCCCAGGGTGGGGCAGTGAGTGTGCCTCTAGTCCTATCTCCTCCACAGTCAAAGGTGACGGGGATAAAAACATCTTTTCTGTTCCTGGACCCCAAAAAATAAAAATAAAGAGCAGGAACATTTTGTTGGTTCCTTTGGAAATACCATGGGGGCTTTTTTTTTTTTTTTTTTTTTGCTGGGGTTCGGGGTCTCCCAAACTTAGTACTTGAAGGTACTCAGACATCTTTTCCTTGGTCATGCCCAGCTCACCTGGGAGGCATTTTTTGAAGGCTTTTGTTTTCTCTTCTCAAACAAGTTTCCCCAATAACAGAAAAAGATGGATAAAAAAGCAGAGAAGTCTGCCCAACCTGATGTTCATATATATATATATTTTCCAATTGCTGTTGAATCAGCACTGACTCATGGTGACCCATGTGTGCCACAGTAGAACTGTGTTGCACAGGGTTTTCAATAGCTGATTTCTTAGATCACATCACCCAGCGACTTGATTCTTATATACAGTGAAACCTAAGAGACTCGGAACTCTATGAGACTGTCTTGTTTTTCCAGGTCTTGCAAGTTTTCCACCTTTGACAGGGTGTACTCGACCACTTTTCTATCACTCTCTATTAGTGGAAACTACTTGAACTTTCCTTCTCTGACAAGTTTCCACCTTACACAGGTTCTGGCTTTTGCAGGTTTTACTGTAGTATCTACTAAACATTCAGCTACCAACTGAAAGGCTGGCAGTTCGAACCCACCCAGATACCTGGTGATCTACTTCTGAAAGGTCACAGCCATTGAAAACCCTATGGAGCACAGCTCTACTCTGCACACATGGGGTTGCCATGAGTTGGAATTGACTCAATGGCAACTGGTTTGGTTTTGAAAGTTGGACAATTTCCCAAAACGAGAAGCGCAAAAATCAAATGAAGGAGACATTTGTGAAGAGCTTAGAAGGGGCCACCTGGCAGCTGTCAAGGGAGGTTTTCAGCTTCTCTATGTTCTCTGTGATTTCCTCCTGTTTGGAATGGTTGAGCTGGGTTTCCTTCTGCAGGATCCATTTTTTCTGCTGAAAGGTGATGCTGTCCTCAGTGACCTGGGTAATTTTCTCAATTAACTGGTGAGAAAAAAGAGAAAAAAATAAAAAAGGGTTTAGAATACATGGTAGCTCTGGGAGAAAGGGGACTGGAGATCATACACTTAAGTCCCCACCTCAGTAGGTGAGGAGGTGACACACGTTGAGGATGGCTCTGAAGGAGGACACTGGCCCTGACACCAGGAGGTATGTCCCAGACTCAGAGATTATGGCTAAGAGTCAAAGGCCCCTATTGTTGCCCTGAGTGTCCCAGATCCATTGGCATTGTAGCAATAATTCCTAACACTGAGCTCATAAAGAGAAGGTCACATTCTACTACACCCAATGAGAGTAAGCCATGGTGTGTTTTCTTATCTGTGCGGTGACACAGTTGGAAAGAATGGTTGGAAGAATGATAATGCAGTCGTTACAGCCTGAGGTCCATCCTCGTTACCATCTTTCCTCTCGGGAAGGAATAAGCCAGAACACATCCAGTGTTATGAGGCAGCCTCTTTTCTCACTTTTAGTGAAGGTTAAACATGCGTGTCTGGTGACCAGCCTGAATGGTTTAATTTGATTTTCACAGAAACATTTCAAGGGAGTTTAACTGGCTTTTGCTTTAAAAGCCAGGAAATCCCATCAAATCAAAACAACTTTTTATGGTGTAGCAACAGTGTGAAAAATATGTGCCACCAACAAAAACAGAAACATATGCTCTCAGGGTCTGGAATCCCAGATCCCAGAAGAAGAAAGCAAAGGAGTCTCATGGCAAGAAAGCCAGACTAACCTGTTGATCGGTGATGAGTTTGTCCTGGAATGGCTTGGTTCGTCCGTAGGTGGCCTTGATAACTTGGCTTCTGAAATGCTCAAGCTGCAGACAAAGGGAAGGCAACAAAGTCAGGCGGGCAGCCGGAGCCAACAACCCTGGGTGCCACATTTCCATCATGGGGGTCCAGGAAAAATCAGTTAGAAGGGCCTGCCTGCCTTTAATCATTACACCTTATTAAAATCTTTATCTCTCATTGGAAGTGGCAGTGCCCACAGAAGAAAGAGAACAGCAGGTCTTAATTACTTGTCAGGCCTGCCTGCCTGCCTAACCCAACTGATGGTCAGTACAGACACATGTCTCAAGTCCTCAGAAGAGGTGCTCGCTGCCAATTATCCAATGGGAAGTCTGTGGCCAGGAGTGCTTTCCCATAATTGCTAGGCTGGCACCAGACTGTGAAATAAATATTGAGGCTGTCAGTCCAAGCAAATTGTGTAATCAGCAAGAGTGCCTGGGGAGAGAAGAATGCTCTCCTTTCTGCCATTTTGTGCCTTAGACCATAAGCAGGGTGAAGACTATTGACTGTATTCATTTCTATATCCCTGGAGCCTAGTACAGTGCCTGGCATAGAGTAGGCACTCAATATGTAGTCATTGAGAATGCTTGTATCCAGAAACATCTGTTCAAGTCAGGGTCCTCGAATTCAGTTCAACTATTGAGTTGTCTCCTAGGTGCTGGTGTTTTCAGATTAAGGCTGATGGAAAAGCACGTTAAAGTTAAATCAGGGCTTAGAGAATCACAAGTCTAAAGTGTCCTGGGTTCCATCCAGAAGACAGAGGCAGAGAAGCTCATCTTTCTCTGGGAATTTACGAACATGGCGGCCTTTGACCTGGGGTTGTTGATCCACTGGCAAAATGTGGTCGTTAAAGCAACTAAAACAAAGCCTTGAAGGAATCATAAGGGCCACTGAATCAATGTAAAAGTCAATGAGCCCCAAGACCCAGAGGTTTACTGCACACCAGGGAGTTCTGGAAAACCAAGTGAGTGAAATGTTGAATCTCCTAAGGACAGCTCTGCAGTTATCCTGGCAGAAGCTGCCTGGGGTGACTCGAGACACTCCAAATTGAGGTCATCCTCTGGTTTCAAGGTCAAGGGGAGAGTCCTAGCTCATCCAAGGAAGAGGTTCTTTACAGGGGACTTGTGAGTGATGGTCCCCCATTACCACCCTGTAGGGATGACTGGTCAGGGGTGGGTTGATGACTCTGTGATGACTCATCAAAGATCCCACGGATGATGAGCTCAGTTCCGTAATCACCTGCTCAGGGAAGGACAGACCCGACAGGGAGCAGGACCTTGGAGATAAGGCAGGTGGCAGAGACAGGGCTCATCCCTTTCTCTCAAGTCTAGACCTGGAGGCATCTCAGAGTCCCCCACGATCCTCCTGGATGCCCTATGCCCAGAGCCATAGCATGACCTTGGCACTTGGGCAAAGCAGAGATTATGCCCACAGATCAGTGTGTGTTGGGAGAGAGGCAGAAGGCAGGAAAGGTGAGATGATAGCCCAGGTGCACAATGGGAGGCCCAGACTGGTGGGCTGTCTGCCTCTGATAAGGGGTTGGCACCTGCAGGACAAATGGCATGAGCCTGATGGTGGTGGATAGCTGTTGAAGGGGCTTTAACATCTGCACAATAGTTAAAATCATCCTTTAACTTGTCTGTGCCTCTGAATTTTAGCATGCTGGGACAAAGCTGGGTCACTGGGTCATTGTCTGGGGTAAGGTTTGGACAATACCGAGTGGAAGTGCCCTAGGAGCGGGCTGGATGGGATAGAGGGGACCCTTCCAGGATTGTATTTGTAACCGTTGCGGGGAGCTCACAGACCTTTCCAAAAATCTGATGAGTGGATGGAGGACCCTCACTCCCAGGATAAAAGCAGAAACACACATACACGCCTGTTGTTCTATGGATCCCCTGGAGCCATATTACCAAGTGAGAGCCCTAGTGGAGGAGATCCAAGGTGGGCTGCCCTTAGGGGGCTGCATTCTGGAGGTTCCTGTGCTCCAGTCTTCGTTTCTGGGTTAGCCTTGGGTAAAGACTCATTTGCATGTCTGGCCCTCAGGGTTGTGCCACGTGTAACAGGAAGCACCACTGGGCCACTCCTGGGCCAGAGCATCGGAGGAGAAATAGCGCCTCCAGGAACTTCTCTGTCTATCACGGACTTGTTTGTCCTGGGGCTTTACTATATTTTTAAAAAGTGGCATTTCCTATGGATACTGACTGCGACATGTGCTGAGGTACCCACAGGAAGAAAGTTTGTGGTAAATGTCAGCACTAAAAATGTTAGGGAGAAAGGACTGGAAACACCGGTGGGGTTAAGGAGCTCAAATCTCTCCCAAGAGGGAATGACATGGCCAGCTAGTTGGGGCAGGCATTGAGCCAGGACTGGCCACCTGGTCAGGGTCTTAGGCTACAGTGAACGATTAGGTGGGAAGCTTCCCAGCAGAAAAAAACCTATTTAGCGATGTCCACTGGGATGCAGAAGCCACATCAAGCCTCTCCACATGAGATAAATGGGCGAATGAAATCACGTCCTACCTCAGGGCGGCTTCCTCCTCAGAAAATCAGTGGGGGAACGTGGGCCCATGAAGGGGCTCTGGAGCATGCCTACCTGACCTACTGCCCTTTCCAAATTGACTTTAATGAGGTTCTCTCTGTTCCCCATTTCTTGCAGATGAAGCAATTTCCTTCTGGAATCCTCCTGAAGCTTCTCTTCAACCTGAAATGATGATGAAAGGGCGCGCTTGCTGCTAATGCAATCATAATGCACTCTGGGGAAATTCCTCTAGGAGGTTTAATGGCCATGGGGGCGTCCCAGAGGAGTAGGGACAGCTGCAGCCCATGTGTTGGGGTCACTGGCGTGCATGGGGTGGAGGCAGGCTCACAAGGAGCCGTCCCCTGGGGAAAGGGCCAAGCTCTGCACCCTGAGCTCAACTATTTTTCTCTAACCTCAGGTTCCCAACAAGCCACTTGGCCCTGGGAAAGTTACTTCATGGCTCCATGCCTCAGTGTCCTTACTGTCAAATGGACATGATGATAATAATACCTATCTCACAGAGTTATTTAATCTCTCACAGGAATTAAAAATGTTTAGTATAGTGCTAGCACTTAGTAAGGGCTCTTACATTATGTTAGGTATTGTAACTCATAAAATGTGGATGGGAATACCTACCATGTAGCATTGTTCTAATACCATGAGTAACTCACCCAGCACAGGAATGGCCCATAGCAGGTACTTGGTAAATGTTATTACTGGGTTTGTTATCATGACTATTTGTCATTACTACTATTCGCACACTCACCGATGGAAACATCTCTGAGAGGCTTGCTAAGAAACAGATATTAAAGAATTGCAGCCTGCAAAGGAAGGTGTTTAAACTGGGGAGACTTGGCTATTTATTTATATTCTTGGGTAACAGTCAACTCAAGGTGAGTTTAGGAGTGTCCGATGCTACCCTCTGCTGGCCATTACAGGCCCTCCAGTTTTTGCTTATGAGCTGTGGGCCCAGCAGGTTTGCTGGATTCATTTTTGACCAATAAACACTGATTGAGTGCCTGCTGAGCCCAGAGCTCTGACACTATCAGGAAATGAGGCAAACTCTACTAAATAAAAGAAGTTTGTGTTTAAACAACTTCATAAGCTGTTTACTAGGGATGAAGAAGGATCACACAGATGTAATTAAAAACCCAGAAGAGTCTTCTAGGGCTTGTTTTTCTGCATAGTGTGGTACAGCGGAAAGAACCTCTAACAACTTACGTTACTCTGAAAAAGTCATGCAACTTTTAGTCATGCTCTGACTTATACTTCTGCATACTTTTTCATAGGCTTCAAGTGCAAAGTCTAACGCTGGACTTCACTCTTATCTCAGTGAATGGCCTCTCCATTCCCCAATCCAAAACCTCAGCATCATCTTTGGCTGCTTCCGTGGCTCCATCTCTCACATCTGAGGCTTATCAGTCCTATTTCTCTCACATCCACTCTACTTCTCCACTCTATTTCCAGTATCATAGCCACAGAGCAGGCCCTTTTCATTGCATGCAGTCATCAGAGATTCAGGAGCTCTTACCCTAGCCAAGATTCTAGGCCAGGCCCTGAGGACCTCTGGCCTGTGATAACGGGCCTCCTTGCTTCTAATTTATTTCCTTCCAATATATTCTTTATGGTACTATGGGAGTTATCAAGCTATAGAGCAGCATTGTGTAATAGAACTTTCCGTAATGATGAAATGTTCTGTATCTACAGTGTCCAACATAGTAGCCACTAGCCACATGTGGTTATCGAGTAGCTGAAATGTAGCTACTGTGATTGAGGAACTGATTTTTCTATTTCATTTCATTTTAACTAATTTTAGTTCAAATAGTCACATGTGGCTAGTGGCTATTTCACGTCACTGGAGTCAGACAAACCTGGCTTCCAATTTGGCTTCACCACTTCCTAACCTTGTGTGACTTTGGGTTAGTTAATTTACTCTCTGAGCCTTGATGTCCTCATCTGTAAAGTGGGAATGATAATTTCTAGATTGTAGGGTTAATGTGAAACTAAAACAGATTAAATGTTTGGCATAATGCTGAGTATGTGAGCAATTGTAGCTATCATTTTCACCATTATTATTAATCACAAATTTAATCTTATCAGTCCTCTGTTCAAAAGCCTTCAGTAGCTCCCCACTGTCTACATAGGATATAGCTTGAACTCCAAAGCCAATGAAAAAAACCAAGCCAAAGATTCAAGAAGCCTATATGAGTCCAAAGCAAGATAAAAGCAAATCCATTTAGATAAATCATAATAAAACTGCTGAAAGCCAAAGGAAAAGAAAATCTTAAAAGCAGCTAGAGATAAAAGACAGATTACACAAAGGTGCAACCATTAGAGTATAGCTGACTTCTCATCAGAAACAATGGAAGTCAAAAGACAATGGTATGATATACTTAACGATATTTATAATGAGCTGAAAGAAAATAATGCCAATGTAGAATTCAATACTCAGTCAAAATATGTTTCAAGAATGAAGGTTAAATATAGACATTAACAGACACACACACTGTGACAATTAAAGTGTGTCACCTTGGCTGGGCCATGATTCTCAGGGTTTGGCAGTTATATAATAGTTCGGCAGTTATGTAATGATATAATTTGGCAGTTAGGTAATT
Source organism: Trichechus manatus latirostris (assembly GCF_000243295.1). Taxonomy (NCBI): domain Eukaryota; kingdom Metazoa; phylum Chordata; class Mammalia; order Sirenia; family Trichechidae; genus Trichechus; species Trichechus manatus. Next base: position 14,341,425 of record NW_004443984.1, read on the forward strand.
ATGCAATCATCTTCCATTTTGTGACCTGATATAATTGTCCTCAATTTTGTGGTATTGTGTACTTATCCTCCATTTTATGTGTTGCTAATTCTAAACCTTTATATGTAAATGAGGCAGGATTAGTGTGGGGTGAATCTTGAGTCACAGCCTTACTAAAGGACATGACTCAAGTCACCGTCCTTACTCAAGTCACATCCTTCACTCTTTGTTTGATGTAAGGAAGTTTCCTTGAGGGTGTGGCCTGCACCCAATATATATGGACTCTCTGGCAAAGCTCTCTCTTGCTTTGGATCCTGCATGCAGCTCATCATCATCTGACCTCCAGTTCTTGGAACTTGAGTCAGCCGCCTGTCGTCTGACCTGCTGTTTCTGGGATTTGCCAGCTCCTGCAACCACATAAGTCTGGAGAAACCTCCAGCCAATACCTGACCCACAGATTTGGGATTTGCCAGCTTCTACAACCGTGTGAGCCGTTTCCTTGAGATAAATCTTTATACGGCTTCACTGGTTTTGCTTCTCTAGAGAACCCAGCTTAAGACATTTGGTACTGGGAGTGGGGTCCTTTCTCAAGAGGCCTGGCCTCCCCTTCATTCTAGGGGTTTTGGGTCTGTAAATTGGTTCAAGTCTGGGAATTGATTGAGGGACCATGACTCTTTTCTGGTGATTCAAGTTAGACTGCCATTCAAATGACCAAGAATTCTTCCACTTGTACAGATCAAGTAAATATTTAGTAGCTTTCCAGTCTATTTCACTCCTAGGGACACCGTGATTAAGTAGTGGATGCCATAAGTCCACACTAGTCAGACTATTCTGATTACTACTTGACTCTGCTGTCCTTTATGATAACCACACCCCACCTTGTCTTTGTCAGTTAAGTGTTGCCACTTGGCCCCTACCACCATGGGGTCCAATCAGCCCCATTGTAGTTAGGTGTCTTAATTCATTTAGGGAAGTTCCCACTGTCAAATTTGAGTTACATAAAATAGCAATCACAGCAGTCTTCAAGGATGCTGGGGCTCCTTTCACAAATTTGTTCCTCACCGTTGTGGTAAAAGTTGTGTCCTCTGGGCACTCCATGGTGGGTTGTGGGTCCAGTCTGATAAATCCACTCTAACATGCCAGTTCCCTAAGCCTTTGGATATCTGCTTCTACAGTATACCAAGGCAGGTCTGGTACTTCAACTTGATTTAGTGTAGGCCACCATTTAATCCACACTTCAATGAACTAAACAATTAGATCCTTTCCTAACTTCTCTAGCTGAAACACTGGATGAAGGATCTGTGCATAGTGGGCCCATATCAATAAACCCAGACTGATCAAACCTTCTGTTCCTTGCACCATTATCCCACAACCTTAATAGCCATTCCCACATGTACTCCCCAGGTTTCTGTTTGTATATATTAGAAAACTCAAGCAGTTATTTTGGAGTATACCATGCTTCCTCCTGGGTCACACTTTGTACTTCACCTTTTGAGGATTGCTGGGACTTAGGTCTAGAAGCAAAAATGGGTGGTGAGGATGGGTCCTGGGAACATTCAGCAATGTCTTGTAAGGTACCTGTCTCAAGCGATGCCCCAGGCAATGCTCTATGCACTGCCCCAGGTGACACCTCAGTTTCATGCTCAGCTGGATCAATCACGTCAAATGGGGATGGGAGAGATAATGGTTTTCTTGGGAAGGGTGGCTTAACAGACAAAGATGGAATAATCTCTTCAGATAAGAGGGATGGTGCTGTTGGCAGGAATGATTCAGTGGAATATATGGGTTTGGTGTCCCCAACTTCCTGATTATCTGTCCATATGTCCCCCTCCCAAGTTTCCCATTTGTTTTCAATCAATGCCCTCACTTTAACTTCAGATACCACTCGAGGTTGGGAATTCATTTGAATTCCCAATGGCATTGCAATTCAGCCACTCTTATGATAAGACTCTGGGTTTGATTTTCGGCAAGATCAGCTCTGTTACGACAAGAAACAGCCTTCCTTCAGGACACAATTGTCTACTTTCAGGTGTTTTATGTGACGGTTGAGCTGTGACTCTGGAGCCCTGAGCTCATCTCTTTCTTTCACCACTTTGTCTAGTGAAAGTAGGACCAACCAACCAGCTTCTTTATACTTCTCATTCTGACAAAATAGTAGAAAAATATCCAACATGCAATTATCTGGAGCCTTGTTTCTCACAAATATTTGATCTATCGGCAGTGATATTTTGCTTGTTTCTAATGCCATCTCACACTATAGGTTAGCAGTGCCCTCTTTACTACTGGAGGCAGGGTCATCAATGCCTTTAAGACTAGCCAGACTTGAGAACCAATTTAGAAAACTCATTCTTATGATTTTGTTTCTCTAGAACCACTCTTGGTACTAAATGTCTCAGGCTGGGTTCTTCAGAGAAGCAAAACCAATGTAAGTATATGTGTATATGTATATATATATATAGATGTATACACATATGTGTATATATATATGTATATAAATAAAGATTTAGCTCAAGGAAATGGCTCACTTGATTGTGGAGGCTGGCAAGCCCTAAATCTATGGGTCAGGTGTCAGCTGGAGGCATCTCCTTACTCACGTGGTTGCAGGAGCTGGCAAATCCTAGAAACAGCAGGTCAGACAACAGGCTGCTGACTCAAGTTCCAAGAAATGGGGGTCAGATGATGATGAGCCAGATGCACAATCCAGAGCAAGGGAGAGCTTTGTCAGAGTATCCATACACACTGGGTGCAGGCCATACCCTCAAGGAAACTCCCTTATATCAGATAAGGCGGTGACGGACGTGATTGAGTAAGGACGGTGACTTGAGTCATGTCCTTTAGTAAGGCTGTGACTCAAGATTCACCCTACCCTAATCCTGCCTCATTAACATATAAAGGTTTAGAATTTACAACACATAAAACGGAAGGTAATTACACAATACATACATATCTGAGAATTTTTTATCAGTAGAGCCACATTGAAGAAAAACACGAAAGAGTGTTCTTCAGGTAGAAGAAAAATGTTATGAAAAATAGTTAATCAAAGGTACAGAAGAGACAAGCAGCAGAAAGGATAATATGTGGATAAATACAAATGAATATTGACCACATAAAAATACTAATAGTGTCTTTTGGGGTTTTAAGTATAGAGAGACATTTAGAAAATAACATCAATGGTATATAAGTCCAGAGAAAGGATAAATGAAGTTGAAGTGTTCTAAGGTCATTGCATTGTCAAGGAGAAGGGCATAATTATCAATTAACACTGGATTTTGGTACATCAAGAATGCATGTTATAGTCTTTAGAATAGTCTTCAAAAGAATGGTAAAAGAGTGAAGAAATTTCCAAGCTAATACAGAAATAAATAGAATGATAGAAAACCATCAACTCAAAATAAAGCAAGAAAGGAAAGAAAAAGTAACATAGTACAGGTGGTACAGCTAGCACTGAGCCAGAAGGTAAATTTAAATCCCAATATATTAGCAACTACATTATATATAAATTTATATGTACCTAGTAACATAGTCTCAAGTTATATAAAGCAACAACTGACAATACCAAAAGAAGACATACACAAATCTACAACCATAATGGGATTAAAAAAAACACCTCTCTTAATGTCTGATAAAACACACAGACAAAAAATCATTACAAACATTTAAGTTTTAAACAACATTATTGGCAAAATTGATCTAATGGACATACATGGAATACTGCACCCAACTACTGCAATATACGTTCTTTTTAAGTGCACCCATGGAACATGTTCCAAATTTGACCACATGCAGAATTATAAAGGAAGTCTCAACTAATGTCAATAAATTGAAATCACACAGAGGATGTTCTCTGACCACAATGCAGTTAAGCTAGAAACACCAACAAAAAGGTAACCTGAAAATTGCCATATATTTAGAAATTAGGAAATCACTTTTAAATAGCCCATGGATCAAAGAATGTCACAATGGGATTTGGAAAATATTTTCATCTGAATAATAATGAAAATACTACATACTAAAACTAGAGGATTGCAGCTAAAGCCTTGTTTAGAGGAAAATGTATAGCTCAGAGAGCAGTCTGAGTCCATGTAAATGACTACAACAATTTTAATTAAAAATATACCAACCTAAATTCATTTTCATTGAGAAAGTATTTTCCAGAGTAAAGTTTATTAAGCCAATGGTTTGAGAGATATTCAAATGTTTCCATTTTCACTTTTATTCTTAACTGAGATTATGTTTCTCTGGATCAACAATTAAGATTTGATTCACCTATAAGTTTTTCTGGTACATGTCAAGTTTTTGTCAATCATACCTCTGTCATTGTGTGTTTTATTTTGTGGCTCTTGTTTCTACTGAGTCCCTTTTTCCCCAGATTATATTCTGCACGTCTAAATTTTTCAAGAATATTTTATTATTCTCTCAAGTTTTACTCAGTAACAAATTTTACTCTGTGTAGTTTTAGCTGTTGTGTTAATTTTAACTATTTCTGCCAAGTCTACTTATGTTTGGTCAACTTTTGTAGTCATTATCAATAAGATGTGAATTTCTGGGCAGTTTCTTATCTACTACAAATGTTAGCTTGTGAGGTTTTAATGGTAAATTTTAGCTTCTGGTAATTATTCTACTAGTCATATCAGTTAAACGTTAGAGAACACACTGGGTCATTTGCCTTTATTTCTCAGGTCGTCAATGAACAATTCCCCCTCAGATAGGCTTCCTCTGTCATCTAGGTTTGACCTTAAAATAGTCTCAGTTTTCTCAATGATGACAGTCTTCTTATCAATAAAGTAAAGGATCCAAATTGAAAGAATGCAGATTCTTCCCACAACCTTCAGGACCCTTAAAGATATTTTCAGTTTAAGTTTTTAGAAAATGTGATCCATAAACATATTTTATATCTCCTCAGTTGGCCATATTGCCTAAAGAGGTCACTCAGCTTTGGTTTGGATCAGTAGAACTTTCTAGAATAATGGAAATGTTTTACAGTTGCACACTCCAATAGAGTAACCACGGGCCACATGTACCTACTGAGCACTTGGAATGTGGTTAGTGCAAGTGAGGAAATGAATTTTAAATTTTATTTACTTTTACTCAATTTCAATTTAAATAGCACACATGACTAGAGGCTACTGTGATGGATAGATAATGCAGGTGAAGAGTTTGCAACTGTAAGCGCTTTCCCATGACGAGAGGAAGCATAAAAATAATTTGGCAACACCATGCCCATTGGGGTCTGGAGGTAAGGAAGTTTCATAAAAAAAAAAGGGACAGTTTCTTGAAGGCAGTCTAGAGCAGTGAGTGGTTACACATGGGAGCTGTGGAGTCAGACAGGCCTGGGTTCAAGTTCTGCCACACCTATTTTATCAGAGTGAACTTGGATAACTTCCTTTGCCTCTGTGAGCCTCAGTTTTCTCAGCTGTAAAGTGAGGTTAATAACAGAAAGGACCACCCAGGGTCATTGTGAGGATTGATGGATATGATCCGTGTGAAGCACCTGGCCCAGAGCGGTCAGTGGGCCAAGGTTCTCCTGGCTGTGTTGTTGTTGTTAGGTGTTGTTGAGTCGGTTCCAACTCATAGTCCCGGCCGTACCTTGCTCTTTTCTCGCAGCGTCTTGGAAATCATGTTATGTTCAGTGCAACTCTTCCTCAACTCCTCCTTGAGTTTCCTCATTTCTTTCTCCATGTCTTGGATTTGCTGAAAGAGTTTCAACAACATACAAGTCAACTTTCCTAAGGAGAAGCAGGAGCTAGGATGAGAGGCCTGAAACCTTAGAACCCATTTGATCGGGTTCATTAAGGTAGAACCTTGTCTGGTATTGCTGTTGTGTGCCACTGAGTTGACTCAACTCATAGCGACCCCATGTGACAGAGTAGAACAGCCCCATAGGGTTTTCTAGGCAGTAATCTTTACGGAAGCAGATCGATAGGTCTTTTTCCCTTGGTGGGTTCCCACCATCAACCTTTTGGTTAGCAGCTGAGCTCTTAACCTTTGCACCACCAGGGCTCTTTAGTCTGGTATTAGCTTATTTAATTCCTTCTCTTGGGGAAAATTTTACATCTTTAAGGCCAAGCAGACTTTTTCAATTGATTATTGAAAGTGCTGGTTAAAGGAAAATAATTAGTTTCCTTTGAAAATTAGCACGGATCCTAGATTAAACACAAGATGAACATCAACTCATTGGAATCCTTATTCTTGGGGTATATTTTTGAGATCAATATAAATAAGGGCAAACTGTTTGGAAGACACAATGGGCACAGTCTGGAAAAATAGAACAATGAACTGATAGTCTCCCCCCACCCCATTTAAGGCAGAGAATAGGAGAGTTGCTGACAAGGAACAGAGCATGCCTCCTCCCCCCAGCTCATGCCTAGGGCACTGTGCTTCCCAAAGAAGGGATGTGTACATCTAGGGGTGTACAGGAGGGTTGGGGCGTAGGGAATCAACATTTTAATTCCAATGATCATATTTACATTGTATTTATTTTTACAGTTGCCTTCTATATTAGGCAAATGTGAAACCTTTTATTTTTTTGTTGTTTGTAAGAATTGGTATAAGGTTGAAACACTGAAACAAAAATACATGAATGGACTAAAATAAGTATATTATGTCAATAACAGCACAAGCGTAATGAGTATGGAGTTTCTGTTTGGGATGATGAAAACGTTTTGAAAATAGGTAAGGGTGATGGTTGCACAACACTGTGAATGCAATTAATGCCACTGAAAAATGGTTAAAATGGCAAATTTAATGTTATAGATATTTGACCACAATAAAGCTTTCTTTTAAGTAAAAAAGAAAAAATAATTGTGCAGGTGACTGTGACAAACTTGTGACAGTGGAACATAAAAGCGTGGGTATTACAGGTCCAGGGGCAGGGCACCAGATGAACTTCCAGCAGCATGTGGTGGCCCGTTGGCCAGCTTCCATCCTGGCCCCAACCTCAGCCCAACCCCAGGGAAACCCAGTAAGGGAGCTAGAGACAATTGTCCAGAGAATCCTGGGAGAGTATGTTTTTTTCCACTCATCTCCTCCTTGAAGCTAGAGGCAGCAAATCAAAGAATTATAAGGCTACATAAACAAACACCTCTAAAGGTTTGTGCTTTCTAATGAGCCAAGCATTCCACGGATGACCCCGAAGGTTGAATTCCAGCTTTTCTGTGGACACCTATAAATGAGGAGGTTCAACTCACGGTTTTGCAGAGTTTTAATTCTTTCTCTTGGGCTTCCCTGTGTTCCTTCTGAGCTTCTTCCTTTTTTAAGTCTTCTCTCAGTGCTGAGCACTGTAGAGAAAAAGCACAACAAAGAAAGAGACCAAACTTAGTCACATGGGGTTGTCTGAGGTTTCCAAGTCCCCATGTTTGCCCCTGAGAGAACTGCCTGCTGTTTAATCCAATCACACACTTAAAGTCAGAAAGGTAAGGTCATTTGTGTCTAATGGACATGAAGGTGACGCAGCAGGTCCTAGTTCATCTCGCTCATGAGTTCTGAGGAATAAAGCAACTAAATTCTTCCTCAAAGGCCAGCAACCTGAACCACAAGAAAATTCAGCTTTGTAGCGTCGGGATACTCAGGGTTGAGGAATTGGGGTTCCCTCTTCTGCGATCAGCAGAGCGTGGTTTTCAAGGATATGTGTTGACGCCTTCAGGGGAGTCACTAGGTAAACTCGGACGGTCTTAGTGCTTTATAAAGGTTACTTCTCAAAGACATAACTGCCCTGGTTGTGGGAGCACAAGGGGAACAGTCTTTCTTTCTTTTTTTTAAACTGTATTTTAGATGAAGGTCTACAAACTAGTTTCTCATTAATCAATTAATACACATACTGTTTTGTGACATTGGTTGCCGATCCCATGACATGTCAACACTCTCCCTTCTCGACCTTAGTTCCCCATTACCTGCTTCCCTGTCCCCTCCTGCCTTCTCGTCCTTGCCTCTGGACTGGTGAGCCCATTTAGTCTCGTTTTGTTTTATGGGCCTGTCTAATCTTTGGCTGAAGGGTGAACCTCAGGAGTGACTTCAGTACTGAGTTAAAAGGGTGTCCAGGGGCCATACTCTCAGGGTTTCTCCAGTCTCTGTCAGACCAGTAAGTCTGGTCTTTTTTTGTGAGTTAGAATACTGTTCTACGTTTTTCTCCAGCTCTGTCCAGGACCCTCTATTGTGATCCCTGTCAGGGCAGTCGGTGGTGGTAGCTGGGCACCATCTGGTTGTGCTGGACTCAGTCTGGTGGAGGCTGTGGTAGTCGTGGCCCATTAGTCCTTCGGACTAATCGTTCTCTTATATCTTTGATTTTCTTCAATCTCCCTTGCTCCAGATGGGGTGACATCAGTGGAGTATCTTAGATGGCTAGGAACAGTTTTTCTGGAGGGCAGTTTGGCAACAGGCATTAAGAGCATAAAGATATGCATTCTTTCTGACCCAGAAGTTCCACCTCAGGAATGTATCCTAAGGACAATGACTGCAGAAATCTGAAAATCTGTAGATTCAAGATTCTTCATAGCATGGTTAACAAAAAAACAAGTGAAACAACCCAAGTGTCCAACAACAGGGCACTGCTTTATTACATTGTGTGCACACAAGAGAATATTATGTAGCATTTAAAATCAATGCTATAAGCTTTTATATTTTATTTAACATGGAAAAACAGTAATATTTAAAAAATGCATATAATATAAATTCCTTTTGTTATGCACACACACTATACATACACATACGTATATTCCTATGAAATATATAGAAACAAGACCGGAAGAAAATAAAATATTATCATCAATTTCTTGGGGTAGCTTTTCTTCTCTTCTTAATTTTGATTTTCAGTATTCTCTAGTTATTTTTGTAAAATGAACCCCTATGGCATGTGTAGTTTTAAAAAAAGATAGACATTTCCACTGTTCACAGCAGCAATACGCTGGTCAAGAGAAGTCCATGCGCTAACGGCAGGCACAGGCTAGAGAAGACGGGCTCTATTCAAGGCAAGGCCAACGAGGAAGGGGAACTGGGAATGAAAATAACCCCAAATGCACTTCTGAAGGTAGAAGAGCAAATGGGTACCATTTTCCGTATTTATTCTACCTAGCATCTCCCTCCTCAACATACACACATACACACACACACCACACAAAACAGCAATCACAGGTGCCTAGGAAGTCAATCTGCTCAGGAGAATGGTTGCAGAGGGCTTGGGGAAGGGGCTGACCAGATGCAGAAGCAGAAGAGCACAATTAAAATCAGTCTCCCACTTCTCAGAAGTTGATTTCTTTAAATCCCCATTTCACAAATGAGGAAACTGAGGCCAAATAAAAGAAAGCTCTGGGGCTGGACCCTGGTCCTTTGGACCCCAGAGCTTGTGCTCTGCCTTTCACCAGTTCCAAACTGGGTATGTTAACAAGCGTCAGATGTTACTTCTATCATTTTCCTGGAGCTTCAAGATCTGTAAATAATAAGGTGAGTCCAACTATTCCATATCCAGCACCCATGCAGACGTAGCTGCTTGGTCAGGTGGTGTCTTAGTCGTCTAGTGCTGCTATAACAGAAATATCACAAGTGGATGGTTTTAACAAAGAGAAGTTTATTTCCTTACAGTAAAGTAGGCTGAAAGTCCAAATTCAGGGCATCAGCTCCAGGGGAAGGCTTTTCCTCTCTGTCGGCCTTCTTCTCTTCGGTGTTCCCCCGGACTAGGAGCTTCTCTGCGCAGGGAGCCCGGTCCAAAAGACATGCTCTGCTCCCGGTGTTGCTTTCTTGATGGTATGAGGTCCCCAATTCTCTGCTTGCTTCCCTTTCCTTTTATCTCTTACAAGAGATAAAAGGTGGTACAGGCCACACCCCAGGGAAACTCCCTTTACATTGGATCAGGGACGTGACCTGAGTAACGGTGGTGTTACAATTCCAGTCTAATCCTCTTTAACATAAAATTACAATCACAAAATGGAGGCCAACCACACGATTCTGGGAATCATGGCCTAGCCAAATTGTTACACACATTTTGGGGGGGCACAGTTCAATCCATGACAGGTGGTCAATATGAATGTCTGAGTTGCCGCTTGAGATGGAAGCTATTGGGTTTTATCTTGACTGATCAAAACAGACAAATCATACAAACACTGAAGAATCTTATCCTATAGGATCAGGATCCTAAAGTCAGCACTGAAGGCAAAAATTGCAAATAGCTAAAATTACATTTAAAAAGCTCTTAACTTGCCTTTGAGATTCATTTTACATAGAGGAATTGTTATACTCACTAAAGTCTATGGGAAGAAGTGAAAGTCTGTCCATCTACACCTGGGCATTCAAGCATTCTGCTTTTAAGGTGGCTATGGAAATTCTAGCGGTGACTGGGAGACAGTGGTGAGGACGGGTTCTACTTGCCCACCGTGAGATGCTATTCTGTTTTAATGATAAGTCTTGCAGTGGTAATACATGGTCATAGATGTGTTTGTTGCTGAGATTGAATACACTGATTTATACTAGGGGTTAGAAGATGTTTGCTGGATTTGAGTCTGTTGTGAGCTGCTGTTAGAGTCGGCCCCAGACTTATGGGGACGCCTTGCACAACGGAATGGAATGCTGCCTCATCCTCATCCTCGAGTTGCAAACCTGAGTCTCCCACATGGAAGGTGAGAATTCTAGCACTGAACAACCACTGCACCCCGATTTGAATCTACATCTTGCTTATTCTGAGCCACATACACACTGTGCATTGAAACGCTACACAGAAGTTGGCTACCTGCTTTCTGTCTTTCCAGGTCCCATTTCATTTTTTGGCCCCACCCAGGAACTATCTTCCTTCTGCCCTTGGGCACTGGGCTTATTTCACAAACGGTGTGAGAGGAGGGAGGAACTTTTAAAATCAGGGTCCCAGATAAAAGACCCCACTTTACTATTTACTTTTCACCCGGCAGCTCCCATAAGATGATGGAGATGCTGACACTCACCCTGGCATTTAGAGCTTCAAGCTGGTGATCCTTTTCTTTGTTCTGACTTTTCAGTTGATCCACTTCCTGTTTTAGTTGTTGGATTTGCTCATTCTTTGCTAACATGTCTTTTTGCAAAGATGACACCTTCCCTGTAGAAAAAGACACATAGAGGTCAAAGAGCAATAAGGATTACCGCCATCACCGCCATCTGCCAGCCAACCAGTGATGAGCTCCTTCCAACCCGGGCCAGGCCTAGTGCTCTGCCTGGTGTGGAGGAGGTTGTCCTCAAGGGCCCCAGAAGCCACAGGGGGGATGAGACCACATCCACTGAACATCGTGTGTTGAAAGTTTCAGTGGGACAAGTCAATGAGAGTTGCCAGGGACAGGAAAAGTCTTCAGAACTTTCCTGTCTCTGTCCTCAATTTGACCTCTAGATAGCCTCAGGCATCCCCCAGGGCTATTTTTCCAAGAAGGACCAAAGTTTACACTAAGTGTCTTCAATAAATTAAGGCTCATCATAACAGATAAAATACCCATAAACTTTAAAAGACACTAATTGAAACTCAAGGGGTCTAGTTTATATCATCTTGTCATTTACGGCCCCCTCCTCCTCAGTTAATCAAAGTCAGACCAACCAGAGAAGAGAATTCTTCAAAATGACCAATGGATTTCCTTTCCTTAATTTTCTAATCCCTTCCTCAAAATTATAGACTTCTCACTTAACCAATTAAGTCTTTTGTTCGCGTAATCACTTAAAATTTCTTTGTTATTTACTGCCTATAAAACCTCTTCTCCCCTTCTAAACGGAGAGTTTTGTGTCAAAATTAGGTGGAAGACTCCCTGCTAACAGATTAGCCACCTAATAAACATTTTTTTTCCCACCTAATAAACATTTTGTTTAAAGGACTCCAACCATGTCTTGTTATTTGAATTCAACAGTGGGCACAGGCCCTGCTGAACTAAGAGGAGAAGCAGCTTCATGGGCCTGGGGAACAAAGGCCCAGTAGACAGAAGGCCAGTTCTCCTCCACAGGTCAAGAGATGGGCTTGCGGCAGAAGAGGGCATGTTGGAGGCTGTCGATGGGGTGGATTGAGTCATACCCATCCAAGTCTCTACCAGTTATTAGCTCAGTGGTCTCAGGCAAGTTACTCGACCTTCCATTGTATCTACCCCATAGGGTTAAATAGATGTTATATATAAAGAACATAGTAAGGTGACTAGCACATATTGTGTGTTATGTGTTACCTGTTATTACTTGTGATAGCCAGCTTCCAAAACGGTCCCAGTGATCCCTATCTCCTATAGCTGACCTATGTAACCCACAAAATATTGCAGAAGCAACAGAGTGTGACTTTCAAGGCTAGGTTATAAAAGACAGTGTAGCTCCTCTTTGCTCTCCCATGGAACATTCACTCAAAGGGGAAATCAGCTGCCATACTGTGAGGACACTCAAGCAGCCCTATGGAGAGGAAATATGCCTGTGCTATTGTAAGCCACTGTGATTTGGGGATTATTTGTTATAGCAGCATAAACCAGTCTAGTGCTTCTCAAACTTGAATGTGCACACAAAACACCTGGGAATCTTGTTATAGTGCAGATTCTGGTGAGGAACTGGGTGTCAACAGTTAGTAAGGAACTGAGTTCTCCAGCCAATAGCCATATAAATAAGCTATCCCAAAAATGAACCTTCTAGCCCTGTCTTCGAAGAAGTACAGCCAGAATGCTCCTTGAAAGCAAGGATGGGTAGACTTTGTCTCACAGATTTTGGACATGTTATCAGGAGGGACCAGTCCCTGGAGAAGGATATTATGCTTGGTAAAGTAGACAGCGAAAAAGAGAAAGATCCTCAATGAGATGGATTGATACAGTGGCTGCAACAATGGGCTCAAGCATAGCAGCGATTGTGAGCACGGCACAGGACCAGACAGTGCTTCATTCTGTTGTACACAGTGTAGCTATGAGTTGGAACCAACCTGACAGCACCTAGCAACAACAGCCCTCATCAAGGCTTTAGATGACTGAAACATCCAGCCAACATCTTGACTACACTTCATGAGAGGCCCCAAGCCAGAACCATCCAGCTAAATCCCTCCCAAATTCCTGACCCACAGAAACTGGTTGATATACTGTGTTAATTGTTTTAAGCTACTAAGTTTTGGGATAATTTGTTATGTAGCAATAGATAATTATCGCATTATTATATTAGCATATTGAAGGAAAGTGGGAAAGAAGGATCCGTAAATGTAGTGGTATTGCATTATCATACAATTCTTTTCTTGGAAGAACATTACTCCCCGACCTGTTGCCATTGAGTTGATTCTGACTCATAGCAACCCTAAAGGACTGAGCAGAACTGCCCCACAGGGTTTCCAAGAAGCGCCTGTTGGATTCGAACTGTCAACCTTTTGGTTACACAACGCCACCAGAACATTAGGCCCAGTTTAACTGATACGTATTAATCAAGAAGGTATGTAAATTGAAGAACAACATGATCCAGAATTTCATTTTTTAAATGAGCTTTGTTCTGGGACACAGTTAAGTTACTAGGAAACAGTTTGATCTCTTTGAGGCTTTTCTTCAGCTTTGTACGGTGGGACCAGAGCAGCGTTTCCAATTGCAGTCGAGTTGATTTTGACTCATGACACCCCCATGTGTGCCAGAGTAGAACTGTGTTCCATATGGTTTTCAATGGCTGAGTTTTTGGAAGTAGATAGCCAGGCCTTTCTTCTGAAGTGGACACAAAGCGCCAATCTTTTGGTTAGTATCTGAGTGTGTTAACCGTTTGCCCCATCCAGGGACTCCAGAGCAGCCTTTAGTATGGAGCTAATTTGGCCTCATTGCTGAAGCAACACCTTTTTGAGTACTCCACCAGATGCCCATGTTTTAGGAAGTTACTCCATTCTGGGTGTTGAGAAAGTAAAGTATTCTTGGCCCTGGGTAAGCTTTGAGATTGTTCCCTCTGCTCCTCTGGGTGGTTCTTTTCCCGCCCACATGTATGTGCTGATCAGTACTCAGCTGAAGACCTGAGGTGGATCCTTTGTAGATTTCCAGAGCTCACTCTCTCTGTGCATCCCTCTCTTCTCTGGTACTCTGCCCAGCAAATTCAAGCGTGTTGGCCTCCCCGACTCCCATCTCCTCAACTCAGGGAGACCATGGACTCTGCCTGGGTTTCCCCTCTGGACTGTGGTCTGGGAACTCTCCGGGCAGTTAGACAGAGCAATTGTCCTCCTTGTTTGTTTCTCCTCCTGCTGGGATCACCGTCACGTACTACTTGGTGTCCAATATATGAAAACCATTGTTTCATCTATTTTTCTGGTTTTTTAGTTGTAAATCCAGTCCCCGTTTCTCCATCTGCTCTGTCTGTTTTCCCTGCCTCTCTCATCATGGAGGTTAGTGTTGCCCTGGGTCCCTGAGTGGCTACAGTGAACAAAGCTCCTACTGACCCATGATGGACACAATGTGGTAGCAGGAAATACACCCATGCTATTGTAAACCACTGAGATTTGGGGATTGTTCGTTATAGCAGCATAACCCAGCCCAGTGCTTCTCAAACTTGAGTGTGCATGCGAAACACCTGGGGATCTTGTTAAAGTGCGGATTCTGATTCAGGAGGTTTGGGTTGGAGCCTGAAACTGTGTTTCTGACAAGGACCCAGGTAATGCAGATGCGCTGATCTGGGGGTCACACTTGAGCACATCCCAAGTGACACCCAAACCCAGGTCTGTCAGACTCCCTGATTACAGAAGGTGGCATTTAAGAAGGCTCGAGGTATGGATGGGATTTGACAGGCAGACGGAGGGGAGGAAGGCAGGGGCCAGGGGAGTCCTGTTCATCCCTATATTCCTGGTGCCTAGAGCAATGCCTAGCTGGCCCATAGGAGATGCTCAACAGATATTCAAGAACCTTCCAAGTTAAGGAGAAGCCTGGAAGGGGAAACTGTAGAGTGAGGCAGAGGAAAAGCCAGTGGTCAGGCCGGCCTGGGGCACAGCACATGGATTCATATGGAGACCACTGGAGCTTCGTGTTTAGCTCAATGCTCTGTTTGACTTTTACAGCCATGGACACAAGTCCTGCTACTTATGTGGGTACTTTAAGAGCAGTATGCCCCCAACAGCCTCATTACCTTCCCCCCAGTCACCTGCCTCCCTCTTTTTCTTCTTTCTCCATTGATGGTATCATCCTCTTCAGGTCTCAGACGTGTCATTTTCTGCTTAAAAAACCCCAACGGCTTCCCATCACACTTAGAATAATACCCAAACCCCTCTCAGTGACCGGGCCCTGCCTCCCTCTCTGACCACCAGATTCCATGCACCCTGTTCACCTAACTCCAGCCAAAGTCACCGTGTTCCAGCCTCAGGGCCTTTGCACTGGTGCTCTTTGCTGGGAACACCATTCTGGGGCCCCTCAACTGGCTTCTTCCTATTACCTCCTCAAAGACCTCACCCTGGCCCACCCACTAAGTTATTCTCCCTTCTCTTCATTGTCTCAAGCACTTCACTCGCACACAGCCCAGTTTTATTTTCATAGCACCTATCACTCCCTGAAATTAGCTTGTTTATTTATCTATTTACATTTTCTGTCACCTTCTCCCCAGTGGAAGACCTATGACACAGGGATTTTGACTGTTTTGATCGGGCTCCGTCCCTAGAGCCTCGAACAGTGCCTGGCACCTAGTACTTGCTCAATAATTGTGTTGAGTGAATGAATGAATTCAGGCTCTGAAGAAACAGCTGTGCCCTGGCACCAGTGGACCATGAGTTGGCTGGCCATCTCCACACCCAAGTATTCTAGTATCAAACAGCCTCTGTGGGTCAGTTAGAGGAACATTTTCACTTAGGCCCAGGGGAAGGAGGGTAAAATAGGTGAGATGATGGGTGCCTTAAAGTGGTGACCTCGTTTTGTCCACAATAGTTTATATTCATATCAAACTGGCTTATAGAATTGCCGGTATTCTTCCTGGTGATGCAAGTTCTCAGATAGACCGCCTAGCTAAGAGATAGCATTTGTTCCAACATCTACTGAGTGTTAACTTTGAGCCAGGCCCTGTGTTAGGAGCTGGACTTCAAATAAGCCTCTCTTGAGGGCGAACTCTAATTTCTCCGATAGTAACTACCTAAAGAACTGCTGAGAAGAACTCTGAGGCTGCGTCCCAGATCAATGAGAAGAAGTGTGGTGGTTGATTGGTGATGTCTGCCATGGCCGCAAACCTTAGGGGGATGGCAGCTCTCAGTCCCAACTCTGGAAAGAGCTCACCTGAGGTGATGGCATTGTCCCTCCTTAAGTTCTCACCCTCGTTCTTCAGGGATTTGATTTCTGAGTTCCGCTCGGACAGGGTCTGGCATAGCACCTGGCTGTAGCCTTTCTGTAGGGCACTGATCTGTAGGAGGAGGCAACACACAGTCAGAGGGGGCCGGCCCAGGTCTGCAAGAGACACCAGTGCTTCTTCAAAGTTGGACAGAAAGGTTCCAATGATTGATCTTTGATTGGGTTGTTGGGGAAACAAACTTTTGAGTTTGAACTAGTAGAAGAGATAGAAACCTGTTCCTTCAGTGACTACCACGTGATATATAATCAAAACATGACCCTTATCTTTGTGCCCACAAAGGCACTCAGGCCCAGCTGCCACTGGGGATACCTGATTCCTTAATGTGCGTCCGACAGCCTTTGGACTCTCATTTCAGCTGTTGGTTCAGATCATCCAGCACTGACTTGAGACAGAGCAAAGTTCAAGAGAGGGGAACAGACTATAACATTAATTCAGCTGCTAACCAAAAGGCTGGAGGTTCAAGTTCACCCAGAGGTGCCTCAGAAGAAAGGCCTGGGGATCTACTTCTGAAAAATCACCCACTGAAAACGCTATGGACCACAGTTCTACTTTGACACACACGGGGTTGCCATGAGCTGGAGTCTATTCAATGGCAACTGTTTTTTTTTTTTTTTTAAAACTGGTTGATGATCATAACAATAGTTTATATCTCATAGAAGGATCCCTAGTGGCACAACAGTTAAGCGCTTGGCTACTAACCAAAAGCTTGGCCGTTTGAACCCACTTAGCAGCTCTGGCGATCTACTTCTGTAAAGATTACAGCCTAGAAAACCCTATGGGGCAGTTCTACTCTGTCACATGGGGTCTCTATGAGTTCAAATCGACTCCTCAGCAACCAACAACAACAACATATTTCACAGAACACTCCAGAGCTTACAAAGCCCACTCACAGATGCTATTTCTTCAACAGATCCTTGCAGTATCCCCAAAGGCAAACATTAACGTTCCTATTTTGCAAGTGAGCAAAATGAGACTCAGAAAGGTGCAGCCACCTGTTCAGGCTCACTGGCTAGTCAGAGGTGGAGGCAATATTCAAATCTAGTCTTCAGGTGGCTCGTTCCAGTTCTTTCCAACTGACCGCAAGGCTCTGGGAAACAGCATGAATAACTGCAGGCCGTAAAGCACAGCACAGACTCGGGAGCCACAATGCTGCCCTTCAGATTCTGTCTCTGCCACTGACAGGCTGTGAGAACGTAGGGAAGACACCAACTTCTGTCTCATTTTCTCTACCTGTAAACAGGGTAATGGTGCTGTTGTTAGCTGCTGTTGAGTCTGCCCCCAGCTCATGGCGACCCGATGCGCAAATGGAGCAAAATGCTGCCTGGCCCTGTACCACCCCCATGATGAGTTGTTGATTAGACTGTTGTGATCCACAGAGTTTTCACCAGCTGATTTTCAAAAGTAGATAACCAAGCCTTTCTTTCTAGTTCATCTCAGTATGGAAGGCTCAGCTGAAACCTGTTCAGCATCAGAGCCACACGCAAGCTTCCAATGACAGACATGTGGTGGCTGCGCAGGAGGTTAGCTGGGTGGGAACTGAACCTAGGTCTCCTGCATGGAAGGCGGGAATTCTTCCACTGAACCACCAATCCCTCACATCCCCCTCTTTTAATTTCACGTTGTTGGGTTGATGTGTGTCGTTCAGTCGGTTCCGACTCATAGCAACCCCATGTGACAGAGCAGAACTGCCCTATAGGGTTTTCTAGGCGGTAATCTTTATGGGAACATATCATCTCTCTCCAGCAGAGCTGCTGGATAGATTCGAACCAACAACCTTTTGGTTAACAGCTGAGTGCTTAACCACTGTGCTACCAAAAAAACAAAAAAACGAACCCATTGCCATCAAGTTGATTCGGACGCATAGCCACCCTACAGAGCAGAGTAGAACTGCTCCGTAGGGTTTCCAAGTCTGTGACTCTTTACAGAAGCAGATGCCACATCTTTCTCCTGTGGAGTGGCTGGTGAGTTCGAACTTCTGACCTTTTGGTTAGTAGCTGAGTGCCTTAACCACTGCACCACCAGGGCTCCTGTTGTGCTGCCAGGGTTCCTTTTTAATCTCATAGTTGGTAAAAAGGATTTCAATAAGTCAATATATTTAAAGGTGCTTAGAACCATGCCTGGCACACGACACATAGGTATTGTGATTCTCACCTCACCTCACTACCCACACTGTGTTTTAACTTCATCTTCTCTTTTCTCTCTCGGGGAAGGTAGATTGGTAATATTTATGTGTACATTTGTAAGCCTGCTCTAGGCTCACTTAATCACCAATGAGACTGGTATTAAGAGGAAATACAAGCATCCTTGTTCATTATCGTATCATGTCCTAGGCACAGTATAAAAAATGATGGGAAGGGGCATATTCAGAGAATGTGGCTAAGGGCACATCGGATCTCGCCGCCAGATGGCGCTCATGGTCTTTTTCTTGGTCCCTGAAAATCTTGTGGTTATTACTGTGGTAGAATTAACAGAAGCATTGAGGTTTCGAAATGTATATGACTGATTTCATGCACCATCATGATTCAGATTCTATGACATTTGGGGCAGGTACACCTACTTTTCCCCTGGGGCATCTGGCGGCATTGGGAATGCTGGGGAGGGAGGGGTGTTATATTAGGAGGGGGTCGCAAGTC
Organism: Trichechus manatus latirostris; assembly: GCF_000243295.1. Classification (NCBI taxonomy): domain Eukaryota; kingdom Metazoa; phylum Chordata; class Mammalia; order Sirenia; family Trichechidae; genus Trichechus; species Trichechus manatus. Next base: position 14,360,267 of record NW_004443984.1, read on the forward strand.
ACTCTGGGCCCCACACCCCCACGGGTATCCTTTTGCACGTTCATGCTTTGGAAACTTTGAGTGAAGAAAATTCTTACACCTTTTACTGTTCTCTCTGTGGGAAATGCAACTTTCCCATAAAAGTCAGCAGGAATAATTTTTTTAAAAAAAGCTTTTAGCTGTTCTCAGCTTAATGTTTTTGTTTGCGTAATACCAGAGGCAGAACACACAAAGGTAAACTTCCAGAAGGAATGGCAAGACCTATGCCCCTCCCCCATGACTCCCAGTGCTGTCTGATACAATATATTTTAATCTAAGTATCGGAGCTCTGGTGGCACACTCGTTAAGAGCTCAGGCTTCTAAGCAAGAAGCTGGCAGCTCAAATCCACCAGCCAATCCTTGGAAATCCTATGGGGCAGTTCTACTCTGTCCTAGAGGGTCGCCATGAGTTAGGATGGACTTGACGGCAACGGGTTTGGTTGTGGTTTGGATCGGAACTTCAGGATTGCAAATTTTGGAAAAACTCCAAATAGTCTTCACACCAATTCATTACTTTTTGACTACCAAAATAAATATCTATATTGTCTGTAATTGGCATAAATCCCAAGATGTTTAATGCCTGTTATACTGTGTAATAAAGTGAGCACTGGATCATAAGAAAGCTAATAGTGCTAGGAGGAGTTACTGTTTCAGTAAATAACTTGGCTGCTGGCAATAAAATGATAATAATAATATTCAAGATAATAATTTGGCTGCAAGATTATCATTTACAAAGGCAGTACAGAGCACAC
>NW_004443984.1:14363153-14385584 GCF_000243295.1 Trichechus manatus latirostris
AGTCATGCTTGCCTTGGTGGTCCCCAGGTCTACCCCAAGAGTTGTCACCCTGTTGTTGCGGCTCTGAGGACAGGGATAACTTGTCTCTGCATTCTACCTGGCCTTTCAAGCTCTGGATCTCTCTCTCTCTGGCGTCGATGCCCTCATCCGGAACCTGAGGCTTCTGTGATACTGCCGGATCATTCGGCCTGGGGGTTGCCACCGCCGACAGCTTCTGAGTCATTTCAGCCACTTCGTTCTGCAGGTTGGCTATCATGGCATCTTTGTATTTGGATTCAATTTCAAAATCGGAGAGACGGCTGACTTCTTTTCCCAGCAGCAGAATGATTTCATCCTGAGTAGAGATGAGATAGGAAGTTTACTAGGTGTGTGCAAGGAAAAATACAGTAACATTCTTTGGGAAGGTGAAGGCAGGCGGGGAGGGAAAAGGCAGACACTCAGGGCTATGTCTGTCACTTGGAAAACCTCACAGATACAAGAGTTGGGTTACAATTATATACTTGTATACAGGCTCCCAAGAAGTCCCTGGGGGGCGCAAATGGTTAAGTGCTCAGTTACTAACTGAAAGATTGGCAGTTTGAACCCACCCAGAAAAGCCTCAGAAGAAAGCTCTGGCAATCTCCTTCTAAAAGGTCACAGCCTTGAAAATCCTATGGAGGGGTGTTCTACTCTACACACATGGGGTCACCCTGAGTTGGAATCGACTCGACAGCAACATGTTATATAGCCTTCCATATCCATTACCCTTGAGTCAATCCTGACTCATGGTGACCCTATGTGTTACAGGGCAAAACTGCTCCATAGGTTTTCTTGGCTCTAACTTTACGGAAGCAGATCGCCAGGCCTTTCTCCCGAGGTGCTGCTGGGTGGGTTCCAACTGCCCACCTTTAAGTTGGTAGTCGAGTGCAAACCGTTTGCTCTACCCAGGGACCTGTATAAAACCAAACCCATTGCTGTCGAGTCAATTCCAACTCACAGAGACCCTACAGGCAGAGCAGAACTACCCTATGGGGTTTCCAAGGAGCGGCTAGCAGATTCGAACTGCCGACCTTTTGATTAGCAGCTGAGCTCTTAACCACTGAGCCACCAAGTCTCCACAGTCCTCCTATAGAGGGTTTTTATACCTCACAGGTACTGAAACTTGCCTTTCCCCTAAAATGATACTTTCATATCAAGAATAACCATCCCACATGGGAACTTTTGTTGCCAGAAAGTTTATTTACAATACTTTTTGGTGTTAACTTTCCGGGCCCCTGCTTGTGCACTGGGGACCTAGGAAAGGTAATTTGAAAAATGACTGAAGCAAGGGTGTTTTATTTGACCACATTCTGACTGTAATGGGGACTATTTTTTTAATTTGAAAAAAATTAAAAATGTTTTATAAATTCTGAAATATTTCTTTTCTCTTTCTTCTCTTCTGGTACTCCCTATGCCCGGTCGGTTATTCACATAAAAATACATACCAGGTAAATGAGCCTGGAAAGTAAAGGAGAGAAAACCAAAAACCCAAACCCGTTGCTGTCGAGTCGATTTTGACCCCTAGTGACCCTATAGGAGAGAGCAGAACTGCCGCATAGGGTTTCCAAGGAGCAGATGGTGGATTTGAACTGCCGACCTCTTGGTGAGCAGCCAAGCTCTTAACCACTGCACCACCAGGGCTCCAAATGACAGAGGAATGGTAATTTATTTGTGTGGGCTTATGTAAACTCCAGGTTGGGAAAAAATAAATTGCTCGCAGATTTTCCCCTGAGGTATAATTAACCCAGTCCTCCACCTCTCCAAAAGAAAAAGCACTGCAGCCAAAGAATTTGTTAGCTTTCTCCAAAAAAGACGGGGGTGGGGGGGAATTCACAACACTTATCACCAGACGTCATCAATAAAATGTCAGGAAGGCTGAAAAAAGAAATTCTCCAGATGTACTGTCATAGGCAGTTACAGAATTTCTGGTCAACTGTATTTTTTTTTTTTTTGATTAAGGTGAAATTCTTACAAACCTGAAATGAACCATTTTAAAGTCCACAATTTAGTGACATTTAGTACAGTCACAATGTTGAGCAACCACCACCTCTGTCTAGTTCCAGAACATTCTCATCACCCCAATAGGAAACCCCGGTGCCCATTAAGATCAACTGCTTTTAAAGAAGTCCCTGCTCTTCCAACGATTCTCCATCGGTGAGAAGGAGGTAAATGGGTGGTTTCTAGGTGGGCTCATTGCGTGGGGTGCAGGAACCTTCTAGGTGGGCTTATTGCATAGGGTGCATGACCTTCCAGCTCTGTGATCTGAGGAAGCAGAGGGTTTTGGTCAAGTAGGAGCCCATTTGGTATTTGGCTCACTGCCACCAAGGGCCTTTCCTTGGGTCCTTGAGAATGCCTGTGGCAAACTTTCAAGGGACAGCCTCAAACAGATTTGGTGTTCCTGAGCAGCCCCCTTCTACACCCAATTGTGGTCATCCAAAGCCTCATGCTCAGTCAGGTGCTTATTCATTATTCATGCAGCAACATTTATTGAGCATTTACTATGTGCCAGGCCCTGTGCTGGTGCTCGAATACAGAGAAACCTGCAGGGGGTAGCGTACAGCTGCTGTCTCTGCCATTCTGGTGAGGACTCTGGGCCTTTCCATGGGGTCTTGGTAGGACTGTCAATCATATGTCTAGCTCCTTCCTGTCCCACGTCCACATGTGCAAGAGAAATAATCTCGCTTCCTTTTGGATCAAAAACTTTAACTTTATAGGCTTGGGGTTGCTTGTGGCCATCTTTTCCAATACTTTAAGCCAGTCTGCTGGGGAAAGGCAAACTACAAGGGAAAGAGAGCAGAGAGATTTGTAATGGGTAAAATTCTGACGATACCATCTAAGCTCCTGGATCCAGCGATGCCTGAAGCTATCTGGCCTTGAAATTTTCCAATAACATGAGGAGCCAATAAATGCTTTTTTAAAAAAGCCTATTTGTTTATTGTCAGTTGCACCCAAAAGAATCCTGGCAGGTCAGGGCATTAATGGCTCATAAATAGAAAAAAATGATAAATGTGGTTATATTGCATTTCCAGTGTAACAAATGTAGTAGATTTAAAAATGGCTACAAATACTTTGCAGTTGCTGCCATTAAGTGGTGAAGTCTATTTTCCCACCTCTTAAATCTGGACTGGCCCTGTGACTTTGACTAAGAGAATTGGTGGGAGTGATGTCGAAAGATTTCCAAGCACACTCTCAAGAGGTTGTATAGCTTCCGCCTTCACTCTCTGGGAACCTGAGGCCACTGTGTTGTGAAGACTCCTGGGGTAAAAGACCGTGTGCAGAGAGAGGCCGCCATTCCAGGCATCCTGGCTGAGATCCCAGACATGGGGATGGGGCCATCTTAGAGCATCGGCCTAGGTTAAGCCACCAGCTGACTGTAGTTGCAGGAATGAGACAAGGAGATACCAGCAGAAGAACTTTCCAAGTCAAGTGAAGAATGGTGAGAAATAATACATTGCAATTTTAAGGCACTAAGCTTTGGGATGGCTTGTTACACAGCCACAGATACCTCATACAGCATCTATCTCAAGTGGTACCGCTATAGCAGAAATACCACAAGTGGGTGGCTTTAACGAACAAATTTATTTTCTCACAGTTTAGGAGGCTAGAAGTCCAAAGTCAGGGTGCCAGCTCTGGGGGAAGGCTTTCTCTCTGTTGGCTCTGGGGGAAGGTCCTTGTCTCTTAACTGTTTCTGTTCCTTGGTTCCTTGGTGATCTTCATGTGACATCTATCTTTCCCCATCTATGCTTGTTTGCTGTGATGCCTAAACTTCTCCTTTTGTATCTTGAAAGTGATTGGCTTAAAACATACCCTGTACGGATATAGCCTCATTAACATAACAAAGAAAACCCTATTCCCAGATGGGATTACATCCACATGTATAGGGGTTAGTGTTCCAATACAAATTTTGGGGAAGGGGTGGGGGGACACAGTCCAGTCCATAACAGCCTCCTAGCCTGGCTTCTCATCTTACAGCAGTATCTCCCCAAGTCTGATGCAGGTCCCAGGACGCCTGCATCAGGACCACCTGTAACCTGAAGTTGCAGATTCCCAGACATGTCATTCCTATGTCTAAACAGAACCCCAGATGGGTCTGGTCTTTACAGACTCCAAGAACCACTGCTGGCTCAAGGCCTGATCCTTAAGGAAAGCAAGATACTGCCGGATTGCTTCTTTAAGAATTTCCGGGTTGTGGCTCACTGGGGAGAAACCAACCTGAGTCCTTCGCAGGACTACCTGCACTCACTTATTCTGGCTCCCATTCCTGTTTCACTCTCTAAACCTCTCTGGTTCTTCAACAAGTCTCTCTCCTTCACGGAGTCCTCTGACCTCAGCTCTCCCTTCCTCCTGTTAGGAAATGTGTTTTCCATCACTCATGGTTGACTGTGTGATAGTTACTGTTGTGGAAGTTGGAAGTACTAGCTTAGAAGTCAACCAGACCTGGGCTTGGATCTCAATTCTGTCCCTTGCACTGTGCAGCCTTGGGCAAATTACTTGACCTCTCGGAGCTTCAGTTTCCTCATCTGTAAAGTGAGGGCAAAAAAATCTCTTTTCAAGACTGGGGAGATTAGATGAGCTAAAGAATGTGAGGTGCACAGGACACAGTCCAGCACACAGTAGGTGATCAATAACCGGTGGCTGTGGATGTTGTTGTTATTTGGGATAAAATGAACAAAACCTTGGTTGAATCTCCTAGGAATACGAGGTGGTTTCTTGGAAGGAAGGAGCCTTGATAGCACAGTGGTTAAGCACTCGTCTGCTAAACGAAAGGTCAGCTGTTTGGACCCACCAGCCGCTCCAGGAGAAAGATGTGACAGTCTGCTTCTGTAAAGATTACAGCCTTGGAAACTCAATGAGGCAGTTCTACTCTGTCCTATAAGGTCGCTGTGAGTTGGAATCGACTTGATGGCAATTTTTTTTTTTTTTATGGAAGCAAAGAAAAAAGGCACTTCCAGGTCACAGAGAACTGCAGGAGGCAGTGGCCAAGTCCCTCCATGGTCCATCCAGTCCACTTGCTGCTGTAGCTCTGTCCCTCCCAAGGCCCCTCACCTTATCTTGCTGGGCCAGGTCCTGATCAGCATATGTCTCCCTGGGAGGTCCTGCCCCAGGAGGTCTCTCAGCCACTCCTTGTCCAGGCAGATCCACAGCACTGGTCCACACTAGTGCACAAGGTCAACAGAGGGTACAAAACAGAACTGTGAGTTTCCCTAAGGCCTTGAAGACTATTTCCAGATTAACCTTCAAGTTCATTTCCCCTTGTGATTTACATCTTATATAACTTGTAAAGTGGTGTATATGGTCATTGAAAAACAATGAAAGCATTACAGAAATATTGAAAGGGGAAGCCCTGCCTCATTCCTCTTCCCCAATGCTAACTGCACTGTTGTTCACTTTGATGTGTCCCATTCCAGAATTTTTTCTATGCCACATACTAGCTGATGACCTTAGGCAGGTCATTTAATCTCCCTAAACCTTAGTTTCCACATAGATAACTTAGTGACACTAATAGTTTCTATTAAACAGTCATTGTGAGGATTAAACAATTATTTAGAGCTGGGGTTGGCAAACTACGGCCCTGGGGCCAAATCTGGCCCATAACATATTTTTGTAAATAAAGTTTTATTGTAACACAGCTACCATCATTTGTTTCCATATTGTCTATGGCCGCTTTTGCGCTACAAAGGCAGACTTGAGTAGTTGCAACAGAGACCGTATGACCCACAAAACCTAAAATATTTACTATCTGGCTATTTGCAGAAAAAATTTGCTGGCTCCTGATATAAAGCATTTAGCATTAATATTAGCTATTTTTATTGCAATTATATACATTTAAAATTTATATCATTAAAAAAAATGGAACTATATTACAGATATTCTTTTCCAACTTGCTTTTCTTACTTGACGATGTAGCAAAGACATCTTCTCATGGCAATATTTGTAGCTGTCCCACATTTTTTTTAACAGTAGCACTGTAGTCCATGGTACAAATGCATCAGAACTTACTTAACTAGGATCCACTTGAAGGGTATTTAGGTTTTTCTGATTCTTTTTTCTTACTTAACCCCCGATGTTTCAATAGCTGTTTAGATGACTTTCAGGGATTCTGGCATTGTTATCTTTGGAGGTTCCCACCATATATCATATCAAACATATTACAATTCATTCACATCAACACTGAATACATTTTGTGTGTGTGTGTGTAGAAATTTTGAAAGGATTTCTAGAATTCTGCTTCTGAGATTCCTTGACTCTAAGGAATTTTTTAACTTTCAACTGGCTATGATTTCTGGGCAATCACTGCTCGTTCTCTGTCTTCTTGTGAAGTGAGAAATCGAACCAATTGTTTTCAAATGTAATGAAACATTAATGAATGTTAACATTAACAGTTAATGAAGTCTGCACCGTCACATTTGCGGATATTTATTTAATCATTTATTCATTTTTAATTCTGCATTTTGTATTTATGAATTTTAGAGCCAATGATTTTTCTCCCCAGGTCTCAAACTTGTCTGTGGACCCTGGGACGGCTAGTAGGCACAGGCAATGGCCCCGTGGAGCCTGGGGAATGTATGGCCTTGAGAGTTGCCACCGCCGGGCCTGGCCGGAGTGTTTCCCAGGGCCACATGAGGAAAATGGGCTGAACTCCCAACCCTCCCTTGCTCTCTATGCCTCAGGACAAGCTGGGATCATAGAAAAGTCCTCATTCTGCTTTTTAATGGGCTGAGTCTCTTATGTGTTCTTTATAGGCAATAAATCAAGCCTGTCAAACCAAACTCTTCCAAAGCAGAAACGAGGAGACTCCTTCTCAGTAAGACCCAAGTCTGTTACCCTGTGGTGTCAAATGTATTCAAACTCCTCCTGGTTGTAGCCAGACCTTGGATCATGCTTCCTTCCTGCCTAGCACCCTGCTGTGACTTCCCACTGCTTTTTTTTTTGAGGCCTGGTTCCTGCTATGTTCCTCCTGTATCTCATTTCTTAGACACCCTGACCATCTCCTGGCACTCACCCCGCCCCCACCACCCACCACAGGGCCTCTGCACACACAGTCCCTCCCGTCTCCCACCACAGGGACTCTGCACACACAGTCCCTTCCGTCTCCCATCACAGGGCCTCTGCACACACAGTCCCTCCCACCATCCACCACAGGGACTCTGCACACACAGTCCCTCCCGTCTCCCACCACAGGGACTCTGCACACACAGTCCCTTCCGTCTCCCACCACAGGGCCTCTGCACACACAGTCCCTTCTGTCTCCCACCACAGGGCCTCTGCACACGCAGTCCCTTCCGTCTCCCACCACCCACCACAGGGACTCTGCACACACAGTCCCTTCCGTCTCCCACCACAGGGACTCTGCACACACAGTCCCTTCCATCACCCATCATAGGGCCTCTGCATAGACAGTCCCTTCTGCCACCCACTACAAGGCCTCTGCACACACAGTTCCTTCCATCACCCACCTCAGGGCCTCTGCATACACAGCCTCTTCTACCATCTACCATAGGGCCTTCGCATATACTGTCCCCTCTCCCCCTCTTCACTTAGTGAATGTTGACTTGCCTTTCAGGGCTTAGCTTCAGTGTCACTCCCTTAAGAATACCTTCCCGACCCCCCAGCTAAGTCAGGTGACTCACAGGGCACTGTGTACCTCTCCTACCTGGTGTCAGCATGGTCACCATATCATAGCTGTTTTTCTGTGATTTTTTTAGTTAATGCTTGTTTTACTGACAAGACGGTAAGTTCTATGAGTTTGGGGACTATATGTCAGCTAGCTTACCACTGTGTTCCTCAAAATGAGCCTCATTATTAATCCCATTTTACAGATGTGCTAAGTAGAACACAGAGAGATTAAACTGCTGTGTAGCATCATAACATGTAAGCCTTCACCGAAAGATGGGTAGTGGCTGCACATGAGGTACATTGACCAGGAACAGAACCTGAGCCTTCCACATGGAAGGGGAGAATTCTATCACTGAACCACACTGCCCTCAAAAGTCTGTGTAGATCGAATAGACATATGCACACTCATGTTCACTGCAGCATTATTCACAATAGCAAAAATATATAAACAACCGAAATGCCCATCAACAGATGAATGGATAAACAAACTATGGTGCATACACACAATGGAGTACTATGCAATGATAAAGAACAAGGATGAATCTGCAAAACATCTCACAACATGGATGAATCTGGAGGGCACTATGCTGAGTGTAATAAGTCAATCACAAAAGGACAAATACTGTATGGGACCACTATTATAAAAACTCATGCAAAGGTTTACACACAGAAAGAAACAATCTTTGATAGTTATGAGGGAGGGCAGGGATGGAGATGGAAAAACACTAACTAGACAACAGGTAAGTGGTAACTCTGGTGAAGGGTAAGAAAGTAAAGCCAGCACAACTTGACCAAGGCAAAGTCATAGAAGCTTCATAGGCACATCCAGACTCCCTGAGGGACCAAATTACTGGGCTGAGGGCTGGGGACCATGGTCTCGGGGGACATCTAGTTCAACTGGAATAACATAGCTTATAAAGAAAATGTTCTACATCCTACTTTGGCGAGTAGCGTCTGGGGTCTTAAAAGCTTGTGAGCGTCCATCTAAAATACCCCACTGGTCCCACCCCATCTGGAGCAAGTGAGAATGAAGAAAACCAAAGACACAAGGGAAAGATTAGTCCAAAAGACTAATGGACCACAAGTACCACAGCCTCCACCAGACTGAATCCAGCACAACTAGATGGTGCCTGGCTAACACCACTGACTGCTCTGACAGGGATCACAACAGATGGAGCTGGAGAAAAATGTAGAACAAATTTCAAACTCACAAAAAAAGACCAGACCTACTGGTCTGATGGAGACTGGAGAAACCCTGAGAGTATGGCCCCCGGACTCCCTTTTAACTCAGTACTGAAGTCACTCTGGAGGTTCACCCTTCAGCCAAAGATTAGACAGGCCCATAAAACAAACAGTAACACACATACCTCAACCATGTATACAAGACTAAATGGGCACACCAGCCCAGGGGCAAGGAGGAGAAGGCAGGAGGGGACAGGAAAGCTGGACGAATGGAAATGGGGAACCCAAGGTAGAGAACGGGGGAGTGTTGACATGTCGCAGAACTGGCAACTAAGGCCAAAAAACAATAGGCTCTGTAAACCTTCATCTAAAGCACAATTTAAAAAAAACAAAAAAAAGTCTGTGTAGAGGAGTGGACTTTGACCTGAGACTTGCTTTCCTTATAACCAGGCAGGGAGGTGCTAGAGCAATTACCCCTCACCCACCGGTAACTTCTCTGCTGGCTACTGTTACCTATAAAAAAGAATCTAATGGCTGTGCACAACCAAACTGGCTTAACTCAGTTTAAAACAATCTCCTAGTTGCTGGATCATTCGGAGGTTCCACTGGGGAGGATTCGAGCAAGGGCCTTGATGGCCAGGGTGGTGGGGTGGCAGGAGTGGGAACAGAGGCACTTTAAGAAGGTGACAGACAGCAGCAGCCATTTGCCAAGCGATAGGAAAGTTACTTTAATATTTTAACAACCAGCTGGCTGTCGTGTACTTATCAGCTGATTACCAGCCCTCACCAGGAGAAAGCATTTGGGCATGTGTGTACTTAACTGTGCCAGAGTGTGACCTGTTTAGGATTTAGACTGGGTTTCTACATATCCTGGAGCCCTGGTGGCTCAGTAGTTAATAGCTGGGCTACTAACCAAAAGGTCAGCAGTTGGAATCCACCAGCCGCTCTGGAAACCCTATGGGGGCAGTTCTACTCTGTCCTATAGAGTCACTGTGAGTTAGAATCAACTCGATAGCAATGGGTTTTTGGGTCTACACATTGTAAATTATACCTACAAGTTAAATAACAATCATGGATAATAACAATTTAAATTTTAAATGTAATGCTTATTGTGTATTTACTGAGTGCAGGTGCTGTGCTAAGCACTGAGGTTCAGGATCCCAGTTCATCTTCACAACTAAATGAGATAGACATTATTAGCATCATCTCCGTTTCGCAAATGAGGAATCTGAAGCACAGAGATGTCAATTCATTTTCCCAAGGTGGTAGAGTCAAGATTTAAACCTGGGTTTGTTAGATTCAGAACCCATGCTCTTAACCTTTATGCAGTAAATTTATTGAAGAAGAAAGACATTTGTGATATATTGTTGAATTTTAAAAAAGCAAGTTACCAATGTTAAATTCAAATGATCCCATTGTTAGAAAAAAATATGTGTGAATCGGGATAATATTTTTTAAAAAAACTACCCCATGTATTCTCTGTTCTCAGTAATTCTTCCTCCCACCCCGCCCATGAACTCTTGCCATTAAGATTCAGCCTTAGAGCTGAGGCTTTATTACCTGTGGAAAGAGAAGGGTGAACACCACCCAGAACAGAGGTTCTCAACTGGGGTTATTTTGCACCCAGGGGACCTTTGGCAATGTATGGGAACATTTTTGAATGTCACAACCAGGGGCGGGGGTGGTGGTGGTGGTAGGGACTACTACTGCCATCTAGTAGATGGAGGCCAGGGATGCTGCTAAATATTTTACGGTGTACGGGGCAGCCTCTGACAACAAAGAAGTATTTGGTCCAAAATGTCAGTAGTGTAGGATTGAGAAACCCTGATCTGGAATAAATAAGTCCTTGGCTTTGAGTGTCCAAGTAGTGTTTTTCAAATCTAAAGCAAGGCAACAGTCTAAAAGCAAGGAATTTTGATTTGAAGAGCCCAGGCTTTGTTGAGAGAGGAAAGGATTTTCTCAAATCCAGCCTGGAAGACTGGAACATAGAGTTTACACCAAAGCATGGGGTAGAGAGGCCCAAAGCCCCATATGAGGGAGATTCCCACTCCAAGGAAGATGAAGGCCATTCGACTGAGCTAGGGGTCAGGGGTGGTGCAGAGACTCAGAGAATGAAGGTGAATCAGGCATCATGGTCCCCTCTCAACCCAAATGACATCCAGGTTGGAGGCTGTGATAGAAAAGCCCAGATAGAGCTCAGGGTCTCTAAGTCATAGAACTTCTTCTTCACTTCCCACAGAGATTAGAGAAGCCTATTTTTTTTTAACCCCAAGTTCAGCATGGTACTGGAGAAACATTGCAAAACACGTGGAAACAGTTTAAATATTGGAAAAATAAAAATAGCTGAGTACAAAGAAGAAGGAGAAGGGAAAAGAAACAGCCCAGTTTGGATAAACAAACTGTGATACATTCATACAATGTGATAAAATAATAAAAAAAAAACTCGTTGCCATAGAGTCGATGCTGACCCATAGCGACCCTATAGGACAGAATAGAACTGCCCTATATGGTTTCCAAGGAGCAGCTGGTGGATTTGAACTGCTGACCTTTTGGTTAGCTGCCAAGCTCTTAACCACTGTGCCACACCGGGCTCCTTTTTCTTTTTTTTATACAATGGAATACTACTCAACAATAAAAACGAACAATCTAGTGGTACACACACCATGGATGAATCTCAAAAACGTTATGCTGAGTGAAAAAAAGGCTTACACAAAAGGACATATACTACACGATGTTATTTATTTGAGATTCTAGAACTGAAAAAATATAATCCGTGGTGTAAAAAAAATCATGAAAGTGATTGTTTCTGCGGGGGGGATAAGGACTGACTAGGATGGGACACAAGGGAACTTTTCTTGGAACTTGATAGGGGTTTTGATTACATAGATATATACAGTTGTCAAAACTCAATGAGTGTACGCTTAGGATTTGCGCATTTCATTGCGTGATAGCCAGCCTCCAAGATGGGCCCAATGACTCCTGTCTCCTGGTATTCACATAATTGTAGAGTCCTCACCAACAATGGATAGGGACAATCTAGGTAACCCACAGAGTATTGCAGAAATGATGGAGTTTGACCTCTGAAGCTAGATCACAAAAGACATTGTGGTTTCTGCCTTGCTCTCTTGGATCAGTTGTTCTGGAGGAAGCCAGCTGCCTTTTCACTTAAGCAGCCTATGGAGAGGTCCATGTGGTGAAGAACTAAGACCTCGTATCAACAGCCACGTGGCTGCCATCTTGGAGATGGGTTCTTCAACTTCAGTCAAACCTTCATGTGACACTAATCCCAGCTGACAGGTTGACGGCAACCTCATGAGAGACCCTGATCCAGAACAACCCAGCTAAACTCCTGAATTCTTGACCCTCAGAAAGTGTGTGAGATAATAATTATTGTTGTTTTAGGCCACTAAGTCTTGGGGTAATTTATTATGCAGTAATAAACAGCAAATTGGGCACTAGGAGTGGGGTGCTATTTAACAAAACCCTAAAATGTGGGAGTGGCTTTGGGATGGGATAGTGGGCAGTAGCTGGAAGGACTCTGGAAGAGAATTTTATTGAACACCGGAAGAGCACTGAAGAGTCTGTTAATAAAAACCTGATGGCCCTTGAGGAAGCAAAGAGTGAAAGCTTAAAAGAAAATGAGGAAACTGTTATTGAAAATTGAGGGAAAGGGGATCTTTGTTATGTGTTGTTGTTGTTGTTATGAGTTGGTTCTGACTCATAGCGACCCTATGTACAACAGAACGAAACACTATCTGGTCCTGTGCCATCCTCACAATCATTGTTATGCTTGAGCCCGTTGTTGCAGCCATTGTGTCAATCCATCTCATTGAGGATCTTCCTCTTTTTTGCTGACCCTCTACTTTACCAAGCATGATGTCCTTCTCTAGGGACTGGTCCCTCCTGATAACATGTCCAAAGTATGTGAGACGAAGTCTTGCTGTCGTTGCTTCTAAGGAGCATTCTGGTTGTACTTCTTCCAAGACAAATTTGTTCATTCTTCTGGCAGTCCACGGTATATTCAATATTCTTTGCCAACACCATGATTCAAAGGCATCAATTCTTCGGTCTTCCTTATTCATTATCCAGTTTTCACATGCATATGAGGTGATTGAAAATACCATGGCGGGGGTCAGGCGAACCTTAGTCCTTAAAGTGACATCTTAGCTTTTTAACTCTTTAAAGAGGTCTTTTGCAGCAGATTTGTCTAATGCAATGCATCTTTTGATTTCTTGACTGCTGCTTCCATGGGCATTGCTTGTGGATCCAAATAAAATGAAATCCTTGACAACTTCAGAATTTTCTGTCTGTATCATGATGTTGCTTATTGGTTTAGTTGTGAGGATTTTTTGTTTTATGTTGAGGTGTAATCCATACTGAAGGCTGTGGTCTTTAATCTTCATCAGTAAGTGCTTCAACTCCTCTTCACTTTCAGCAAGCAAGGTTGTGTCATCTGCATATTGCAGGTTGTTAGAATCTTCCTCCAATTCTGATGCCATGTTCTTCTTCATACAGTCCAGCTTTTTGAATTATTTGCTCAGCATACAGATTGAATAAGTATGGTGAAAGGATACAACTCTGACACACACCTTTCTTTACTTTAAAGCAGGCGGTATCCGCTTGTTCTTTTCGAATGACTGCCTCTTGACCGGAAACACTGGTGGCATAGTGGTTAAGTGCTATGACTGCTAACCAAAAGGTTGGCAGTTAAAATCCACCAGGTGCTTCTTGGAAATTCTATGGGGCAGTTCTACTCTGTCGTATAGAGTCACTATCAGTCAGAATCAACTCGACGGCAAAGGGTTTGATTTTTTTTTGGCGGGGGGGGGGGCCTCTTGATCTATGTACAGGATCCTCATGAGCACAATTAAGTGTTCTGGAATTCCCATTCTTTGAAATGTTACTCATAATTTGTTATGATCCACACAGTTAAATGCCTTTGCATAGTCAATAAAACACAGGTAAACATCTTTCTGGTATTCTCTGCTTTCAGCCATGATCCATCTGACACCAGCAATGATATTCCTGGTTCCACGTCCTCTTCTGAATCTGGCTTGAATTTCTGGCAGTTCTCTATTGATACACTGTTGCAGCCACTTTTGAATGATCTTCAACAAAATTTTATTTGCATGTGATATTAATGATATTGTTAGATAACTTCCGAATTCTGTTGGATCACCTTTCTTTGGAATGGGTACAAATACAGATCTCTTTCAGTCAGTTGGCCAGGTAGCTGTCTTCTAAATTTCTTGGAATAGACAAATGAGTGCTTCCAGCACTGCATCCATTTGTTGAAACATCTCAATCGGTATTCCAGCAGTTCCTGGAGGCTTGTTTTTCACCAGTGCCTTCAGTGTGGCTTCAACCTCTTCCTTCGGTACCATTGGTTCTTGATCATATGCTACCTCCTTAAATGGTTGAACGTCGACCGATTCTTTTTGATCTAGTGATTCTGTGTATTCCTTCCATCTTCTTTTGATGCTTCCTGCGTTGTTTAATATTTTTCCTGTAGAATCCTCCAATACTGCAATTCGAGGCTTACATTTTTTCTTCAGTTCTTTCCTCATTATATAGCAGCAGAAAATTTCATAACATGCTGCCTGTGGTAATGTGGACAGTAGAAAATATACCCAATGAACTGGGTATTCTAGCTAAAGAGATTTCCAGGCAGAGTGTTGGAAGGTTACTTCTTGCTATTTACACTAAAATATCAGAGGAGAGAGATAAGCTAAAGTGGGGGTTGGGGGGGGGAACAAACCCATTGCCATTGAGTCCATTTTGACTCATAGTGATCCTATAGGACAGAGTAGAACTGCCCCAAAGGGTTTCCAAGGCTGGAAGCGGACTGCCACATCTTTCTCCCAAGGAGCGGCTGGTGGGTTTGAACTGCCAACCTTCGGTTAGCAGCCGAGTGCTTAACCACTGTGCCACCAAGTCTCCTTAAGCTAAAGGAAGAACTGATAAACAAAAAGGAAACAGGACTTGAAGTACTGGGTTTTAAATTCCCAGCCTCTCCAGATGGCAAACAGAGTTTAAGAAATATGTTCTGGTCAAAGGTTACATCAAGAGCACTCTCAAGAAAACATGGTCTAAAGATGAAGCCAAGGGTGTTACTGCAAAATCCTTTTCTAAGAACTCAGATCGAAGGCTGTTTCAGAGAACCATTCATTCAAACCATATGGCTTCTGAGAAGCTTAAGGGTACTGTCCCTCAAAAGTCTCAGCAGAAGCCCAAGGTAGAGAAGGGCTTATGTCAAAGAAATTTGTGGGTGTGGCTTTTGTCAAATAGAGTGAACCCCAATAAAAACACTGCCAGCTTGGACTGCAAGTAAAAACTACACAAGTAAAAGAGGCCTTTAGACCCCCAAGCTTCTACAGGCAGGAAGCAGGCTGATAAAACTATACCTTTCATTGCTCAGAGGGCAGAACTAAGAGCCTAGAGTACAGAGCCAAGAGTCACAGGAGAATCATTTCTGGCAAGAGTAGGACCAAGTCCTAATCAAGAAACTTCCAATATTTTCCCAGCTAGATTTCAAAATTGCTATGGGCCAGTGACTCTTATTTGTCTCCTGTTTTTCCCCCTTTTCAACAGGAGTGTCTGTAGAAGTTATCCCAGGTCTATCCCACGAATGTACGTTGGCTGTGTGGAGGACAGGTAACTTGTTGCTTTAGTCCACAGGTCTTCAGATCAATAGAAACTGTACTCAAGGAGCTGAAAAGAAGGAACTACACCCTATGAGTCTTATGTGCACCAGGACCTGATTTAGATAATGAGATTCTTGACTTTGAGCTGATGCTTTAATGGGATAAGAATTTTAAGGATCTCAGAAGTGGGTGAGGGTATTTTACATGTAGGAGGGATGTGAACCATTTGGGATTAGAGGGCAACCTGTAATAGCCAGCCTCCAAATGACTGCCAATAATTCTTCCCTCCTGACATTCAGACTCATAAGTAGTTTCTTCTCACATTGGATAGGGCTGGCCTGTGTAACAAACAAGGATATGGTAGAAATAATGGAGTTTGACTTCTGAGGCTATATCATAAAAGACATCGCACCTTCTGTCTTGTTCTCTTAGATCACTTTGTTCTGGAGAGGCCAGCTGCCATTTTGTGAGGACACTCAAGCAGTCCTATGGAGAGGTCCACGTAATGACGAATTGAGACCTCCTGTCAACAGCCACGTGAGTAAGCCATCTTGAAAGCACATTCTGTTAGCTCTAGTCAAGCCTTCAGATGAATGCAGCCCTGGCCCACAGTTTGACTACAATCTCATGAAAGACCCTGAGTCTGGGTCAGAGCTATCCCACAAAGCCACTTCCAAATTCTCGATCCACTGAAACTGTGTAAGATAGTACATGTTTATTGTTGTTTTAGGTTGCTGAAGTTCTGGGTTACTTTGTTAAACAACAATTAATAACTAATGCACATTATAAGTTAATTTTACATAAAATGACAAAAACTGTAAACAAATATTGAACTCTAGTCAATGGTATACATGCTAAAGTATTTAGAGGGAAGTGTACAGATGTCTGCAATTTACTCTGAAATGTATAAAAAATAAGATAGATTAATGGATGGATAGACAGATATGTAATAAAGCAACTACAGCAAAATGCTCATGATAGACTCTAGGTGGTGGATATTCAGGTATTCACCAAAAAATTCTTTTTATTTTTATTTTGCTGTTTGTATGCAAATATTCATAATAAAATGTTGTGGGAAAATGGCTGAGTAATTTCTTAACTTGAGTGGTGGGTACATGGGGGTTCATTTGATGATGATGATGATAAAGATGATGTAAACAGTCGAGATACATTTCATTTGCTCTCAGTTTGTATCTTTTACAACAATACTGCTTATTTTAGTGGCTGAGGAGAGTGACTAGGTGAAATGGGCCTGAGTGAGACCAAGGGACAGTATGGAGGTACCGAGAGACCTAGGGACCCAGAGGGGTCTGGAGCTGGGACAGACAGCAGAGAATTGGGCCTTGACACCAGAAATCAAGGTGAAATAAAGTTGTGTAACAAAGTACCCTAAAATTTAGAGCCCTAAAACAATCGAGCCCAGGAACAAAGTTGACCTGGTTACTCTGCCAGTGAGGCTGGTGAGGCAGGAAGTGGACAGTGACAGACAGGAAGCTCCTCCCCAAATGTTATGAAGTTTTCAAGGGGGGATGGGAAGGGAGAGAGACGGAAACCTTGAAGTCTGTGTGTGGCCCAAAGTGACCAGGCTATGAGTAGATAACCACTGAGATAATCCTTAAATTTCACTGAAAAAAATTAGATTAGATTAAATTCTCTCCCCTCTGGGGGAGTTACTTTCCTTGATAAACTTTGATCTGCTTCACACTTGTAAAATGGTAATAAACTATTTAAAAACCTTCCAGGGCTACCATGGGCAAGAGAGATTTCTGTTACAGATATTTCTACACATTTGAGTCAAACTGTATAAATTTAGATCCTGCTACACATTCATGTGTGTACACACATGCACACACTCACCACGGGGCTATTAATGTGTGTATACCGCCACAGCACAAAATCTGAAAGGATGTACACCAAAAAGTCAACGGGGGGACCAGGATGATAAGGATTGCAGCTGATTAACTTTTTTCTTACTTTCTGTTTATCCTAATTTTTTGTTGTTCACAATTGACTATGTCCTACTTTTAGAATAAGAGATAAATAAAAGCAAAAATCAAGAACCACCCTCAGAGCTGTAAATCCATCCCATAAGCCACAAACGGAAGTGCCAATGAATACCTTGCTTGATGATGGGAGACTTGTGGGCCTTATCCACCACAAACGAGAACATCTTCCCACCGGCACTCACAGGCCGCTTGTGGTAGCTGGGTTGGGCCGTGGTGGGCCTGGGGAACCCCTGGGACCAGCTCCTCTGCACTGGCACTGGCCGGATGCCCTGGTGGAAGGGGAACTGAGGCGGCGAGGGTGACTGGTTCGGCTGCTGTGTGGTCCAAGGTGGCTGTGGCCTTGGCCAGGGCGTTGGGCTTCTCACCCACGGGTAGGAGACCTGTAGCGGCAGACAGGGGCGTCAGGTGAGGTTACAATCAGCTGGGATGGTCTCCACCCCTTTGTTCCAGGCATATAATTGCTACCTAAAGTCTGAGCTTATGAGTCACCTCCCCCAGGAAGCCTTCCTGGATTCTCCCTAAGTTTGGGATGGTGGTCCCTGCCTTGGGCCACATAGCACCCTATCACACCACCATTTACTGAATGCATCCTTTATGCCAGGCACCCACATGCATTAACTCATTTAATACACCCAGCATTCCGGGAGGGGCTGAGGCTGAGCACGGTCTCTCCCAAGGTCACAGGTTTGGTTGTGAACTGCTGAGCTCATAGAAGGTCACTTTTAAGAGATTAGGGACATTTTGTCTATCTTGCTCACCACTGTATCCTCAGCAACTAGAATCAACACCTGGGACATACTAAAAACCAGTCGCCTCTAGTTCACTCGATGCATGGAGACTCCATGTGTGCCAGACTAGGACTGGGCTCCATAAGGTTTTCAGTGGTTGATTTTTTGGAAGCAGATCACCAGGCCTTTCTTCTGAGGTGCCTCTGGGTGGACCTATTGGTTACTAGCTCAGCATGTTAACGGTTAGCACCACCCAGGGACTTCTGACATATAATAATAATTTTTTAAAAAACCAAACCCGTTGCCATTGAGTCAATTCCAACTCATAGCAACACTACAGGTCAGAGTAGAACTGCCCCATAGGGCTTCCAAGGAGTGCCTGGTGAATTCCAATTGCCAACATTTTGGTTAGCAGCCGAGCTCTTAACCACTGCACCACCAGGGCTCCTAACACATAATACCAAAAAAACCAAATCCATTACCGTCGAGTCGATTTTGACTATAGGACAGAGTAGAACTGCCCCGTAGAGTTTACAAGGAGTGCCTGGGGGATTTGAACTGCTGACCTTTTGGTTAGCAACCGTAGCACTTAACCACTATGTCACCAAGGTTTCCTGACACATAATAGACCCTCAAATATTGATTGAAAGAATGAATGAGCAAACCAGTGCGATTCCTGAACAGCTCTGCAGAACTCTGCAGCCTGTTGTCTTTCCACCCCTGCTGTGTGTCTCTCTGGCACCTCTGCTCTGTCTGGACCCCCTCAGGCCAAGAGCTCGTGGGTGGCAGGATCCAGACTATCTCATTAAACTTTGACCCTCCGCACCCCCACACCTGATTCTTGGTAGATGCTCCCTAAAGATCTGTTGTGGGCACCTTCAATTGTCTGACCCTGGGGCAGATGTCTATCTGTAGCTACTTCCAATGGAGAACTCATCAAAATCCATCTAACTAGGGAGAAGCAAATGTTGAGAAGGGCTGATGTCTGGCTTTGATCTTGGTTTAATGCTTTGGCGGTGGTTTCTCATGGCTACTCCTTCTTGCCAAATGGTTAAATGATGACACTTATGAGCTCTGTCATTTATTGCACTGAATTTACCCAGTCCTCACAGTGACTTTTCAGGTGAGGAGGTCTCCTTGCTCCTACTTTACAAATGAGGCTTGGAGAGGCTTGGAATTTGCTCACGATCAAACTGGCAGTGGTGGAGATAGAATTGGGAGCAAAGTCTAAGATCTCTCTCTCTCCCCCTCCTCTCCCCTTCTCTCTCCTCTCTCCTCCCCTTCCTTCCTCTCTCCTCTCCTCTTCTCTCCTCCTTTCCTCTCCCTTCTCCTTTTCGCCTCTCCGGTTCCCTCTCCTCTCTCCTCCTCTCCCCTCCCCTCTTCTCTCTCTCCTCTCCTGTACTCTCTCCCCTCCCCTCTCCTTTCCTCTCTCCTCGCCGCTCCCCTCTCCTCTCCCCCCTCCTCTCCTCTCCTTTTCTCTCCTCTCCTCTTGTCTCTCCTCCTCTTCTCATCTTTCCCTGTTGCTTTCCCTCCCTCTCAATTCTCTTGCCAGAAATTTTGAAGTAAGAAGCTAAGTACACCTGTCAGCCCTGGGCTTGTTGCCTATGCAGGGCCACACATCTATTCTCCCTAGGCTCACGCTTCTCCTTCTGTAGACTGGAGAGTACATGAGCTCTGGGACTCACAATGAGGGACAAGACAGGATGCTTCCAAAATAGAAGCACCAGCAGACAGAGCTTTCTATAACCTCAGATGGATTTTATTCACTCAGGATCCTGAACCAACTTTTTGACGTCTTTCTGTAGCAAGTCAATGATCCTTTGCGTTCCCCTGGAATGACTCTTGCAGTCAGTGAGAACAGTGTTCAGGGAAATCAGATACCCGTGCTTCATCCACCTAGGACATCTGGCCCAGTTTTCTTGATAACATTGGCCCACTTTATATCTCTTACCAGGAATGGGAATTTGCAGAGTTTGGGGACTCTAACATGTACCTTAAGTGTAGTTTTGGATTTCTCTCCACTGTTAATATCTCAGTCTCTCCATGGATTCTTTCTTCCTTTCTTGAGTTTCAGAAGCTTAGGTGCCCCTCCTGCCCTGCACTAACATCTCCATCCATCCTGTCCTTGCTCCTCCTCTGGAGCTGTCTTAACTCAATCACTCCTATGACCTAGTCCCATTGGTTTAATATTTATTGAATGAATGGGCCAAAGGTGAGAAGGGTTAAATTCTTATTTTATTGTGATTTAGCTGAAAGTTTACAGAGCAAATTAGTTTCTCATTAAACAGTTAATACACAAATGTATTAACACTCTCCTCGTCCCCATCCCAGGTTCCCTGTTTCCATTCGTCCAGTTTTCCTGTCCTGTCCTGCCTTCTCGTCTTTGCTTTTGGGCTAGTGTGTCCACTAATCTCACATACATGATTGAACTATAAAGCATGTCCCTCACGTGTGTTATTGTTGGCCTAGAGACCTGTCTAATCTTTGGCTGAAGGCTGAACCTCAGGAGTCACTTCAGTATTGAATTAAAAGGGTGTCCAAGGGCCATACTCTTAGGCTTTCTCCAGTCTCATTAGACCAGCAAGACTGGTCTTTGTGTGTGAGTGAATTTGAATTTTGTTCTACATTTTTCTCTTGTTCTGTCCAGGACCCTCTATTGTGATCCCTGCCAGAAGAGAAGGGTTAAATTCTAATGCTTTTTACCCCAGGCTCCTAGAAAACAAATGTAGAGATTATTGGCAGTGGTGTAGGAATTCACTTTTGTTCTGGGACGCTTGGGGGGCGGGTGGGTACCTCTTAGGTAAATAAGTCTCATGGCCAGCAAATCGCAAATGTACTAAAAGGAGTGATCATGTCTCCTACCTTAAGTGCTCCATTTCTTTAGTGTACAATTGTGAACCCACTTAGCAATGCCTGAACTCACTTAGCAGTCTTTTGAATTTTATATCCCAATTTCCCTCTAGGCATCTCCTGCTATGATCTCAGCCAATCACATTCCCTGGCCAGAGTGATTGGTTTAGGGATGGGGCATGTGATCCAATCAAAGCCAAGGAGACCTAGAGAGCATTGGATAACCCCAGCCTGAGAAGAGGAAGGAGCAGGAGCTATCAGCATCCTCTCAAGACCTCATGGGACTTGAGAAGGTAGCCAACACCAAAGGAGTGGAGCTAAGACATGAAGAGAGAGAAGATGGTTGGGGCCCTGGCTTGGGTGGGACCCTAAACTGCTCAGTACTGAGAGGCAGGTTGGGGCTGGTTTCTGTCACTTGCAGCCCACAGAACCCTAGCTAATAAGGGTCATTGTTATGGACTGAATTGTGTTCCTCCAAAATGTGTCAACTTGGCTAGGCCATGATTCCCAGTATTGTGTGGTTGTCTACCACTCTGTGATCTGATGTGATTATCCTATGTGCTATAAATCCTAACCTCTGTGATGTTAATGAGGTTAGGATTAGAGGCAGTTAAACGTTAATGAAGTAGGACTCAGTCGATAGGATTAGGTTGTTATCTTGAGTCAATCTCTTCTGAGATATAAAAGAGAGAATCTAGCAGAGAGGAGAGGGCTCTCATTACCACCAAGAAAGAAGAGCCAGAAGCAGAGTGCATCCTTTGGACCCAGGGTCCCTGTGCTGAGAAGCTCCTAGACCAGGGGAAGATTGATAACAAGGACCTCCCCTCAGAACCAACAGAAAGAGAAAGACTTCCCCTAGAGCTGGCACCCTGACTTTGGACTTCTAGCCTCCTAGACTATGAGAGAATGAATTTCTGTTTGTTAAAGGCATCCACTTGTGGTATTTCTGTTATAGTAGCACTAGATAACTAAGAGACTCTCTTAAGAGAAGCATTCCAAAGATATGTAAACACAGCAAAGACTGCAATTGGCTTTTTGGGTTCAAAAATTAAAAATACAGGTTGTTTTTAAACTTGTTGATTCAGGTTGGTTGAATGCTTTTAGTTGGAAAGTTAAAGTTGGTTTTCTCTAGTTAGCAGATTTGCTCCCTCATAAGCAAGGTCAAGGTTTTCTCACAGATCGCTACTGGTAGCCACAAGGAAACAGGCAGAGGAAAAAACAAGAAAAAGATTCATCATAAAAGCTAGCTCCTGGCTGTGTTCAATTAGAATGTAAATGGAGCTTGAGGCCAAGGTCAGTTATCAACAAGCCTGTTTTTAGAAAATTTTAATTTAAAAATACGTGCTACAACCTGTACAAGGAAAGGTCATGGAGGCCCCATGGACA
>NW_004443984.1:14386366-14425251 GCF_000243295.1 Trichechus manatus latirostris
ATTTAAAAAAATAAAAAAAAAAAATAAAAATACGTGCTAATGCCTTTCTTTCTTCTAACTTTTTCTTTCTGTTCTCTGACCAAATGGTATGTGGCATGGTTGATTTTTGTTTTGTTTTGTCTTAGAGATAGCATATGTTATATTCTAAACCTTGGTTCCTTACATGTGATCTTTAAAATAGCAGGTTGGCAACTACCTGGATTAGCCATGACCACACCCATGCTGAATTCGTATCAGCTTGAACAAACTCCAGTCAATGATTTACCCAAGAAATCACAATCCATTTTTTTCCAATTATTTACTTGTTCTCTGTGTTATCACTTCAATGTCTGCTTTTAACCTTGTAAAGGGTGTAGGTTGAGTGGAAAACCCTAAAAAATCAATGTATATTTGTGTATAAGACTTTGTTCTTGAAGAGCTTGTTATGTTCTCTGCCATTTGTAACTACTGTTAGTACAATGGCTATGGGCTACCATACAGAGAAGGTGGGTGAGTGGGTGTATTTTTTTATCCCTATTTTATAGATTAAGACACTGAAGTTCAGTGAGGTTAACGCTCAGTGTCCTACAGCCAGGAAGTGGTGATGCTGTTTGAAGTCCAAAACCCGTACTCTTAGAGCTTCTAGGTTATTTGAAGTCATGATTTACACCTGCTTTCAATACTCACAAAAGTATCTCAGGTGATTGGTTAATGAAAAATAGAAGATTTTATGAGTTAAAAAAAAGAAAAATAAGAAATAGATGTTGCATGGGCTACTTATAAACTGGATTGTCTAGGAACATTGGCAACTCCGTTATGGAGTTAACTTATGGTACATACAGCTCCCTGGAAGCAACTCAGAAGACCACAGCCTCCTTGAAGGCAGGGTCTGTAGTTTATTCACTGCTGTACCAGACGAGTGCTGAGGCCAGCTTGTACCACCTCATGAGAGCTGATTATTAAATGTTCAGGAATTTTGTGTTTCCACCACACAGATACAGTAGAGTTAAATAACCTCAATAGTATAGATAATAATAAAATATAGTCAAGAAATTACAAAGTGAAGAATTTTAAGTATGTATTACCTTTGTTTCTAATTTATTTAATTGTAAGTTTACATAAACTTAAACTTGTAATTTATATATTTGATTTTTATTAATGGCTATGCTCACCAACTGGCCTCACCTAAGCGGTGAAAAGCTGAGAAGCACCTGTGAATGTCAAAACCCCAGGGGCACAAGGTCACTAAATTAGTCTCAGATCTAATCATAGGATTATAGAATGCTTCCCCTTCGCCTACAACTCACCCCACACCAACATCAACAGAGCTTTACAGAGGATTGGGCAGTGGTAGTTCAGTGGTAGAATTCTTGCTTTCCATGAGTTGATGGCTGACTTAACAGCAGCTAATGACAACTGAAAACACTTTTTACCAGATACATCATGTCTGACTTTCAACAAAAAATTACAGGGCATGCTAAAAGGCAAAAAACACAGTCTGAAGAAACAGGGCAAGCATCAGAACCAAACTTAGATATGACAAAGGTTTTGGAATTAGAAGACTGGGAATTTAAAATAACTATGCTAAGGGCTCTAATGGAAAAAGTAGGCAAAATGCAATAACAGATGGGTAATGGACGCAGAGAGATGGAAACTCTAAGAAAGAATCAAAAGGAAATGCTAGGGTAAAAAAAAAAATAAACCTCTAACAGAAATGAAGAATCTCTTTGATGGACCCATTGGTAGACTGGACACAGCCAAGGAAAGAATTAGTGAGTTCGAAGATATGTCAATAGAAACTTCTGAGACTGAAAAGGAAGGGGGAAAAAAAGACTGAAAACCAACAATAAATGGAAGAGAATATACAAAAACTGTGGGACAATTACCAAAAGTGTAACATGCACATAATGAGACTACCAGAAGGAGAAGAGAGAAGGGAGACTAAATATGAAGTAATAGTGGCTGAGAATTTTCCAAAATTGTTGACAGACACCAAACCACCAAACCAGGAAGCTCAGAGAACAGCAAGCAGGATAAATGCCAAAAGTCTATGCCTAGACATATTATATTCAAACTGCAGAAAATCAAAGACAAAGAGAAAATCCTGAAAGAAGCGAGGGGGAAGGGGACAAAGATAAGAATTACACTGGATGTCACTTCAGAAACCAGGAAAGCAAGAAGAAAGTGGAGTGAAATACTGAAAACGTTGAAAGCATCAATTGGTTATATGGAATTTATAACAAAGAGTACTGAAAATTTTATTATTTGCAAAGAATGTGCTACACATTTTTTATATCAGTAAGCTTTATAATATATATGCACTTGTGATGGTTAAAGTTGTGGGCCATGATTCTCAGTGGTTTGGCAGTTATGTAATGATGTAGTTTGGCAGTTAGGTAATGATGTAATTTAGCAGTTATGTAATGATGTAGTCATCCTCCGTGATGTGATCTGATGTGATCAGCCAATCAGTTGTTAAGAGGGGTTCCCTTGGGGACATGCCTTCATACAATATATATGGGCGTTCTGGCAAACTTGCTGGCTTTCGCTTGCTCTGGATCCTGTATCCAGCTCATCATCATCTGACTTCTGGTTCTTGGGACTTGAGCCGGCAGCCTGCCATATTGCCTGCTGATCTTGGGATTGGTGAGCCTCTGCACCCTGTGAGCCAGCAGCCAGACATCTTACCTGCCAATCTTGGATTCATCAGCCTCCACAGACTGTAAACCAGTGGTCTGCCATCTTACCTGCTGATTTTGGGTTCATCAGCACCTGCAGCTATGTGAATCACGACAAGCCTCCAATCTGATGCCTGACCCACAGACCAGGGACTTGCCAACCTCCACAACTGCATGAGCCATTTCCTTGAGGTAAATCTCTCTCTCTCTCCATATATATATATGTATATATGTATATATGTATATACGTAATATATATGTGTCTATATAAATATACACATACATATACATACATACATATATATATATACTGCAGTGATAGATATATATATAGTGTAGTGGTTAAGAGCTTGGCTGCTAATCAAAAGGTCAGCAGTTAGAATCCATAAGCCCGTCCTTGGAAACCCTATCGGGCAGTTCTGCTCTGTACCATAGGGTCGCCATGAGTTGGAATCAACTTGATGGCAATGGGTTTGGTATTCTGGTTTAAATACGCCTTACCACATGTCTGTCAGTTTGTCGTACTGTGGTGGCTTGCGTGTTGTTGTGATACTGGAAGCTTTGCCACCGGTATTTCAAATACCAGCAGGGTCACCCTTGGTGGACAGGTTTCAGCAGAGCTCCTAGACAAAGACAGACTAGAAAGAAGGACCTGGCAGTATACTTCTGAAAAAAACTGGCCAGTGAAAACCTTATGAATAGCAGTGGAACACTGTCTGATATAGTGCTGGAAGATGAGCCCCTCAGGTTGGAAGGCACTCAAAATATGAACAGGGAAGAGCTCCCTCCTCAAAGTAGAAACCTGTTGCCATCAAGTCAATTCTGACTCATAGCAACCCTATAGGACAGAGTACAACTGCCCCACAGGGTTTCAAAGAGCGGCTGGTGATGTGAACTGCTGATCTTTTGGTTAGCAGCCAAGCTCTTAACCACTGCACCACCAGGGTTCCCCTCAAAGTAGAGTCGACCTTAATGATGTGGATGGAGTCAATCTTTGGGGACCTTTATCTGCTGATGTGGCACGATTCAAAATGAGAAGAAACAGCTGCAAACATCCACTGATAGTTGGAATGTGGAATGTATGAAGTATGAATCTAGGAAAATTGGAAGTCATCAAAAAGTGAAATGGAATGCAGAAACATCGATCTACTAGGCATTAGAGAGCTAAAATGGACTGGCATTGGCCATTTTAAATCAGACAATCATATGGTCTAGTATGCCAGGAATGACAAACTGAAGAGGAATGGTGTAGAGTTCATTGTCAAAAAGAACATTTCAAGATCAATCCTGAAATACAACACTGCCAGTGATAGGATAATATCTATATGCCTACAAGGACGACCAGTTAATATGACTATTATTCAAATTTATGCACCAACCACTAAGGCCAAAGATGAAGAAACTGAAGATTTTTACCAACTTCTGCAGTCTGAAATTGATTAAACATGCAATCAAGACACATTGACAATTACTGGCGATTGGAATATGAAAGCTGGAAACAAAGAAGAAGGACTGGTAGTTGAAAAATACAGCCTTGGGGATAGAAATGATGCTGTAGATTGCATGATAGAATTTTGCAAGACCAACGACTTCTTCATTGCAAATATCTTTTTTCAACAACGTGAAAAGCAACTATACACGTGGACCTCTCTGGATGGAATACACAGGAATCAAACTGACTGTGAAAAGAGATGATGGGATAATGGTGCAAGGAACGTAAAGTTGGATCAGCCTGAGTTTATTCATATGGGGCCACCAAGCACAGATTTTTCATTCAATATTTCAGCTCATAAGGTTAGGAAAGGATCTAAATGTTTATTTGGTTTGTTCACTGAAGCATGGATTATGAGGTGGCCTATGCTAAATCAAATTGAAGTATGAGAACTGCCTTGGTATACTGTAAAAGAAGGAATCAAAAAATTGGCATATTAGAGTGGCTTTATCAGGTGAGAGCCACCTTTTACCACAACAGTGAGGAACAAATTTGCAAAGCGAGCCCCAGCATCCTTGAAGACTGCTGAGATTGTTACTTTATGTAAATCATATTTAACAGTGGGAACTGCCCTAACTGAATTAAGACACCTAACTACAGTGGGGCTGACTGGACCCCGTGGTGGTAGGGGTCAAGTGGCAGCACTTAATTGACAAAGACAAGGTGCGTGTGGTTACCATAATAGCAGAGTCAAGCAGTAATCAGAATAGTCTGACCTGAACTGACTTACGGCATTGGCTACTTAGTCACGGTTTCCCCAGGAGTGAAACAGATAGGAAATCTACTAAATATTTACTTGATCTGTACAAGCAGAAGAATTATAGATTAAGTGAAAGGCAGTCTAACTTGAATTGCCAGAGTAGAAGTCACAGCCCCTCAATAAATTCCCAAACTTGAGCCAGTTTACAGACCCACAACCTCTTGAATTAAGAGGAGGTCAGGTCTCCTTGAGGAAGGGCCCCACTACACTGTCAATATTTATATAGTTAATCTTTCTCCCAGCCTTCCCTGAAGGGATCTTCGGCCTTTTACAAGAGTGACTGTTCATTGGGGAACAGGAAATAGTAAGACTTTTGGGGGTTTACTGAATACTGGCTCTGAACTGACACTAATTCCAGGAGACAAAAAACATCCCTATGGTCCATCAGTCAGAGTGGGGCCATATGGAGGTCAGGTTATTAATGGAGTCTTAGCTCAGGTTCACCTCACAGGGGGTCCAGTGTGTCCCTGAACCCATCCTGTAGTATTTCCCCAGTTTCAGAATGCATAATTGGAATAGATATACTCAGCAACTTGTAGAACCCCCACATTGGATCCCTGATAAGTGGAGTAAGGGCTATTACGATAGGAAAAACCAAGTGGAAGCCATTAGAACTGCCCCCACCTAAGAAAATAGTAAACCAAAAGCAATACTGCATTCCCAGAGGGATTGCAGAGATTACTGCCACCATCAGGGACTTGAAGGATGCAGGGGTAATGATTCCCACCACATCCCCATTCAAGTCACCTATTTGGCCTGTGCAAAAAACAGCTGGATCTTGGAGAATGACAGTGGGTTGTTGTAAACAACCATGTGGCAACTCCAATTGTAGCTGCTGTTAGAGACATGATTTCATTGCTTGAGTAAATTAATGCATCTCCTGGTTTATTAATTTACTGATATGCAGCTATTGAGGTGGCTGATGCCTTTTTCTTGATTCTGGTTTTGAAGGAACACCAGAAGCAGTTTGCCTTCAGCTGGCAAGGATAGCACTATACCTTCACTGTCCTACCTCGAGGTATATCTACTCTCCAGCCCTATGTCATAATTTAGCCAGCAGGGAACTTGATCACCCTTCTCTTCCATAGACCTCACACTGATCCATTACACTGATGACATTATGCTGATTGTACCTACTAAGAAAGAAGTGTCAATGACCTGGACTTACTGGTAAAAAACATTTGCGTGCTAGAGGGCAGGAAATTAATCTGACAAAAATTCAGACAATGTCCACTTCAGTGAAATTTCTAGGAATCCAGTGGTGTAGGCACGTTGAAATATTCCTTCTAAAGTGAAGGATAAGTTATTGCACCCGGTTCCTCTCACAACTAAAAAGTAGGCACAACATTGGTGGGCCTCTTTGGATTTTGGAGGCAACATATCCCTCATTTGGGTGTGCTACTCCAGCCTACTTATCAAGTGACTCAAAAATCTGCTAGTTTGGAGTGGGGCTCAGAACAAGAGAAGGCTCTGCAATAGGTTCAGGCTGCTGTGCAAGCTACCCTGCCATTTGGGCCATATGATCCAACTGATCTAATGGTGCTTGAAGTGTCAGTGGCAGACAGAGATGCTGTTTGGGATCTTTGACAGGCTCTTATTGGTGGGACTTAGGATTTTGGAGCAAAACCCTGTCATCTTCTGTACATAACTACTCTCCTTTTGAGAAACAGCTTTTGGCTTGTTACTGGGCCTTATTAGAGACTGAATGTTTAACCACAGGCCACCAAGTCACCATGTGGCCTGAGCCTCCCATTATGAACTGGGTGTTGTCTGACGCACAGAACCATAAAGTTGAATGTGCACAGCAGCACTCCATCATTAAATGGAAGTGGTATATTCAAGATCAGACCCAAGCAGGACCTGAAGGCATGAATAAGTTGCATGAGGAAGTGGCCCAAGTGCCCATGGTCTCCACTCCTGTCATATTACCTTCCATCTCACAGTCTGCACCTATGGCCTCGGGGAGAGTTCCTTATGATCAGTTGACTGAGGAAGAGAAAACTCATGCTCGGTTTACAGATGGATCTGCGCTATATGCAGGCACCATTCAAAAGTGGGTAGTGGCAGCATTACAGCCCCTTTCTGGGACCTCCCTGAAGGACAGTGGTGAAGGGAAATCACACTGAGCAGAACTCTGAGCAGTGCATTTAGTTTTTCACTTTGCTTGGAAGGAGAAATGGCCAGATGTGCAACTGTATACTGATTCATAGGCTGTGGCCAATTGTTTCACTGAATGTTCAGGTACTTGAAAGGAACATGACTGGAAAATTGGACATAAGGAGGTATGGGGAAGAGGTATGTGGATAGACCTCTCTGAATGAGCCAAAGAAGTGAAGATATTTGGGTCTCATGTGAATGCTCACCAAAGGGTGACATCAGCAGAGATGGATTTTTAACTAAGTGGATAGGATGACACGTTTTGTGGAAACCAGTCATCTTCTTTCCCTAGCCACTACTGTCATTGCTCAATGGGCTCATGAACAAAGCAGCCATGGTGGTAGGGATGGAAGTTATGCATGGGCTCAGCAACATCGACTTCCACTCACCAAAGCTGACTTGGCTACAGCCAGTGATGAGTGCCTGATATGCCAGCAGCAGAGACCAACACTGAGTCCCGGATATGGCAACATTCCTCAAGGTGATCAGCCAGCAACCTAGTGGCAGGTTGATTACATTGGACCACTTCCATCATGGAAAGGGAAAGGGCAGCATTTTGTTCTTACTGGAATAGACACTTACTCTGGATATGCATTTGCCTTCCCTACATGCAGTGCTTCTGACGAAACTACCATCTGTGGACTTACAGAATGCCTTATCCACCATCATGGTAGCCCACACAGCATCACCTCAGATCAAGGGACTCACTTCACAGCAAATGAAGTGTGGCAATGGGCCCATGGTCATGGAATTCACTGGTATTACCATGCTTGCTATCATCCTGAAGCAGCTAGCATGACAGAATGATGAAATGCCTTCTAAAGACACAATTACAGCGCCAGCTAGGTGGCAATATCTTGCAGGGTTGGGGCAATGTTTTCCAGGAGGCTGATATGCTCTAAAGCAGTGTCTAATATATGGTGCTGTGTCTCCCATAGTCAAGATTTGTGGGTCCAGGAATCAAGGGTTGGACATGGGAGTGGCACCACTCACTATTACCCTTAGTGACCCACTCACAAAATTTTTGCTTCCTGTCCCCACAACCCTATGCTCTGCAGGTCTAGAGGTCTTAGTTCCAAAGGGGGTAATGCTCCCACCAGGACACACAACACTGATTCTGTTGAAGTGGAAGTTAAGAATGCTACTCGGCCACTTTGGGCTCCTTATTCCTCTGGATCAACAGGCAAAGAAGGGAGTTACTGTACTGGCTGGTGTGAGTGATCCTGATTACCAAAGGGGAAATTGGATTAATATTACATAGTGGAAGTAAAGAATAGTATGTCTGGAATACAGGAGATCCCTTTGGACATCTCTTAGTACTACCATGCCCTGTGATTAAAGTCAATGGAAAACTACAGCAACCCAATTCTGACATGACTACTAATGGCCAGACCCTTCAGGAATGAAGGTTTGGGTCACCCCACCAGGCAAAGAACCACAACCAGGTGAGATGCTTGCTGAGGGCAAAGGGAATACGGAATGGGTAGTGGAAGAAGGTAGTTCTAAATACCAGTTATGAAGCGGTGACCAGCTGCAGAAATGAGGACTGTAATTGTTATGAGTATTCCTTACTTGTATGTGTGCATCAAATATTCTTGTTTTTTTCACTTATAAAATAGAAGATGTAAATGGGGCTAGTGCATTTTCGGTTGTACGCATGTTAGTTGTATTATGTTAGGTGCAAGTATGACTTCGTAATTATCTTTATTTAGAGACTGTGTATGGTTTAAAGAGATGTGTACAAGTGCCAAGTTGACAAGGCGTGGACTGTGATGGTTAAGGTTATGTGTCAACTTGACTGAGCCATGATTTTAAGTGTTTTGGCAGTTATGTAATGATGTAGTTTGGTAGCTATGTAATGATGCAATCATCCTCCATTTTGTGATATAATGTAATCACTTGCACGATGTGATCAGATGTGATCAGCCAATTAGTTGTAAGTGGAGCTTCCTTGGGGGCATGGCCTGCATCCAATATCTATGGACACTCTGGCAAAGCTTACTGACTTCTGCTTGCTCTGGATCCTGCATCCAGCTCATCATCATCTGACCTCCAGTTCTTGGGACTTCAGCCAGTGGCCTGCAGTACTGCCTGCCGATCTTGGGATTCATCAGCCTCCACAGCTGGTGAGCCAGCAGCCTGCTGTCTGACCTGCTGATCTTGGGTTCGTCAGCCTCTGCAGCTACATGAGTCAGGAGAAGCCTCCAGCCTGATGTCTGACCCACAGACTTGGGACTTGCTAGCCTCTACAACTGCATGAGCCATTTCCTTGAGATAAATTTCTCTCTCTCTCTCTTTATATATATACGCATATATATATGCTTCACTGGTTTTGCTTCTCTAGAGAGACCAGCCCAAGACAGTATGGAATGTGTGGAAAATTGCCTCCATGAACAACTGCCTCTTTTGTCATGATACCAGAAGGACTGGATGGTGCCTGGCTACCATTACTGAACATTTTGATCCAAGATTCTACAGAAGAATTCTGATTAAAAGGGGGCAAGGGGAGAAATGCAGAACAGAATTTCAAATTCTCATGGATGTAGACTTTTTCTGAAAACATGAAGGGTGAAGGAACCCCTAAGACTATTACCCTGAGATAATCTTTCAACTTTAAACCAAAAATACTCCCTTAAGTCATCTTAAAACCGAACAATAGTTTAGCTTAATTAGTAAAAAAGGGTCTGCCTTGCGAATTATGCTCTTTTAAGAACTATCTGTATGGGAACTAACTGACAACAGCAACTCAAAAGATTAGACAGGAACCTTATGGGACAGTGAGTTTATGTTAATGAGGGAGGAACAACTCAGAAAAGGAGGGTGAGAACGGTTGTACAACTCAAAGAATCTAACCAATGCCACTAAATTGTACATGTATAAACAGTTGAATTGGTACATGTTTTGCTATGTATATTCTCAACAACAGCAACAAAATAAATAAAATTTAGGGGGAGGAAAAAAAGGGCCTTTGAGTTACCAGAAAAAAATATAATACAAAAAAATTATAGTTGCACACACACACGCAAAGGCAACTATAAATGTAGCTTACTCATAGGAGAGTTCTTTGGGTCCACTTCCAGGGCCTAATTACTCTTATTTTATCCATTCTGCTCATTATCTTCCTTTGCCATTGAGTAGATTCTGACTGAGTGACCTTATAGCACAGAGTAGAACTGCCCCATAGGGCTTCCAAGGTTGTAATCTTTATGAAAGCAGACTGGCACATCTTTCACCTGTGGAGCAGCTGGTGGGTTCAAACCACTGATCTTTTGGTTAGCAGTGGAGTACTTAACCACTGCGCCACGAGGGCTCCTTTACTCATAACGACACAACTGTAATGACTGGAGGGAGCTCGGCGAGGTGGAAGGAGGCACATTGACCACAGCATAGAGGAGCAATGGACTGCAAACGCCAGGATAAAGAAACGATCAAAAGCAGACACCAGAGTTAAGAGCAAGTGGATGGGACTGTTTAGTGCAGGGGCAAATGGCTTTCTCACCTCAATTGCACTTAGGCTATCTCCATAATTCAAAATGGAGTCATATTGTTAAGATCTCCAGGAAAGGATAAATGATGTTCAGGATTTTCAGTTTGAAAAACAAGCATTATACATTTTAGAACACCAAAGAACCAAGTTACATATTATTTTAACATTTTGAAGCTTAAAACGTAGGTTAAAGGAGATCACACTGCATTCCGAGGTGCAGTGGTGGTTCAGTTGTAGAATTTTCGCCTTCCGTGAGGGAGACCCGGGTTGCAGTCCCAGCCCACGCACCTCGTGTGCAGCCACCATCCGTCAGTGGAGGTTTGTGTGTTGCTATAACGCTGAACAGGTTTCAGCAGAGCTTCCAGACTAAGACAGACTAGGAAGAAAGACCAGGTGATCTACTTCCAAAATATCAACCAGTGAAAATCCTCTGAATCACAATGATCCAATCCTCAACCAGTCATGGGGATGGCCCAGGACTGGGCAGCGTTTCATTGCATTGTGCATGGGGGTGGGGTTGCTATGAGTCTGAAGCAGATTCGCTGGCAGCTAACAATGACAACAACTGCATCTGGCCCATCTTATTTTCCCATCTTTGTAAATCTTCCAGCTTAAGGTTGTTCTTTTCAAGTCCTAATTAGCCTCCCGGTCAGTCTATAAACTGGGAAACAGTCTAGTGAGAAAAAAAACTCCAGATTTATGCAAATCGCCTGTGCTTCTCCTAGACTTGGCCAACTTTAATTCAATCTTGCCAGACTGAGTGAATAAGTGAATAACTGATCATGAAACGAAGTTAAGAAAAGCAGTGATGTGGCTACAGATTGGTGAAAGAGTGTGACCTGCCAGAATAAAGAGAAGCAGCTGCAGGCGGGTCCCTAGGTTTCTGGGTTGGGTCTCCAGCCTGAGCTCACCCCTCCAGCCCCTCCCCAATGTTGTCTGGTTCGTAGACATCTGATGACAATATAGACCTCAAGACCCTTTTGTGCGAGTTTTTGCCTAGGACATCGTGCCTGAGGCTGTTTGCTGCCCCGATGCCTAGCTTCCAGAAATTTCCTTTGATATAAAAAAACCTGGTCTCAGAGTTTCGCATCACATTGGCAGGTCCCACAGGACTTATAAAAGCACAGTGCAGAGGAAAATCCTATGAGACTGAGTTACGAGATGACTAACCTTTAATAGTGAGAGGTTTGTTCTGAAGTGCACCATACTGTCTTGTCATTCATTCAGTCAGTATTTATCCAAGCCAGTTTTTGTTATTGTGTGCTGATGAGTCGATTCTGACTCTTAGTAACCCTATAGAACGGAGCAGAACTGCCCCATAGGGCTTTCTAGGCTGTAATCTTTACAGGAGCAGATCTTCAGGTCTTGTCTCCCGTGGAGCAGCTGTTGAGTTCAAATTGCCAACCTTTCAGTTAGCAGCCAAGCACTTAATCATTGCATTACCAGGGCTCCTTTATCCAGTGCTAGTTACAGGCAGAGCCCATATTCTTTTCAAGAAAAGGATCTTTTTAAAGATCCCATGAAGATGGAAATGCCACCTTTCCTAAGAAAGGATGACTAGCCCCCAATTGTGTGAGCTTATTAAACAATCTCATCACACTCTGTCATCAGAGGAGAAAAACAAGCTACTCTGCTTCCTTGGACATCAGCCTTGAAGTGTTCCCATGGAGAAGTAGATGATTAGTCATTTTCTTCTAACTCTTGGCTCCAAATCCCATTATTGTTAGTTGCTATTGACTCTGACTCATGGCTACCCCATGTACAACCGAACGAAACGTTGTCTGGTCCTGCGCCATTTTCTCGATTGTTGGTATGCTCAAGTCCACTGTTGCACCTACTGTGTATTTTGAGTGCCTTCCAACCTTGTTGTTGTTAGGTGCCACTGAGTCAGTTCTGACTCATAGCGACCCTATGAACAACAGAACGAAACACTGCCCGGCCCTGCACCATCCTCACAATCGTCATTACGCTTGAGCCCATTGTTGCAGCCACTGTGTCAATCCATCTTGTTGAGGGTCTTCCTCTCCCTCGCTGATCCTGTACTTTACCAAGCATGATATCCTTCTCCAGGGACTGATCTCTCCTGACAACATGTTCAAAGTATGTAAGACGTAGTCTCACCATCCTTCCTTCTAAGGAGCATTCTGGTTGTACCTCTTTCAAGACAAACCTGTTCATTCTTCTGGTAGTCCATGGTATATTCAATATTCTTCACCAACACCACAATTTAAAGGCATCAATTTTTCTTCAGTCTTCCTTATTAATTGTCCAGCTTTTGCATGCATACGAGGGGACTGAAAGCACCATTGCTTGGGTCAGGCACACTTAGTCCTCAAGGTGATATCTTTGCTTTTCAACACTTTAGAGGTCTTTTGCAGCAGATTTGCCCAGTGCAATGTGTCTTTTGATTTCTTGACTGCTGCTTCCACGGGTGTTGATTGTGGATCCAAGTAAAATGAAATCCTTGACAACTTCAATCTTTTCTCCATTTATCATGATTTTGCTTATTGGTCCAGTTGTGAGGATTTTTGTTTTCTTTATGTTGAGGTGTAATCCATACAGAAGGCTGTGGTCTTCGATCTTCATCAGTAAGTGCTTCAAGTTCTCTTTGATTTCAGCAAGCAACGTTGTGTCATCTGCATAACACAGGTTGTTAATAAGTCTTCCTCCAATTCTGATGCCTCGTTCTTCTTTATAGAGTCCAGCTTCTTGGATTATTTGCTCAGCATACAGACTGAATAGGTATGGTGAAAGGATACAACCCTGACGCACACCTTTCCTGACTGTAAACCACGAAGTATCCCCTT
This sequence comes from Trichechus manatus latirostris, assembly GCF_000243295.1. Classification (NCBI taxonomy): domain Eukaryota; kingdom Metazoa; phylum Chordata; class Mammalia; order Sirenia; family Trichechidae; genus Trichechus; species Trichechus manatus. The sequence goes on from NW_004443984.1 coordinate 14,399,727, forward strand.
GTTCTGTTTGAACGACTGCCTCTTGATCTATGTACAGGTTCCTCACGAGCACAGTTAAGTGTTCTCGAATTCCCATTCTTCAAAATGTTATCCATAATTTGTTATGATCCACACAGTTGAATGCCTCAGCATAGTCAATAAAACACAAGTAAACATCTTTCTGGTATTTTCTGCTTTCAGTCAGGATCCCTTTGACATCAGCAATGATATCCCTGGTTCCACGTCCTCTTCTGAATCTGGCCTGAATTTCTGGAAGTTCCCTGTCGATATACTGCTGCAGCTGCTTTTGAATGATCTTCAGCAAAATTTTACTTGTATGTGACATTAATGATATTGTTCGATAATTTCCGCATTCGGTTGGATTACCTTTCTTGGGAATAGGCATAAATACAGATCTCTTCCAGTTGGTTGGCCACATAGCTGTCTTCCAAATTTTTTGGCATAGATGAGTGAGCACGTGCAGTGTTGCATCCGTTTCTTGAAACACCTCAATTGATATTCTGTCAGTTCCTGGAGCCTTGTTTTTCGCCACTGTCTTCAGTGCAGCTTGGACTTCTTCCTTCAGTACCATCGGTTCCTGATCATATGGTACCTCTTGAAATGGTTGAACGTCGACCAGTTTTTTTGGTTTAATGTCTATGTATTCCTTCCATCTTCTTTTGATGCTCCCTGCGTTGTTTAATATTTTCCCCATAGAATCCTTCACTATTGCAACTAGAGGCTTGAATTTTTTTTCTTCAGTTCTTTCAGCTTGAGAAATGCCGAGTCTGTTCTTCCCTTTTGGTTTTCTATCTCCAGCTCTTCACACATGTCATTATAATACTTTACTTTTTCTCCTCGAGCCACCCTTTGAAATCTTCTGTTCGGTTCTTTTACTTCATCATTTCTTCCTTTTGCTTTAGCTACTCGACGTTCAAGAGCAAGTTTCAAAGTCTCTTCTGACATCCATTTTGGTCTTTTCTTCCTTTCCTGTCTTTTTAATGACCTCTTGCTTTCTTCACGTATGATGTCACTGATGTCATTCCACAACTGGTCTGGTCTTTGGTCATTAGTGTTCAACGTATCAAATCTATTCTTGAGATGGTCTCTAAATTCAGGCAGGATATACTTATGGTTGGACTTTGGCTCTCATGGACTTGGTCTACTTTTCTTCAGTTTCAGCTTGAAGCTGCACATGAGCAATTGATGGTCTGTTCTGCAGTTGGCCCCTGGCCTTGTTCTGACTGATGATATTGAGCTTTTCCGTCATCTATTTCCACAGATGTAGTTGATTCGGTTCCTGTGTATTCCATCTGGTGAGGTCCATGCGAATAGTCACTGTTCATGTTGTTGAAGAAAGGTATTTGCAATGAAGAAGTCACTGGTCTTACATAATTCTATTATGCGATCTCCAGCATCGTCTCTATCACCAAGGCCATATTTTCCAACTACTGATTCTTCTTCTTTGTCTCCAACTTTAGGGTGCTCATTTATAAGGTTGCTATGAGTAGGAATCAACTGGACGGCAACAGGTTTGGTTTGGTTGGTTTGATATTGGATAGTATGCTGTTATGAGCCATACGGTTTTCATTGGCTAATGTTTGGAAGTAGATCACCAGAACTTTCTTCCTAATATGTCTTAGTCTGGAAGCTCTGCTGAAATCTCTCCACCGTGGTTGACCCTGCTGGTATCTGAAATGCCGGTGGCATAGCTTCCAGCATCACAGCAACATGCAAGCCGCCACAGTATAACAAACTGACAGATGGGTTAGGGAGGGTCAATTCAGGAAGTAAAAGCACTTCCTTGTGTCATGGACCTTTTTTTTTCTTTTTCTTTTGTCTGCCCTACATTCATTCTTCCTTATTCTGGATGGGCACCTTAATTTTTGGGAGGGAGATGCTCTTTCTCCACACAATTCTGAGTCCATGTAATTTTGGTGGGGCTGATCCCCTTGGCTCTAGGGAAGGGAACGTGACCGAGGCCTGCTTGCTGACCTTACCAAAAGGTTGGGAGTTCAAATTTACCTAGAGATGCCTCGGAAGAAAGGCTTGGTGATCTACTTCTGAAAGGCCACAGCCATTGAAAACCCTACGGAGCTCAGTTGTACTCAGTAACACACGGGGTCACCATGAGCTGGAATCAACTCAACAGCAACTGGTATAGTATATTTAGAACACATATTTCCAGGCTTTATGTTAAAGAGATAATGAACATATTGTTCAAAACCTGTTTTTTTTTTTTTTAGTTTACCTGTTTTTTCTTACTCCTCAGTTAACTAGGTAAACTATTAACTGGTACAGTTCCTGGCAGATAGTAGGAACTCAATGAGTTAGTTCTTTCTCCTCATCTCCACTTCTATTTTTCAGCTCTTCTTTCAGAAAATGTAAAAATGAAAGAGGCAATACAGCATGGTGTTAAGAGCAGGGGTCAGCAAACTTTTTCTGTAGAGGACCAGAGAGTAAAGATTTGCAGCTTTGCTGGGCATATGGTCACTGTCACAACTACTCAACTCTGTCCTTGCAGTGAGAAAGCAGCAACAAATAAAATGGAAATGAATGGGCATGGCTACGCTCCAATAAAACTTTACTTACAAAAACAGGTGATGGCCTGGATTTGGCCTATGGGCCATAGTTTGCCAACCTCTGCTTAAGAGTATGGGCTTTAGCATTAAACAGAATTGGGCCTAAGTCTCTCTTCTGCCCCTTATGTATGGCTCTGCACGACTGGTGAATGTCTTACTTTTTGTGCCTCATCTGTAAAACAGTACTAATAACAGCGACTTCTTCGTTTGTGAGAACTGAGTGAGACAGTACATACAGTGTGCTTAGAACATCTCCTGGCACACAATGAGCGTTCAATAAGCATTAGCCATCAGGCGTTATCATCATCAAAAAGAAACTGAAAGGGAGAAATTGAGTTTGCCCAGGAACTACAGCACATCCCTGGTAAAAGGAGGCTAGTGAAGGCAAATGAGGAAGCTAGTAACAGAAATGGTATTTTCTTAGCAGTGGCTCTCATTTTTATCTCCATGGTATATCATCCCCCATCAGTATGTGAAATGGTAGGTTGGCCTGGGGTTTGCGGAGGTTGCCGTAACTACCCTGCAGTGAAGGACCGGTGGCCTGGGCTCTCACATCCACGTGGTGTCCCTTGATGTTAGGAAAAACCTTCTAGACTAGGACTCAGGAGATCAGGATTTTAATCCTGGCTCAACTGTAACAGATACATAAACTTGGGGAAGTCACCGAGCCTCTTTAGGCATCTGTTAATAAAATGATAGGGGTGGTCCCAACCGCCATTATAAAAATTCTGAAGGGGGAAAAGGAGCCTGTGATTAATGAGTACCTGCTTGGCAGAGATTGGAAACTGAGGCTCAGAAAGGTTAAATAAGTTGCAGTTGGAATTTGAACTTGGGTCTGTCTGACTCCAAAGCCCTTGCTTACCTCACTGCACTCTAGCAGAACCAAAAGCGAAACCAAACCCATGGCCATTGAATTGATTCTGACTCATGGTGAACTGCTCCACAGGGTTTTCTTGTCTGTAGTCTTTACGGAATCTTTAAGGAAGCAGATCACCAGGCCTTTCTTTCACAGCACCACTGGGTGCTAACCTTCAGGTTAGTGGCCAATCGCAGAGCTTCCCCATTAAAGCAGGGAGCAGCAAAGAATAGAAGCCAACAGAGGGCGCTTTTTACACTGGGCAGGGTGTCATGATGTGGCTTGAAGGATGAAGGACTGTAACCAAATGTCACATGGGAGTTTCTGGCTGGGACAGGAACAGGGCAGAGCAGGCTGAAGGAAAAGTCAAACACAGGCAGTTAGGTTTACCACTGTGGAGCCCACCCCATTCCCAACCTTGCCAGCTGGTCCCTCTTGTCAAGCTTAGTCCAGAGCCTTATCTTGAGTCACTGCTGGTGGAACCAAGCACGGGGAGAGGGAAATAGCATCCAAGGAGCTGTCAAACTGTTCATAAAACAACTCTAGACATAATTTGTGGCTCCTGACTTCTTTCCTTTATTCCATTTAGATTTGCCATTTTTCAGTGCAGAGAAATGCATGATTTATACAGTTGGGTGAAATAGCTTTCCCATTTCTACTGCTTTATAAGAACACCACCACTGTTAACAGGGCAGCCCTATTTCTATAGCTGCCTTCCTGGGGATCATAAAGCATTTAAAAAAAAAAAACCAATGACAAACAAAAAAGCACAATCAAGTCTCACAATATGGCAGGCACATGTAACTTTGTGACTTCAATTTCACACGTCTGATTCTGAGGCAGATTCCTTGTTATAACTTAATGGTTGCTTTAAGACACTGCAAATATCTCTGCAAGCTACACCTGCAGAACTCGAGGGGGTGCCATCCACATGGACTATGATGTGAATGGTGAACCTGGAGCTTTGCAACTTGGTGACGCGAGGCTAGTCTTTGCCAAAAGAGCTACGATTTACCAAGTATACTTCTGGGCATATTCTGGGTGCCAATGCGCTTTTGTCAACCAAGAGTTTTTCTTTTTTCTTTTCAATCTTGGATGTCATTCCATGAGTAATTTATTTGCAAATGTATCCACCTTATAGCTGGGGAGGTCTTGGGAGGTTTCCTGTCCAAAGGAACGCTCACAAAGGAAGCATTATGACTTCTAATGTGCTAGTTTGCTTGATTTTAAGCTAAGTGTCATGGATTGAATTGTGTCCCCAAAAAACATGTGTATCAATTTGGCTAGGCCACGATTCCCAGTATTGTGTGACTGTCCACCATTTTGTCATCTGATGTAATTTTCCTATGTGTTGTAAATCCTATCTCTATGATGTTGATGAGATGGGATTAGCAGCAGTTGTGTTAATGAGGCAGGACTCAATCTATAAGATTGGATTGTGTTTTGAGCCATTCTCTTCTGAGATATAAAAGAGAGAAGTGAGCAGAGAGGCATGGGGACTCCATACCACCAAGAAAGCAGAGCCAAGAGCACACGTCCTTTAGACCAGGGGTCCCTGCACTGAAAAGCTCCTAGAGCATGGGAAAATTGATGACAAGGACCTTCCTCCAGAGCCGACAGAGAAGATAAAGACTTCCGCTAGAGCTGATGCCCTGAATTTGGACTTCTAGCCTACTAGACTGTGAGAGAATAAATTTCTCTTTGTGGAAGCCATCCACCAGTGGTATTTCTGTTACTCCAGCCCTAGATAACTGTCATGGATTGAATTGCATCCCCCCAAAATATGTGTCAACTTGCTTAGGCCATGATTTCCAGTATTGTGTAGTTGTCCTCCATTTTGTGATCTCCTGTGTGTTAGAAATCATAATCTCTGCCTATGGTTAAAGAGGATTAGGGTGGGATGTAATACCCTTGCTCAGGTCACATCCCTGATCCAAGGTAAAGGAAGTTTCCCTGGGGTGTGGCCAGCACCACTTTTTATTTTACAAGAGATAAAAGGAAAGGGAAGCAAGCAGAGAGTTGGGGACCTCACATCACCAAGAAAGAATCACTGGGAGCAGAGCATGTCCTTTGGACCTGGGGTTCCTGTGTGGAGAAGCTCCTAGTCCAGGGGAAGATTGATGACAAGCACCTTCCTCCATAGTCAATGGAGAAAGCATTTCCCTGTAGCCGATGCCCTGAATTTGGACTTGTGGCCTACTGGACTGTGAGAGAATAAACTTCTTTTTGTTAAAGCCACCACTTGTGGTATTTGTTACAGCAGCACTAGATGACTAAGACAGTAACCAAGACACTAAGAGTTATCGTGTGCCTAGTATATGTGCCAGATGCTGAGCTATGTGATTTACATGTGGTGCAAGCTGCCTGCACTTGAGTACTAAACTAAAGGTTGGTAGTTTTAATCCACCCAGTGGTACCACAGAAGAAAGGCCTGCCAATCTGCTTCTATAAGGTTACAGCCAAGAAAACCCTGTGGAGCAGTTCTACTCTGTAACACATGAAATCAACTCAACTGTGTAATCAATAGGGTTAAACTGTTCCCTCTCCTGGAATGTAACCAACAGGGTTAAACTGTTCCCCCTCCTCCCATCTCACCTGGGTCGATGACTTCCTGATAAGGCATTCTGTGTAGCAGCTCAAGGTCATTTTACTGTTTCTTTGCTCAAGGCTGCTTCACCAATCGCCCCACCACCCCATTCCAACACGAGCAACAAGCCGCAAAGCTGTCCTTAGATAAACTTCATGTGTCATACCCCCCAAAAAATACATGCCCTCAGCTGCCATATTGCACCCCCCACTAAACACCCGTATATGTTAATTAGTTCCTGAAATTCCTGCCTAGTTCCAGAAACTTCATGAATTATGCATAAGTTCCCTCTCCCAAACCCTATAACTGCCCTAGAATCCCCAACCTCGGAGAGCTTGATTTGAGACTTAGTCTCCGAGCTCCTTGCTTGATCAGTTTACAGTAAAGTCTACTTTCTCTTTCTCAAAGGCCTGGTATCTTTCAATTGACTTGAGGGGTCGCACCAGGCAGGACCCACCCTCTTTGGGTTACCAATTCTGGTGACCCAGATGGAAATCTTTATTCTGCTTCTAACTTAGGCTGCCCGGCTCCTGGGAGCACCTCTGGCTACTAGGCATGACCACCTCCCCTCAGCACACATTGGCTAATTTCTTTGGGAGGTGACGGCAGAACCAACCTTCACGGCCAGAGCTGCGCCCGGACTCATGGCAACCCACTTTTTCGAGACTGAGTAACAGACTCAGGGTAAGGATCCTGATCTGGTGAGTACTGTGCGAATGGTGTCACAAGTACCTAAGGGCTTCTGAGGGGGTGAGTGACTTAGGAGCCAGAGATGAACCCAGGAGAACTGCTGTTTCTATCAGAATCTGGGTGGTTGAGGGTTATACTGCTCCGGTCACCTTGGTTGTTGTGGTTCTAGTACTCTCGGTTTTTCTGGTTACTGGTTTTGGCCTAGGCTCAGGTATGGGGAATGCACAAGATATACCAAGGTGCAGCCCCCTCGGATGCATTCTAACTAATTGGTTTTTTTTTTTTTTTTTTTTTTTTTTTTAGTTATGATCCTATGGAAGAAAAGATAGGATGAAGTTTTTCTGCAATGTTGTGTGTCCACAATGTCAAGCGGTTGCTGGGGAACGTTAGCCTCAAAATGGTTCCCTAAACTGTAATACTATTCTCCAGTCAGGTTTGCTTTGCGCTCGGGAAAGCAAATGAGATGAGAAAATGTATGTTGATGACTTTATGTCCTTGTATAACAACAAAAACATTCAAAAGCAATGTAAAATTATAGTTCGAACTGAGGTAAAGAGACAAAAGGTCTCTGATTCCCCAGGAGAAGATGATTTTCCCCTCTTCCTCTGCCGTCAGCCCTACCCTTTTATCTGCTGGAACCGTCTGGACGGACTGAGCCAACTTCAGAAATGGTTTCCCCACCGCACAGGTGAAGTGGTGCGACTTTTGGACGGAGGACTTCCCTGCTCGAAATAGGGCAACAGGCAACTGGGAGTTATCCACTAAGACAAGTTCCTACCAGGCAGGAGGAAAACGGAACTCTGGGATTAGTCTGTGTCTTAGTCATCTAGTGATGCTCCAACAGAAATACCACAAGTGGATGGCTTTAACAAAGAAAAGTTTATTCTGTCATAGTCTAATAGGCTACGAGTCCAAATTCAAGGCATCAGCTCTAGGGGAAGGCCTTCTCTCTCTGTTGGCACTGGAGAAAGGTCCTTGTGATGCATCAGTCTTCCCTTGGTCCGGGAGCATCTCAGCTCAGGAACCTCAGATCCAAAGGACACGCTCTGCTCCCGGCACTGCTTTCTTCGTGGTATGAGGTTCCCATGTGTCTCTGCTTGCTTTTCTCTTTTATATCTCAAAAGAGATTGGTTTAAGAACACTATCCAATCTTGTAGACGTCATCAGTATAATCTCATCACAGTGATAAAGTTTACAACACATAAGGAAATCATATCAGATTACACAAGCATACAGTACTGAGAATCATGAGCTAGCCAAGTTGACAGATATTTTTAGGGGACACAATTCAATCCATGACAGTCTGGGTACACACTACATTCTCTACATCTGATTTGTTCAACTGGAAAAACAATCTCACTCACTATCGAGAGGAGCCAATACGTATGGCAGGTCTTTTTACTTCCATCTTTGCTACCCGTCGGCCTATCTGGGCTGATTGTCAGGCACTCTTGGATATTCTTTTGAGCCCAGAGGAGTGGAGATTAGTCTTAGGAAAAGCCAGGGAAGAAGCAGAGCACGTCCATCAGCCCAACAACCCTATTCAACAAGCTCCTGATTTAGCAATACCTTCTTCTGAGCCTGCTGGGACCCTAATGATCCTCTGGGAAATGGCAGGCTCAACCATTTTCAGACTTGTCTTACTGCAGGGTTGAAAGGGGGTGCTCCAAAACAAACAAACAAAAATTTAAATAAGGTCTACGAGGTCCGTCAAGGACCGACTGAGGATCCATCTACCTTCCTTGAATTTTTGCCACATTCCAAAAATATACAGATGTACGCCCAGAAAACCCAGAGAACACAAAAATGATAACCATGGTGTTTAATGGACAAAGTGCACCGGACATTAGAAAGAAGTTCCAAAAAGCCGACGGGAGTCTAGGTACGAGCCTAGCACACACAATTAGTTGAAACAGCCTTTAAAGTATATACCAACAGAGACCAGGACCAGGAAAAGAAAGAAACCCAGAAATTCAAACAGCAAGCAGGTTTCCTCGAGGCCACTCTAGCTTGGCGGCCTTTCGAACCAGGCCAACATAACCTTCTGAAAGGACAACTGCCCTGGGCAATGTCAAACAGCCTTCCTCTTCTAGGTCAAAATCAGGGTACTTACTGTAAACAGAAGGGGCACTGGGAAAAGGAATGTCTGAACTGGAAACCCAGCCAAAGCCCAGCTGCTCCTGAGATGCTTCAATGTGCCCCAGCCTGAAGATTCAGACTGATGAGGAGTGGGGGCATCCGCCCACCTCCAAGCTTTATCCACGGAGCCCCTGGTTACATTAAAGATGGGAAATAATCTTGCAGATTTTCTTGTTGATACAGGAGCAACCTATTCTATTTTGAATAACCTGAAAGGATCACTTTCTCCCCAAACTGTGCAAGTAACTGGGGTAATAGGAAAGACTTCTACAAGCAGGACTCATCCACCCGTGTAAATCCACTTTCAACACTCCAGTGCTCCAGGTAAAAAAGCCAAAAACAAAAAAATATCAGTTTGTGCAGGACTTACGCGCAGTCAGTGAGGTAACTAAAGATCTGCACCCTATGGTTACAAATCCTTATACTCTCCTAAGCCTCCCTGTCTCCAGACTAAGCCTGGTTTACTGTCCTAGACCTGAAGGATGCCTTCTTCTGCATTCCTTTAGCCCCTGAATCTCAGGAAATATTTGCCTTTGAATGGGAGGAACCCTATTTGGGGAAAAAAACTATAATATTGATGGACTATTCTTTCCCTCAGGGGTTCAAAAATAGTCCCACTCTGTTTGGAAAACTCTAGCAAGAGATCTCCAGGGTCTGCAGATGGTTCAGGGGCTCCTTATTCAATACGTAGATGACTTCCTTGTCTTACCAAAGAGGACTCAGATAAAAACACAGTTCTAACTTTGAACTTTCTAGCCCAGGCTGGTTATCAAGTATTCACTACCAAAGCTCAGATCTCACAACAAAAGGTAGCTTACCTAGGTTTCCAGATTTCTCAAGGTCAGTGGGCCCTGCTGGCAGAGTGCAAACAAATGATCCTCCAGATCGCCACTCTGCCCCCCTGGAGGTAACTTCAAGGCTTTCTAGGAAGGGCAGATTTTTGCAGGATTTGGATCCTGAACTTTAGGTTAGTAACAAAGCTTCTCTATGAAGCCACTCGAGGAAAGGACTCTGACCCTTTTGAACGGACGGATGAACGTCAATAAGCTTTCTTGAAAATCAAGGAAAAGCTAGCCTCTGCCCTGGCACTCGGACTCCTGGACCTCAGAAAGGCCTTCAAACTGGATGACATGAGACGGGGGGAGTCACAGCAGGGATCTTAACTCAACAACTGGGTCCTTAGAAAAGACCAGTAAGCGTATTTTTCTAAACTTCTAGATCCAGTCCCTCAGGGATGGTCAGCCTGTCTTAGGGTGGTAGCAGCAACTTGCCGCCTTTTAGCTGAAGCTGAAAAATTGACCTTAGGTCAGCCTGTGACTGTGTTTGTGCCTCATGCAGTTCTCACCATACCGGAGCAGAAAGGTGGGCTCTGGCTCCTAGCAGGCCGAATGGCACGCTTCCAAGCCCAGCTCCTGGACCATCCAGAGGTCACACTCAAGGTAACTTCTACCCAGGACTTACCCTCTTCAGGTTACAACGGCAATTTTTTTTATAACAGTGGTATTAATTAGTTAATTAATAATTAATACTATAGTAACCCCATGTAGTTCCCTAACTTCTCTCCCCAACACTCCCAAATAAAATGGCTGCCATAGTCCACTCCATCGATTCTGGTCATCACAAGGCCGGAAAGAAATGTTATCATTTGAGGACTCTTTGTTAGGAAAAGAACAGTTATGATCACAATCAACTAGGAAGAAGGACCTCGCAGTCTACTTCTGAAAAGAATTAGCAAGTGAAACCTTTAAGAACAGCAGTGGAACACTGTCTGATACAGTGCCAGAAGATGAGCCCCTCAGGTTGGAAGGCACTCAAAAGACAACTGGGGAAGGGCTGCCTCCTCAAAGTAGAGTTGACCTTAATGACGTGGATGGAATCAAGTTTTTGGGACCTTCATTTGCTGATGTGGCATGACTCATAATGAGAAGAAACAGCTGCAAACATCCGTTAATAATCAGAATGTGGAATGTACCAAGTATGAATCTAGGAAAATTGGAAATAATCAAAACTGAAATGGAACACATAAACGTTGATACCCTAGGCATTAGTGTGCTGAAATGGACTGGTATTGGCCATTCTGAATCAGACAATCATATGTTTTATGATGCTAGGAATGACAACTTAAAGAGGGATGGTGTCATGTTCATTGTCAAAAAGAATATTTCAAGATCTATCCTGAAGTACAGTGCTGTCAGTAAGAGGATAATATCCATACGCCTACAAAGAAGACCAGTTAATATGACTATTAGTCAAAAAAAGGTACCACCCACTAAGGCCAAAGATGAAGACATTGAAGATTTTTACCAACATCTGCAGTCTGAAATTGATCGAATATGCAATCAGGATGCATTGATAGTTACTGGTGATTGGAATGCGAAAGTTGGAAACAAAGAAGAAGGATTGGTAGTTGGAAAATAAGGCCTTGGGGACAGAAACGATGCCAGAGATCACAAGATACAGTTCTGTAAGACCAATGACTTCTTCATTGCAAATACCTTTTTCAACAACTTAAACGGCGACTATACACGTGGACCTTGCTAGATGGAATACACAGGAATCAAATCGACTACATCTATGGAAAGAGATGATGGAGAAGCTCAATAACATCATTCAGAACAAGGCCAGGAACCAACTGTGAAACAGGCCATCAATTAATTGCTCATATGCAAGCTCAAGTTGAAGCTGAAGAAAATTAAAACAAGTCCATGAGAGCCAAAGTACGACCCTGAGTATATCCCATCTGAATTTAGAGACCATCTCAAGAATAGATTTGATAGTGACCACTAATGACCAAAGACCAGATGAGTTGTGGGATGACATCAGGGACATCATATATGAAGAAAGCGAAAGGTCATTAGGAAGGCAGAAAAGTAAAAAAAAGACCGAAATGGATGTAAGAAGAGACTCTGAAACTTGCCCTTGAACGTAGATTACCTAAAGCAAACGGAAGAAATATGAAGTCAAAGAGCTGAACAGAAGATTCCAAAGGGCAGCTCGCAAAGACAAAGTAAAATATTATAATGAAATATGCAAAGACCTGGAGTTAGAAAACCAAAAGGGAAAAACACACTCAGCATTTCTCAGGCTGGAAGAACTGAAGAAAAAATTCAAGCCTCGAGTTGCAATATTGACGTTTTCTATGGGCAAAAAAAATGAATGATGGAGAAAGCATGAAAAGAAGATGGAAGGAATACAGTGTCACTGTACCAGAAAGAATTGGTTGACATTCAGCCATTTCAGGAGGCAGCATATGATCAAGAACCAATGGTACTGGTGGAAGAAGTCCAAGCTGCACTGAAGGTATCGGCAAAAAACAAGGCTCCAGGAATTGACAGAATAACAATCGAGATGTTCCAACAAACAGATGCAATGCTGGAAGTGCCCACTCCTCTATGCCAAGAAGTTTGGAAGACAGCGACCTGGCCAACCGACTGGAAGAGATCCATATTTGTGCCCATTCCAAAGAAAGATGATCCAACAGAATGTGGAAATTATTGAGCAATATCATTACTATCACACACAAGTAAAATTTTGCTGATAATTCCAAAATGACTGCAGCAGTCCATCAACAGTGAACTGCCAGAAATTCAAGCCAGATTCAGAAGAGGATGTGGAACAAGGGCTATCATTGCTGGTGTCAGGTGAATCATGGCTGAAAGCGGAGAATACCAGAACGATGTTTACCTGTGTTTTATTGACTATGCAAAGGCATTTGACTGTGTGGATCATAACAAATTATGGGTAACATTTCAAAGAATGGGAATTCCAGAACACTTTGCTGTGCTCATGAGGAACCTATACATAGACCCAAGGCAGTCATTCAAACAGAAAAAGGGGATACTGCGTGGCTTCAAATCAGGAGAGGTGTGCATCAGTGTTGCATCCTTTCATCATACTGATTCAATCTGTATGCTGAGCAAATAATCTGAGAAGGTGGACTATATGAAGAAGAATGAGGCATCAGGATTGGAGGACGACTCATTAACAACCTGCGATATGCAGATGACACACCTTGCTTGCTGAAAGTGAAGAGGACTTGAAGCACTTACTGATGAAGATCAAAGACCACAGCCTTCAGTATGGATTACACCTCAACATAAAGAAAACAAAAATCCTCACAACTGGACCAATAAGCATGATAAACGGAGAAAAGATTGAAGTTGGATTTCATTTTACTTGGATCCACAACGGAAGCAGCAGTCAAGAAACCAAACGACGTATTGCATTGGGCAAATGTGCTGCAAAAGACCTCTTTAAAGTGTTAAAAAGCAAATATGTCACTTTAAGGATTAAGTGCACCTGACCCAAGCCATGGTATTTTCAATCGCCTCATATGCATGTGAAAGCTGGACAATGAATAAGGAAGACTGAAGAATTGATGCCTTTGAATTATGGGGCAGGAAAGATACTGAACATACCACAGTCTGCCAAAAGAACGAACAACTCTGTCTTGGAAGAAACACAGCCAGAGTGCTCCTTAGAAGCAACAATGGCGAGACTTTGTCCCCCATACTTTGGACATGTTATCAGGAGGTATAAGTCTCTGAAGAACAACATGCTTGGTAAAGCAGAGGGTCAATGAAAAAGAAGAAGACCCTCAATTAGATGGATTGATACAGCAGCTGCAACAACGAGCTGAAACATAGCAATGGTTGTGAGGGATGGCGCAGGACCGAGCAGTGTTTTGCTCTGTTGTACACAGGGTCGCTATGAGTCAGAACCAACTCGACGGCACCTAGCAACAACAATAAGCATCAGACTAAATGGTTTTCTCCCCTCTCCTATCTGCAAGTGGTGCTAGAGTTTAATTTGCACTGACTAGCTGTGTGACCCTGGGAAAATTACTTAACCTCTCTGAGTTTTAGATTCCTTGTCTGTAAAATGGGGATCATAAGAGAATCTATGTCACAGGTTGTTGTGAGCATTAACTAAAGGAAAGTAGGTAAATTGCTTAGCACAGTGTCCACACACACCCAGTTGTTGTCGAGTTTATTCTAACTCATGGTGACCCCTGTATACCAGAGCAGAACTGCTCCATAGGGTTTTCAATGGCTAAGTTTTTCAGAAGTAGCTAGCCAGGCCTTTCTTCCAGGATGCCTCTAGGTGGACTTGAACATCCAACCTTTCGGTTAGCAGCCGAGTGCATTAACTGTTTGCAAAAACCCCTCCAAAAAAAAAAAAAACCTGTTGTCATTGAGTCGATTCCAAGTCATGGCAACCCCATATGTTGCAGAGTAGAACTGCACTCCACAGGGTTTTCATGACTGTGACCTCTCGGAAGGAGATCACCAGGCCTTTCTTCCCAGGTGCCTCTGGGTGGGTTCCAACCATCAACCCTTTGGTTAGTAGTCTTGTGCTTAACAATTTGTACCGCCCAGGGGCTCCTTGCATCACCCAGGGATTACTAATTCCAATTTTGGAGCCCTGGTTTCTCTTTCTACAAAGCATCCTCTTCTTCCTCCTCTGGTCAGGAGTTAAAGGTCTTCGAAAGCTATGCTTCACCGTTTCCCACACTTGTTTAATTATAAGAATCACATCTTCAAATGCAGTGCTCCCCAGGTTTCTTCTTGGGGTGACGGAAATGTTCTGAAAGTGGATTTAGACAATGGTTGCACAACTCTTTGAATGCGGTGGCATCACTAGGAGTTGTGGGGGGTGTGGACTGCACCAGGTGACACTGTCAGAGGAGGTGACACCAAAATGACTGCCTATAAAATCTTCGTGCAATGTTGCAGCAGAAATTTATTATTTTTTATAAAAATGTCCCTGTAGTTAGTTATAACAACAAAAACATTTATCGTAAGCCCAGTTTACAAGTATCTATATACCTACAAGGCTAGAACTCTATGCTAATTTACTTTTTGAACCTCTAATGTGCTCCAGTCAGAGCTGTCATTATTACCCAACTACAGTGATGCTTCGAATCATGTGGTTTCGTCTGCACATGCTCCAAGCACACACTACTGCTTTTGTTACTGCTGGTGTTTTTATAGTCCCTGATTTTGTCCAGTTTTCTGGGGTTTTAGCTACAATATTCTGGTAATTAGTATTTGTGAACCTATATCAATAACTTTTGAGAATGAAGTAGTAATTAAAAGAAAAGGAGTGATATATGGGAATTATGATTTACAAGTAACATTAGTACAAAAAACATTACTAAGGATTATGCGTGAGCTGGTATGGAAGGAGGTCCATGGGGGGAGGGTGGCATCATGAGTTACTGTACTGTGACACCACTGTCTACATGTACTAAAATCTATTGAATTGTGCACTGCAAATGGGTGAATTTTATGGTATGTTAATTACATTCCAATAAATCTGTTGAAAGCAAAACAAACAAAAAAATGCAGTCTCCCTGAGGATACTTTTGGAGGTGATGGATGTATTCACTAACTTGATTATGTTAATGATTTTACATGTGTGTTTCTAGGTCAAAACTTATCAAATTATATGCTTTAAACACGTGCAGTTTATTGTATTTTGATTATACCTCAATGAAGCTGTTTTTTTAAAAATCAGCATAGTATTCCATATATGAAGGAACCCCTTTTATTTAACTCAACCGTGCCCCTTCTGATGGGCTCTTAGGTTTCCAATTTTGTTCCACTACAAATAACACTGTAATAAATATATGTGTATGAAAAAAAAGGAGAAAAAATGAAGTACTCCCTGCCACCCTTCAAAAGCCACAAAAATCAGAATTTCCTGGGGAAGAGGACTGGAAACCCATGTTTTTACTGAACATTCCCAAAACATTCTTGTAGTCAGACATGTTTGGGAAACATTGACCCATACTTCACATACTTTTGAGTTTTCAGGCTTGGGGTTTGAAATTCCATTTTCTGTGATCCCACCTTATTACCCAAATCTCTAAGTGCTACACACAAATGATTCTAAATCCAAGTTTCCCGACTGGTGTGGTACATCAGAATTACCAGGGTACTTGTTAGAATGCAGACTCCCAGGCCCCAGTCCCAGGATGCATGAGTAGGGTTAGCAGGTGTCTTAGGCTGGGTTCTCTAGAGAAGCAAAACCAATGAAGTGTCTATATATATACATATATATATATATTTGTGTGTGTGTATATATATATATGTGTTGTCTGAGTCATCTAGTGCTGCTGTAACAGAAATACCACAAGTGGATGGCTTTAACAAACAGAAGTTTATTCTCTCACAGTCTAGTAGGCTAGAAATCCAAATTCAGGGCATCAGCTCCAGGGGAAGGCTTTCTCTGTAGGCTCTGGAGGAAGGTCCTTGTCATCAATCTTCCCCTGGACTAGGAGCTTCTTTGCGCAGGAACCAAAGGATGCGCTCTGCTCCTGGCACTGCTTTCTTGGTGGTATTAGGTCCCCATGTCTCTCTGTTCACTTCTCTCTTTATATCTCAAAAGAGATTGGCTTAAGACACAATCTAGTAGATCTCATCAATATAACTGCCACTAATCCATCTCATTACCATCATAGTGATAGGATTTATAACACATAGGAAAATCATATCAGATGACAAAATGGTGGACAATCACATAATACTGGGAATCATGGCCCAGTCAAATTGATACACATATTTCTGGGGGACACAATTCAATCCATGACATACGTATACATATGTATGTATACGCATACACACACACACAGAGAGAGAGAGAGAGGGAGAGAGATTTACATCAAGGAAATGGCTCACGCGTTTGTACAGGCTAGAAAGTCCCAAGTGTGTGGGTCAGGCTGGAGGTTTCTCCTGACTCAGGTAGCTGCAGGGGCTGGCAAACCCAAGATCAGCAGGCAAACTGCTAGCTCAAGCCCCAAGAACTGGAGGTCAGATGAACAAGAGCCAGCTGCAGGATCCACAGTGAGCAAAAGCCAGCAAGCTTTGCCAGAAATTTCACCTATATTAGATGCAGGCCACACCCTCAGGGAAACTCCCTTTCAACTGATCGGCTACTCACAGTAGAACCCATAATGGAGGTGATCACATTATATCCGATCTCATCATGGAAGTGATTACACCATTATACGACAACTGTAAACTATGTCATCACCGCCAAACCACTGAGAATCATGGCCCAGCCAAGCTGACACACAACCTTAACCATCACAGCCTCCTTTTTAGCTGTGAGAGGGGCCGGGTGCAATAACTGATCCTTGATCCTTCATTTTCGAAGGACCCATCTTGGTACCAAATGTCTTAGGCTGGGTTCTCTAGAGAAGCAAAACCAGTGAAGCGTGTGTGTGTATGTATATGTGTATATATATATGTATATATATATATATTTTAAACCTCTTTTTATATATAGAGGTTTAAAGTCTAGAAAGGTGTGTGTCAAGGTTGTATCCTTTTACCATACTTATTCAATCTGTATGCTGAGCAAATAATCCAAGAAGCTGGGCTATATGAAGAAGAATGAGGCATCAGGATTGGAGGAAGACTCATTAGCACCCTGCAATATGCAGATGATACAGCCTTGCTTTCTGAAAGTGAACAGGACTTGAAGCACTTACTGATGAAGATCAAAGACCACAGCCTTCAGTATGGACTACACCTCAACATAAAGAAAGCAAAAATCCTCACAACTGGACCAATAAGCAACATCGTGATAAACAGAGAAAAGACTGAAGTTGTCAAGGACTTCATTTTACTTGGATCCACAATCAACACCCATGGAAGCGGCAGTCAAGAAATCAAAAGACGCATTGCATTCGGCAAATCTGCTGCAAAAGATCTCTTTAAACTGTTAAAAAAAAAAAAAATGATGTCCCTTTGAGGACGAAGGTGCTCCTGACCCAAGCCATAGTGTTTTCAATCACCTCATACGCATGTGAAAGCTGAACAATGAATAAGGACGACAGAAGAAGAATTGATGACTTTGAATTGTGGTGTTGGTGAACAATACAGAATATACTATGGACTGCCAAAAGAATGAACAAATCTGTCTTGGAAGAAGTACAATCAGAATGCTCACTGGAAGCAAGGATGGCCAGACTACATCTCACATACTTTGGACATGTTATCAGTAGGGACCAGTCCCTGGAGAAGGACATCATGCTGGGTAAAGTAGAGGGTCAGCGAAAAAGAGGAAGACCCTCAACAAGATGGATTGACACAGTGGCTGCAACAATGGACTCAAGCATAACAATGATTGTAATGATTGTGAGGATGGTGCAGGACCGGGCACTGTTTCGTTCTGTTGTACATATGGTAGCTATGAGTCAGAACCAACTCGACAGTGCCTAACAACAACAACAGCAAATATATATAGAAAGGGAGAGAGAAAGAGATATCAATTAAGGAGATGGCTCACGAGGTTGTAGAGGCTGGAAAGTCTCAAGTCTGTGGGTCAGGCTGGAGGCTTCTCCTGACTCAGGTAGCTGCCGGGGCTGGCAAACCCAAGATCCAGACCACAGAGGCTGACAAATCCCAAGACTGACAGGCAAGCTGCTGGTCAAGTCCCAAGAACTGGAGGCCCGATGAACAGGAGCCAGCTGCAGGATCCAGAGTGAGCAAAAGCCAGCAAGCTTTGCCAGAAAGTCCACCTATACTGAATGCAGGCCACACCCTCAAGGAAACTCCCTTTCAACTGATAGGCTACTCATAGCAGATCCCACTGTGGAGGTGATCACATTACATCAGGTCTTATCATGGAGGTGATTACATCATTATATGACTGCCAAACTACATCATAACTGCAAACCCCCTGAGAAACATGGCCCAACCAAGATGACACACAACCTTGACCATCACAACAAGGTTTAGCAAAAATAGTATATATAAGATGCCCTGGTAAATTTGAATTTCAAATAAATATGTAAGCATTTTTTAGTATAAGTATCTCCCATGCAATATTTGGTGCATGTTGTTGTTGTCATATGTTGTTGAGTCGATTCTGACTCATAGCAACCCGATATGACAGAGTAGAACTGCCCCCACAGGACTTCCAAGGCTGTGATCTTTACAGAAGCAGACTTCCACGTCTTTCTTCCATGGAGCCACTTGGTGGGTTCAAACCACCAACTTTTCGGTTAGCAACCGGGCGCTTAACCGCTGTACCACCAGACCTCCTTACTTGGGGCATACTTACACTAAAAAATGATTTGTTGTTTATCTAAAATTCAAATTTAACCAATGTCCTGTATTTTATTGGTAAATCTAAGTGTGAGTCCTTGGGCTTGGGGTGAGGGTCAGGCTGGTCTGCTCCCCAAGTGGTTCTGATGCAGTGGTGGTGGGTGGGGGTTCCTTAGAACCCATCTTGAGAACCTCTGGTCAGATTGACCCCTTCTCGGTTAGGAACCCCTCCTCATTGCTGCCAGCTGACCTCTGCACATTCCACACACAAACATGCTTTAATGGTGGTCCGAGGAGGACAAGGCAGCAGCAGCAGAAAAAACCTGTCCCAGATTTTCAAAACCAAATGTGAACATCAAATGTGGCATCACTGTCCCCACAGCCTGCAGGATGCTGCTGCTCCTCTCAGTGTGCGGACGGAGGGCTGCCGAGGAACCAAACACCCCAGGATTCTGGCTAGTGGCTCTAAATTTTATTTACTTATACCCAGCCTTGTCCCAGAAAATAATTTAGGCTACTGAGATTCAGTCTCTGCAGCTTTCTTGGTGGTGGGGAGGGAGAGAAGCACCCTGTCTGAGTGAACACACACTGCAGACATTATTTGTGTGCTCACCATGAACTAGGCACTGTGCTAAGAATTTTATAATTATAATCATCTCATTCAACCCTCAGAATAAGCCTATGAGATTGCTGCTGTTATCACCCCTATTTCATAAATGAGGAAACTAAGGTTCAAAGGGGGCCAAATGGCTTCCTCAAGAAAACACAGAGTAAGTGGTAGAATTGGGATTCTGACCCAAAGCCTATGTCACTAACCACTCTCCTATACTGCCTCCCTGGGGAACCTCATGTTCCTTGTGAGTAAGCTTTCATTGGCAATTCTTGTGTTATATTACACTTAAGTTGGGGCCGTGATTTAGGCCATGACCCCAGGAACATTCCTGATCTGGGGTATAATAACAGCTACCATGTATTACTTGGGGTCTACTTGGGGCCGGGCACTGAGTTTCTTGCTTTACAGATATTCTTTCATACTGCCATGTGCCAAGGACTGACAAGGTTGAGATACAAAGAACGCTGGCCAAGGTCACAGAGTTAGGACGTGGAGGAGTGCTGATCTCCCTAAAAGCAAAGCAACCATCTCTGAATTTTCAAAAGCACACGCCTGCTTCTCAACTATGCTCACAAAGCTGTGCATTTTTCAGGAAAATGTTAGCTCTTCTGGGTGGCCCAAATTATTTGTACTCTACTACTAACCTAAAGGTTGGCGGTTTGAACCCACTCAGTGGTGCCACGGAAGAAAGGCCTGGCAATCTGCTTCCATAAAGATTGTTGTTGTTAGTTGCCACTGAGTGGATTCTGACTCATGGCGACTCCATGTGTGTGAGTAGAACTGTGCTTCACAGGGTTTTCAAGACAGTGACCTTTTGGAAGCAAAATGCCTGGCCTATCCTCCAAGGAGCCTCTGGGTGGATTCGAACCACCAACCTTTCAGCTAGTAGTCCAGTGTTTAACCATTTTCATTACTCAAACCCTACGGGGCACAGTTCTACTCTGTAATACATGAGGTTGAACGGGTTTTTTTTTTTTTTTTAAGTGATGGCTACTATGCCACGCTTGTGTGGAATTCCAAGAAATGCCCAGAAGAAGGAATTAAGACTATCTCCTCCAACCTGAGCTCCCCAAGACCCGCAGCAATGTGCAGTGTGAACTGACAGAGTGATGGTGGTCTGGACGAGCTCCAGATTCTAAGATGCCCTTGCGCTGTATCTGAGCACCAGGCTGCAGGGAAGGCGACGCGGCATAGCACGTCCTGCCCCACTACCCCACAGCGGCCGGGACTCACCAGGCGTGGGTTTTCGATGACCAGTTCGTAGGTCAGCCCTGTAGACCCAAACCTCAGGATGTCTCCGGGTAACAGCTTCACAGCCACATTCTGAATGTGACAGTCATTGACGAAGGTGCCGTTGTGAGAATTGAAGTCCTGGAGAATAAAAGTGCCCTCGGCCTCATTATATTCAATGAGCGCGTGGTGGTTGTCGATGTCAGCAGACTGAAACAGAGAGGAAGGAAATTAATAATCGTGACGTGGCTGCTAACATTTACTCGTCCTCCTTGGGTGCTGCCTCACCTGCGTCACCTCGCCGGATCATCACCATAATCCTCATTTTAAAGTGAGCAAGCTGAGGGCCAGAGAGGTTACATGACTTGC
The DNA here is from genome assembly GCF_000243295.1 of Trichechus manatus latirostris. Lineage (NCBI taxonomy): Eukaryota > Metazoa > Chordata > Mammalia > Sirenia > Trichechidae > Trichechus > Trichechus manatus. The sequence continues at coordinate 14,420,830 of NW_004443984.1, forward strand.
CCAAGGCCACGCAGCTAGTGAGCAGTGGAGCTGGGATATGTGCTCAGCTGTCTGACTCTACACCTTGGAAGAGGTACCTGAGTTGTTGGTGGGAATTCAGGCAAGACAGGCAAAGGGAACTAGGAGAATCTTAGAGGGCAAATGTTTGGCCAGGGAATTGGCCATTTCCTATTTCCCTGACCCCACACAGGTGCATTCTTGGTTGTCCCGAATGACAGGGTAGGAAGCAGAAATGGCCCAAACACAAGCCACAAACGCCAGTCAGTAAACAACGACTATTCCACAAACCTACAACGATAATGCTAAGTTCATGGAATGGGGTACATATAATTAAGAGGGTATGCAATGATTGTTGTATTCGTTTGTTTGCTCTATTCATTAAAAAAAGAAGTGAGGTGAAATTAACAAACATAAAAGTATCCATTTTAAAGCAAACAATTCAGTGGCATTTAGTTTATTGACAATGTTGTACAATTGGCACTTCGATTCCAAAACCATTGCCATCCTTCCAAAGTCAAATCCAGTATCCATTAAGCAGTTTCTCCCCGTTCCCACCCCCACCCTCAGCCCCTGACAACCACCGATCTGCACTCTGTCCCTACAGATCTACCTATTCTGGACATTTCATGTAAATGAAATCATACAATATGTGACCTTTTGTGTCTGGCTTCTTTTACTGAACATAATGTTTTCAAGGTTCATCCACACTGTAGCATGGATCAGTACTTCATTTCTTTGTATAGCTGAATAATATTCCACTGTATGTAGAGACCACAATTTGTTCATCCATTCACCCCTTGATGGGCATTTGGGCTGTTTCCACCTTTTAGCTATTGTGAATAGTACCTGTTTTCAATTCTTCTGAGTATATACCGAGGTGTAGAGCTGCAGGGTCATATAGTAATTCCATATTTAAAGTCTTGAGGAACCATCAAACTTTTTCCCAAAGCAGCGGAACCATCTCACATTCTCACTAGCAATGTACTTAGAAATCTAGACTAAAGTCCCATAATAGATAATAATCAAAAGCTTACACTAATTAAACTTTGTTGTTGGATGACGTCGAGTCGATTCCGACTCATAGCGACCCTACAGAATAGAACTGCCCTATAGTGTTTTCTTGGCTGTAATCTTTACAGAAGCAGACTGCCAGGTCTTTCTCCCTAGGAGCTGCTGGGTAGGTTCAAACTGCCAATTTTTTGGTTAGCATCAAGTGCTTAACCATCGTGCCGCCAGGGCTCCTCAATTAAACATTACACACCAGGAAATGTGTTCAGTGCTTTATTGCATTACCGCAGTTCATCTTCACAACAACTCAGTGACATAGGGCTCCATTTTGTAGATGAGGAAATTGAAGCACAGGATGATTTTCATTCGCTCAGAGTCACCCATCTCAGCAAGGCTGGCTTGCACCTAGGTTCTCCTGATTCAAAAGTCTCTGCTTTTGGGGGAACCTCATACCATCAAGAAAGCAGTGCCAGGAGCAGAGCGCGTCCTTTGGTCCCTGCGCCGAGAAGCTCCTAGTCCGGGGAAACACGGAAGAGAAGGCTGACAGAGGGGAAAAGCCTTCCCCTGGAGCTGACACCCTGAAACTGGACTTTTAGCCTACTTTGATTGTGAGGAAATAAACTTCTCTTCATTAAAACTATCCACTTGTGGTATTTGTTATGGTAGCACTAGATCACTAAGACAGAATTTGGTACCGAGAGACTGGGGTGTTGCTCTAACAGATACCTAAAATGTGGAAGCGGTTTTAAAACCATGAATGGATAGAGCAGTGGCAGCAACAGAGGACCAGCAGCAGCAGAGAACCTACAGCAGCAGAGAAGCGGCAGCAGCAGAGAACTAACAGCAGCAGAACCAGGATACCAGTGCAAGACGGCGCTGGAGCTGACCCACGGAGGTGAATGCCTGTGCGCGAGAGGCTTCCTGGTGGAGTGGGGTTCCTCCGGGCACTTATACCGGTGGAGCTACAGAGCTTTGGAACACTTGCCCCAGCAGGGCAGATGCGGGCGTGAGGCCCCAGGGCCAAGAGGCCATAGGAAGCAGAAGCTGAACAGACAAGGGACACAAGAAGCCGAGCTGCTTCAGCCTCAAAAGGTATGGCCGTGACCTCAGGGGTTTCAAAGGGTGGAGCCATGGCATCTGGTGTTTCTAAGGGTGGAGTTGTCACTCAGATGGACTGGGAGAATGGTGCGCCTAAAGCCAAGGGAGCAGAGTTGCTGTCCCAGTGGGCCTGGAAGGCCGAGCTGAAGCCCAGGGCCGAGGGGCCTCCACTCAGAATCCAGAGACTGTGGCCACTACCCAGAGTCTGGAGGGCAGGGCCATTGTGTAAACTGTCTCAGAGAACAGAGGATTATTTTCAAAGCCTTGAGGGCTAATGTAATGTGTTCTGCCGACTTGCTTGGTGCCTGTTATCACTTCTTTTCGTCTAGTTTCTCCCACTTGTAATGGAAATGTCTAGCTCGTGCCTGTTCTGCCATTGTACCTTTGGAAGCAGATAACTTGTATTCTAGATTTCACAGATAAAGAGGAATTTTTAGATTTTGGACTTGGAGTTAAGACTTTTGCTATGATATGATGGGGTGAATATGTTTTCCATGTTGCAAGGATGTGATATTTTGGGGGCCAAAGGGTGGAATGTCATGGTTTAAATTATGTCCCCCAAAAAATGTGAGTATCAATTTGGCTAGGCCATGATTCCTGGTACTGTGTGATTTTCCTGTATATTGTAAACCTGCCTCTATGGTGTTAATGAGGGAGGATGGGTGGCAGTTGTGTTAGTAATGCAGGGCCTGATCTACAAGACTGGATTGTGTCCTGAGGCAATCTCTTGAGATATAAAAGACAGAAGTGAGCGATAAGACAGGGGGGCCTCATACCATCAAGAAAGCAGTGCCAGGAGCAGAGCGCGTCCTTTGGAGAGGGGTACCTGTGCAGAGAAGCTCCTAGTCCGGGGGAACACCGAAGAGAAGGCTGACAGAGAGGAAAAGCCTTCCCCTGGAGCTGACACCCTGAAATTGGACTTTTAGCCTACTTTGACTATGAGGAAATAAACTTCTCTTCATTAAAACCAAAAAAACAAACAAAAAAAAATGGTCTCTGCTTTTACCTGCTATGCAAATTTCCACCAAGCACTTTGACATTCAAAACATTAAAACACAAAAAACAGCTAGGGTAGCTGAAGTAATTTCAGACAAAGTAGATTTCAGAACAAGGGAAACTATCGGAATAAAGACGAACATTACATAATGCGAAAGGAGTCGAGTCTCAAAGAAGACACAGCAATCCTTAACACGTACGCACCAAACAACCAACCCAAACCAATCTGTTCTGTGAAGTCGATTCCGACTCACAGCAACCCTACAGGACAGAGTAGAATTGCCCCATAGGGTTTCAAGGCTGTAATCTTTACAGAAGCAGACAGCCATATCTTTCTCCCACAGAGAGGCTGCTGGGTTAGACTTGCCACCTTTCAGTTGGCAGCCAAGCACTTAATCATTGAGCCACCAGGGCTCCCGCCAAACAACAGGACATCAAAATATGTGAGGCAAAAATGGATAGAACTGCAAGGAGAAATAGGCAAACCCGCTATTATAGTTGGCGTTTTCACCACACCTCTATCAGTAACTGATAGATGCCGCTGGCAGAAAATCAGTAAGTATATGGTTGAACTGAACAACATTGTCAATCAACTGAATCTAATTGACATTTATAGAATATTTCATCCGACAGCAGAATATACATTCTTCTCAAGCTCACATGGAACATTCACCAAGATAGACCACATTCTGGGCTGCAGAATGCACCTCAACAAATCTAAAATAGTTGAAATCATACAAAATATGATGTTGCAGGTTGAACTGTGCCCCGCAAAAATATGTGTTTTAAATCCTAACCTCTACACCTGTGGTAAGAAACCCTGGTGGCATAGTGATTAAGTGCTACAGCTGCTAACCAAAAGGTCAGCAGCTTGAATCCACCAGCGCTCCTTGGAAACCCTATGGGGCAGTTCTACTCTGTCCTATAGGGTCGCTATGAGTCAAAATCGACTCAATCGGCAATGGGTTTTTTTATGCCTGTGGTTATAATCTCACTTGGGAATGGATTGTCTTTGTTATGTTAATGAGGTAGGTTAGTGTAAGCTGTTATCTTGGGTCAATCTCTTCTGAGATATAAAAGTGATTAAACAAGCCAGCAGAGGAGAGATGGGGTAAGATAGATGCCAAGATACATGGAGATCTCCAAGGAACCAGGAAGTAGAAGCTGAAGAGAAAAGGACCTTCCTCCAGAGATGGCACAGAGAGAAAGTCTTCACCTAGAGCCAGCACTCTGAATTCGGACTTCTAGCCTCCTAAACTGTGAGAAAATAAATTTCTGTTTGTTAAAGCCACCTACCTGTGGTATTTTTGCTATAGCAGC
>NW_004443984.1:14426193-14427552 GCF_000243295.1 Trichechus manatus latirostris
GATGAAGAAACGAAGATTTTTACCAGCTTCTGCAGTTTGAAATTGATCAAATATGCAATCAGGATGCATTGATAATTACTGGTGATTGGAATGCAAAAGTTGGAAACAAAGAAGTAGGATTGGTAGTTGGAAAATATGGCCTTGGTGATAGAAACGATGCTGGCGATTGCATGAGTGAATTCTGTAAGACCAATGACTTCTTCACTGCAAATACTTTTTTTCAACAACTTAAACAGCGACTATACACGTGGACCTTGCTAGATGGAATACACAGGAATCAAATTGACTACATCTGTGGAAAGAGATGACGGAAAAGCTCGATATCATCAATCAGAACAAGGCCAGGGGCCAACTGTGGAACAGACCATCAGTTGCTCATATGCAAATTCAAGCTGAAGTTGAAGAAAATTAGAACAAGTCCACGAGAGCCAAAGTATGACCTCGAGTATATCCCACCTGAATTTAGAGACCATCTCAAGAACAGATTTGACGTGTGAACACTAACGAACAAAGACTAGATAAGTTGTGGAAGGACATCACACATGAGGAAAGCAAGAGTCACTGAAAAGACAGGAAAGAAAGAAAAGACCAAAACGGATGTCAGAAGAGACTCTGAAACTTGCTCTTGAACATCCAGTAGCTAAAGTAAAAGGAAGAAAAGATGAAGTAAAAGAGCTGAATGGAAAATTTCAAAGGGCGGCTTGAGAAGACAAAGTAAACTACTATAATGACATGTGCAAAGAGCTGGAGATAGAAGACCAAAAGGGAAGAACATGCTCGACATTTCTCAAGCTGGAAGAACTGAAGCAAAAATTCGAGCCTCAGGTTGCAATAGTGAAGGATACTATGGGCAAAATATTAAATGACACAGGAAGTATCAAAAGAAGATAGAAGGAATACACAGAGTCACTATACTAAAAAGAATTGATCGATGTTCAACCATTTCAGGAGGTAGCACATGAGCGGGAACCAATGGTACTGCAGGAAGAAATTGGAGCTGCAGTAAAGGCATTGGCAAAAAACAAGGCTCCAGGAATTGATGGAATATCAATGGAGATGTTTCAACAAACGGATGCAGCACCAGAAGTGCTCAACCATCTATGCTAAGAAATTTGGAAGACAACTCACTGGCCAACCAACTGGAAGAGATCCATATTCATGCCTATTCCCAAGAAAGGTGATCCAACCAAATGAGGAAATTATCGAACAATATCATTAGTATAACATGCAAGCAAAATTTTGCTGAAGATCATTCAAAATCAGCTGCAGCAGTATATTGACAGGGAAAGGCCAGAAATTCAAGCCAGATTCAGAAGAGGACGTGGAACCAGGAATATCATTGCTGGTGTCAGATGGATC
>NW_004443984.1:14428711-14448274 GCF_000243295.1 Trichechus manatus latirostris
GACTCAATGGCACCTAACTACAACCAACATTAGGAAACTAGAGAAAGAAGAACAATATAAACCTAAAGCAAGAAGAAAAGAAATAAGAAAAATTAGGACATAAATCAATGACATTGAAAAAGAGAACCAGTAGAGAAAATCAACAACACCAAAAGAACCAAACCAAGGAGACGGGTTTTCCATGTTGCATTTAGTTTTTCTCTTCTCAGGCCCCTTTAGCTTCATTCCTCAAGTGCTGTCAAATTGTTATTAGGAAGTCAAAGCAAGCAGGAAGTTTGGGGTGACCCCACAAAGTGGGATGAGCCTCTGCCACAACGTTAGGCCAAGAGAGCTTCAGAGGACTGTCCAGTAAGACCATGCCCTGCCCATACTTGGAAAACTGCAAAAAGCAGCCAATGGGCAAAAGCCCTGCTGCTAATATAGGCCTGATGTATAAGCCCCACCCCACTGACCTGCCCCACTACTAGATAAATCATCTTGTTTTTATTATTACTAGCAGCTAACATATTTTGAGAACTTCCCGGGAGCTGGGCCCTGTCAAAGTACTTTTGTGTGCATTCCCCCATTTAATCTGTACAACAGCCCTCTACAGGGAGTTCTATTATTATCCCCATCTTAGAAGTGAGGATGGCCAGACTTTCGTTTGCTTACTTTGGACATGCCATCAGGAAAGACTAATAGCTAGAAAAGGACATCTTGGTTGGTAGAGCAAAAGGTCAGCGAAAACAAGGGAAACCCTCAATGAGATGGATTGACACAATAGCCACAACAAATGGACTCAACCATAACAATGATCATGAAGATGGCGCAGGACTGGGCAACATTTCCCTCTGTTACACATAAGGTTAAGGTTCCCTGGTGGTGCAGTGGTTCAGCACTCCACTGCAAACTGAAAGGTCAGTGGTTCCAACTTAGCAGCCACTCCTCGGGAGAAAGATGTGGCAGTCTGCTTCCATAAAGATTACAGCCTTAGAAACCCTACGTGGCACTTCTACTCTGCCCTATAGGTGTCGCTATGAGTCGGGTTTGGTTTTTTGGTTTGCACATAAGGTTGCCATGAGTTGGAGGCGACTTCACGGCGACTCACAACAACCCAGATGAAGAAGCTGAGACTCAGAGTGGTGAAGGGACTCACTCAAGGTCAAGTTACTAGCACGTGGCAATGTCAGGATTTGCAACCAGATCTAATTCCAAAATCCATACACTTGTGTATCTTGTCTGTATAGCCTATGCTTTTCAGAGTAGAGAGTAATTTAATAATGAGAGAGGGAAGGGATGGAACTGAATATAGAAAACAAATACATTTTTAAATGTTTCCTACATTTTAAATATTTTATTTAAGTATACAGTAACTCTATAAAATATCGAGACTTAAAAAAGAATCTACTAACAATACACATCCACGCCAGTGACTACTGGGCTCTGTGAAGCCTCCCTGAGGAGGTGACTGTTAATCACAACACGCCAAGACTCAACATGTATTTGGAACTTCTCTCTGGAGTCAGTTTTTTACCTTGTATTACCTGGAACTTGGAAGCCCACCCTCCATCATAACCTCCCGACCTCAGGTCTTCATTCATCTTGGTCTTTGCTTCCCATCCACACTCTATTGGTGTCCCTCTACCTCTACTTCCTTCCCCTCAGCCTAAGTCCCTGCTCTATCTCCCTAGCTTCTTCAAGTCTCTGTACCCCCTGAGTCTTTCCACCACCGACACCCTCACTGGTCCATGAGCTACTCCCCTTGGGCCCCTGGTCTTCCACCTTCATGCTACTTCATTAACAGCCTCCAAGATCCTCCAGGAGGTTGGTGGTTTGAACCTACCCAGCGGCATGGCAGAAGAAAGGTCTGTAGAAAGATCACAGCCCAGAAAACCCTATGGAGCACAGTTCTATTCTGTCACACATGGGGTTGCCATGAGTCGGAATCGACTTGACAGCAACAGGTTTAAATCCCCTACCTCATCCCCGACCCCTACTGCCAGGCGCTTTCCATTTGCTCCCCTGGATCTTCTCTCCTCCCATCTCCACATCCCCTGCCCCAGCAGGCTGGCCTGTATAGAGGCAGCAATGGGCTCCTTGCCTCTGGTTTCCACTCGGGTTTAGCCAATGGGAGATGGGAACAGGAAGAGGGGTTCACCCCAGGCAAGCTGTAACACTCCACCAAAAGCCACGGCTCCCCAGGCAGCTCTCTCACCCAGCCCTCTGTGTCTCTGGGTTCCATGAAATGTCTCCTTCCCCCTCCAGGTCTGAGGGTGGGATAGCTCCTCACTCATACTAGCTCTGGGCATTGCAAACCCCCGTGGCTTCTCTAAGCCCTGCCCGCCCTCTGTAAAGAGGCCCTTCGTTAAACTCCTTTTGTCACCCCACACACACTTTGGGTGTGTCCTCTGCTCCCTGCCCGGGCCCAGCTTCCCGGGCACAAACAGGTGCTCAGATACAACAGCTCTCAACAGCCCTTCCCTCAGCCACCCAGGGGCTCAGTGCTGTCTTGCCTTCATCCCCCTTCTCCCTTCCATGACCTTCTCTTTGTATTTTCACCCTTACCTTGGACGCCCGCTGGTGACCTCCACCCAACCTATGAACATGTTCACCGTTGTCCCCATCCCCAAAATGCCCCCCTCCCCCCATTCCTTTCCTTTATGGTTACACTGCTTCAAGATAGCTCCATTCCCCTTTGAGTGCCCAACCTCCTGCCATCCAGTGTCCCCACTACCACCTTCCTAAATCTGCCCTTGGAAGGATCATCAGTGGCCTCCTGGTGGCTCTCACCATCCCTGGCCTCTCCGTGGCACTTGAAATTGTCGTCAAAGGGAGGCATGTGGGTTACGATTAAGGCATTAGGGAGGCAGGAAAGTGTGGTGGTTATTTGACTGGCTTTTGAGGTGGGTGGCCTGGGTTCAAACTCCAGCTCTCCTACTTCCTAGCAGGGTGACCTTGCACAAGTGAGCTATTCTCTTGGCACCTCAATATCCTCATCTGTAAATCAGGCATAATAATAGACCAGCCCTTATAAGTTTGTGGTGAAGATTAAACGAGAGGATACCTATGAAAGCTCTTAGAAGTACTTTGGAATATATAGCAAACATCAAAATGTGTACTATTATTACAAGAGGATGGCTCTGGAGTTAGAAAGCCTTGAGTTCAAGTCCCTCCTCTGCCACATTCCAGCTGTGCAGCCTGGGGCAAATTTCTCTCATTCTCCGAGGGGGCTTCCTGAACTGCAAAAAAGAGTATGATAAGCTGCACCTCATAGGACTGGCAAAAGACCATTTTCGGCGAATTTTCAATGTGGTAGGATAACTTTTGTTTTTTTTAAATTAACTGTTGTGTGTACGTGTGTAACTGTATTACTTTATCTTTTGGTCCTTGGCCATCTCACCTCCACCCTCACTGCCTCAGAAAAGAGATGTAATAGAGAAACAGTGAAAATGGGGTTTTCAAAAGAATAAGGATGACAAGAAACAGAACGGGCTCTGGTGAGGCAGAAGGCCTGGGGGCATAGGGAAAGAGGAAACTTCTCTGTCTTTCTCCTGCTAACTAGCTCCTACTTAGCTTCCCTGGGGGAGCCCGAAGGAGGGGGCACACCTTCAAGGAGAGGTTGGTTCATGAGGTGTCTCTGAGAGCTCCCTGAAATCTGCACAACCCCTGAGAGGGGACCAGGGCATCTAGAAGTGACAGCGATTCAGTACCATTCACCTCAGTGCACTGGGGGCTTGAAATAACCGGCACCTCAGCAAGTGGGCAGCCATCTGTACCCACTTCCTCGGCATTCATGATAGAGCAGCAATTACTCACACCGGCATCCACACCCCCATCCTGGAAAGCCTCTCTTCCGGAAGCTTCCTGTGTGGTGCCAGCTGCCTGAGCGTTTGTCCCAGCTCTCCACATCCTCCCTCTGTGACGTTCGGCAGGCTACTTATCTGCCTCTGCCTCACTGCCCTCATCTGCGAGGCAGGGAAAATGACAGTCCCGACCTCAGAGGGCTGCTGTGAGGATCAAGTAAGTTAATACGTACAAAAGTACAAGAACAGTGCCCAGCCAACGTCAGCCCTCCATAAATATTAGCTATTTTTGTTATTAATGTTCCCTCGGCCTTGGCACCAGCTTTTGTGATCTCCTCCAACCTCTCTGACTACTTCTAGATTTCCATATGGGGTTTTTCTAACTCTGCCAGCCCCTCAAATGCCACTGTTTCCCAGGTCTCAAGGATTGTCTCCCTTTTCACTCTGCCCACAGGCTGGGGCAGCTGCATCACCTCCTCAATTCTCAGACATGTATTTCCGACCCCCAGTTGACCTGGATGTTGAGATGTTCATATCAAGTCCAGCAATCTTACCTTCTTTAGCTCCTGTATAACCTCTCTTAGTTAATGATATTATGTCCCTCCCAGCTTATCTGGACATCCTTCTTCATTTCCCCTTGCACTGATCCATACTGATTCCTCTGGAAAGTTCTCAAACCAAATCCATCACCCCTCTCCCGCCTCCCCCCACCCACTGCCCTATTGCAATAGTCCAGGCAAAAGATAGTAATGACTGTGGCAGACAGACGAGTGCCCGGGTGGTGCAAACAGTTAACATGGTCAGCTGCTAACTGAAAGGTTGGAGGTTTGAGTCCACCCAGAGGCACCTCAGAAGAAAGGTCTGGTGCTATACTTCCAAAAAATCAGCCATTGAAAATCCTACGGAGCACTCTGACACACAAGGGATCACCATGAGTTGGAATCAACTTGACAGCAACTGGTTTTTTCACTGGCGGCATACAGATTGGTCCTCCAAACATGTCCATGCCCTAATCCCCGGAGCCTGCGACTAGGCTACATTATGTGGCAGAAGGCACTGTGCAGATGTAATAAGGATTATTCATCGGTGACCTTAAAATAGGGAGATTATTTTGGATTATCTGGGTGGGCCCAATCTAACATGGGCCCTTAAAAGCAGAGAACTTTCTCTGGATAGAAATGGAGAGATTAGTCAGAAAGGGGGGGTCAGACAGATTTGAAGCAAGTGAAGGGCTCGATCTGCTGTTACTGGCTTTGAAGATGGAGGAGGCTATGAGACAGGGAATGTGGGCGGTCTCTACAAGCTGAGAACACCTCTGACAGCCAGCAAGGAAATGGGACCTCAGTGTTACAATTATACCACATGCAACTGAATCCTACTACAGTCTGAATGAGCCTGGAAGAGGACTTTCCCCCTGGAGCCTTCAGATAAGAGCCCAGGCCAGCCAACACCTTGATTTCAGCCTTGAGAGACCCAGAGCAGAGAAATCAGCTACATCTACCCAGACCCAGCCTGAGACTGACCTACAGAACCGTGAGGTAATAAATGTGTGTTGTTTTAAGCCATTAAGTTAGTGGTAATTTCTTAGGACAGCAACAGAACATTAATACAATAACTAAAATTTATGACAATATTTCCCACCCCCCGGTCATTGCTCTGAGTACTTCACAGTTTAATTCAGTCTCATCATATAGCAATTATCTTCCATTTGTTGTTGGTTTTAGCTGCCGTTGCGTCTGCCCCTGACTTATATCGACCCCATGGACAACTGAATGAAACCCTGCCCGATTCTGCACCATCCTCACGATCGGTTGTGATCCATAGGGTTTCACTGGCTGATTTTTTGGAAGTAGATTGCCAGGCCTTTCTTCCTAGTCCATCTTAGTTTGGAAGCTCTGCTGAAACCTGTTCAGCATCACAGCAACACATTAAGTGACAGATGGGTGGCGGCTGCACATCAGGCGCATTGGTCAGGAATTGAACCCTGGTCTCCCACATATGGAAGGCAAGAATTCTACCACTGAGCTGCCACTGCCCCATGCGTATGCAGAAATCACAACCAGGAGTGGGCGAGTAACTTCCCTGAGCTCCCACAGCTCACCAGGGGCAGAGCCAGGCTCTGAGGCAAGTGCTTGCCCACTCTGCTCTAGGGCTGCTCTGCTCTTTCTTCTACAACCCACTCTGTTCACTGTCACCAGTGTTTGCTCTCAAAATGACAATCAATTCCTCCCCAGGTTAAAAACCTTGGGGTGGGGAGGAGTTTCCATCTTGAAACAAGTTAACACTTAAATGCTTAGCCTGCCTTAGAGGACTTTTTCACACTTCAGCACCAACATGCCAATTTAGCCCTTTCCTCCCACGTCAATTATACGTCAAACACCTCCAGACCTTTTCACATGCTGTTTCTTACACCTGGGATGCCCTTCCCTGCTTCCATACCTGGAAAATTCCCAGGCTTTTCTTTAAAGAGGTAGCTCAGCTTGGTCTACTCTGAGGAGTAGTGTTTCTCTTCCATCCACGGATCACACTGTGCACCCTGGGTCAACATTTGCTCTTTACACAAATCCCCCACTAGATGGAGCCACCACAGCTTGTTGTGTGAATGAGGATCACCATTTCACTGTATTACTGACAATCCTTATTTCAGATTCCACACTGCGGTATTTCCCTGGCTTAGTCATCTATCTTTTATTGATCCCAATTAATTCATGAGGAATTTCAGATATTTAGATTTTCAGATGCTTCCAAAAGCCAAAATTACATCTAAAGAATGAAGCTTCTTTTTGTAGAAGCTCTGGAGTCTGAGGCTCAGCCCCATCCCTGACTAGCTGGTAAACTTTGGGCAAGCTACTTAACTTTTCTGAATCCCATTTTCACATCTCTTAAATGGGGATAATAATAATAGTAGCCCTTACTCCATAGGGTGGTTTTGAATATAAAATTCTGCAATACATATACGACGTATTGCATGGGGCAAATCTGCTGTAAAAAAAAAAAAACCTCTTTAAAGTGTTAAAAAGCAAAGACGTCACTTTGAGGACTAAGGTGCTCCTGACCCAAGCCATGGTGTTTTCATTCACTTCATATGCAAGGAAAGCTGGACAATGAACAAGGACAACTGAAGAAGAATTGATGTGTTTAAATTATGGTGTTGGCGAAGAATATTGAATATACCATGGACTGCCAGAGGAACGAACAATCTGTCTTGAAAGAAGTACAGCCAAAATGCTCCTTGGAAGCGAGGTTGGCAAGACTTCATCTCACATACTTTGGACATGTTATCAGGAGGGACCAGTGCCTGGAGAAGGACATCATGCTTGGTAGAATAGAAGGTCAGCAAAAAAGAGGAAGATCCTCAATGAGATGGATTGACACAGTGGCTGCAACAATGGGCTCAAACATAGCAACGATTGTGAGAATGGTGCAGGACTGGGTAGTGTTTCTTCTGTTGTACACAGGGTTGCTATGAGTTGGAACTGACTTGACGGCACCCAACAACACAACGTATACAGAACATATATAGCATACATACATAAAACTGTGTGAGATACATAGTAAATAGTGTATAAAACCAGTTGCCATCCAGTCAACCCTGACTCATAGCAACCCCATATATGTAAGAGTAGAACTGTGTTCCATAGGGTTTTCGATGGCTGATTTATAGAAGTAGATCACCAGGACTTTCTTCCGAGCCACCTCTGGGTGGACTTGAACCTCCAACCTTTTGGTTAGCAGCGGAGTGTGCGTTAACCATTTGCACCACCCGAGGACTCCTTAAATAGTCTATAGATGTGTGCTGTAGCTGTTTTTATTATTTATTGTATTCAAAAGACTACGATCTAGTCCTTCTCTCAGAACTCTTTCCTTTTGGAGGCCCTCCACCTACCCGAAGGAAAGTAGGCCCATACATTGGGAACTGAACAATGAAATCAGCCTGAAGTCTAGCTGCTAGCTCTCAAACAGCAGAGTGAAAATTTCCCTGAGGACAATGAGACCAGACAGGGTGAGTGTCCAGAGCAACAGTATTGGGGTGAAGCCAGGGCGAGGGTGGGAGTCCATGTCCAGGCGCACAGACAAGCAAGCATGTTCAGGTGGAAGAGCAAGCGATTGGACTTGCCCCTCAGGCTTGTTTCTTTCTGTAGACTTTCCCACAGAGACTGAGGAGGGGCTGAAATCTTTATGCAAGTCCATGTCCTGGCCCTCAGGACCTGCCACCTGATCTCTCAAAGTTTAGGCGTTCTGGCCTACTAACAGAAATGCAAGTTAAAAACCACATGGATCCTATATTTCACCTCTCAGATCAGCAAAGACCCAGCCAGTGGATAACACACTACGCTGGGGAGGGAGTGGGGAAGAGGTACCCTTTGTTGCTGGGAGAGTAAATTTGTGAGCCTTCTCTGGAGGGCAATTTGGCAATGCCCATCAGAGTTCCAGGAGCGCTGGTGACACAGTAGTTAAGAGCTCGACTTGGAAACCCTCTGGGGGCAGTTCTACTCTGTCCTATAGGGTCGCTATGAGTCAGAATCGACTTGATGGCAATGGGTTTGGTTTTTGGTATCAGAGTCACAGCTGGGTGTGCCCTTTAACACAGCAGATGTACTCGCACATGGGAAGGAAATAAAAGAATAATCACTGCAGCTTTGTTTTAAAAAAATTATCATCTAGGCTTCCATGGCTCTTTTCTAAGGGGTGGTCCAGAAATGGCAGGTGCGGTTAAACGTGCAGCTATTAACGGAAAGGTTGGCAGTTCGAAACCCACCTAAAGGCACCCTGGAAGAAAGACCTGGTGACCTGCTTCCGAAAGGTCACAGCCATTGAAAACTTTATGGAACGCAGTTCTGCTCTGACCCATGGGATCGCCACGAGTCTGAATGGACTCAAGGGCAACTGGTTTGTTTACTTTGGTTTAGGCAAAGGGTTAGGCTTATTTAGCTGTATGGGCTCTGCGGTGTTTATTACATCAGTCTTGCTCCATGGTCCTCTGATCCCATATGAGGATAGGCTGACATATGCTACAGAGAATGTTCCACCAGTGAGAAATGAGCAGCTAGCAGGAAGCTGACCACAGAGGATGGAGACACAGGCACGAGAGAGGGTTTCATTCCCCCGTCAGTTCTGTCCTTTGCTTTTCTCCATCTCCACCCTCCCAGCCCCGGTACTGCACTTGTTCTAGTTGCTCTACAAAAAAAAAAAAAAAAAAAAACAACCAGCTGTTGTCTAGTCTACCTGACTCATGGCACCCACATGTGTGTCAGAGTAGAAATGTGCTCCATAGGGTTTTCAATGGCTGATTTTCAGAAAAAGATCACCAGGCCTTTCTTCTGAGGTGCCTCTGAGTGGACTCGAACCTCCAACCTTTTTGTCAGCAGCGAGCTTGTTAACTTTTTGTACCACCCAGTGACTTCAACTGCCCTTCAGTTCAGTCTTAAAGGGAATCCTGACACTTGCCCAGTGTGGGGCTGTGCGAATCATTGAGGAGGGGCTAGGATCTGTCAGCTCTGCACTGTTTAACCTTTGCTTCTCTTTTCCTCAAAACAAAGTTTATTGAAATAGTACATACACATGCACAGAGAGAGAGAGAGAGAGGCCAAACAGGAGCTCGCCCACATCAGAAGGGAAAAAGCACAGGTGAGGAGAACGGAGAGGGTGTGGTCCCATAACCATTTCTATGGGGGCATGCCACCCGGACCTGGGAGCAAATAAACAGCAGATTCCTGGGTCCCCCAGAACTCCTGGGCCAGAATGTCCAGGAATTCATATTTAACAAGCATTCTTAGGCACACAGAAAATTCAACCACCATTGGCTTATTTGTAGTATTTCTTCATTCTGGAAGAATCAAGTCCTCAGAGTTTAAGTAACGGCCACATCCAACTATAAAAGCTAGAGTTCACAAAGCCACACTCAATTATACAAATTCCAGTTCACAAGGTTTAGCTGAGAAGGGAGCGAGGCTAGTGGCTGAGACTTTCCAACTGTGTCAAATGGAGGAGGGGAGACTCTGAGCAGAGTTCCTCATTTCCGGTCTGCACATGGCAGTCAGGACCCTCATTTCAAAATGCAGGTCACCTGCTTGCTTAGAATCCTCCAGTGCCTTCCTCCCATTGTGCTTCAGATAAAGACCAAAATCCTTACGGTGGCATGAAGAAGCCTGCCTGCCTCTTCAGCCTCCCCCTTCCTGCTTTTACTTCTATATACTGGTCTCTGTCCTTTCTGCTGCTCCCCATACTCTCTTCCACTCCAGGGCCTCTGCATATGCTATTTCCCCACCATCCTCCCTTGTCTAGTTAAGCTGTCATCCTCCGTATTCCGCCCCAACCTCGGTGTGTAACCATACATGTCTTTGTGGGATGCTTTGACCTATGTCCCTCTCTCCTGGCAGCTTCCTGATTCTAAGTACCATTTTTCCTATTGATGTACCCCCGGCTGGGCTCAGTGCTGAGGCTCCAGGTAAGTATTTATGGAATGAATAAGTGATAATAACAGCTAACCCTGCGCAGTGAAAACAGGCTTCCTATTGCCTTTAGGGAATTGAACTCCTTATAGGATGTAGAAAAAAGTCGGGAAGGCAAAACCCTGCAAAAATCAATGGTGATTGTCCCCGAGTCAGGTGATTACAAGTGACTTTTGTTTTCTTCATTGTACTTGGTTGTAGTCTCCCAATTCTTTTCAACAGTAAGCATGTTATTAGCAGAAAAAGTAAATGATGTCAAAATATTATGATAACCACAACCAAAATAATACGTCAGCTTTGTAAATGAGTATACATCTTCAGAAGCATGGCTTCCTATTCTTTAGGACTTACCCAGCTAAATAAAACAAAAATCTCTTTTATTTGCTAGGTGTACCCTCTGGGTAATTACCAGGCTGGCTTATTTTTTTAGATTTCTGAACTTTATTTAGTAGAATGACTTCTAGCAGCACCAATAATATAAATTATAAATGGATTGTTGAATTACTACTCAGAGGGGCCTGTAGCTGATCAAGGGTGACTCTTACATTAATCAGAAAGGCCTATTTTTTCACATAATAATGTATGTATAAATTTTTGTATGGGAGACTAACTTGAAATGTAAACTTCATTTAAACTACAGCAATAAACAAACAAAAAAAAGTGAGCTGACAAAAATGAAAAAGAAAGAAAGGCCCAATTTTCAGCAGAGAGGAAATTTTCACCTTGCCTCCTCTTATACAACTGGAAAATGTTGACATGTCTGCAAGTTTCAGTTCTTTGAAACAGACCTGTGTTCCTGCACCCGCTTTTAAAAACAAATCTCTCCAAAATCCATTTAAGCTTTGGGAAGAGGATTTGCTGAAGACAAGATATAAGCAGTCATCAAAAGCTGACTCAGAAAGCATTTGGCAATTCATGTATCATTCGTTCTCTGGGGAGCCAATGTAAGCTCGCGCTTCTGGAAATACGGCTGATTCCTTCATAAATCAATGTGACTGTTGCTGGCAGTAGTGACTTACTTACACTAAGGCCGAGGAGCAGTAAGCAGTCAATTATTTTTATACAACGAATGCAACTCAATTTCTCTCTCTATAATGATTTGCCCCATTATTTCCCCTTTCCAAACATCAGCGGATCCCCATTTCAACACTGTGTACCCCTGAGAATTCTTCTCAGTCTCTCGTTTAGGAGAACGTAATAATGGCCACGGTGCCTTTTCTGAGCACCAGGAGCCAGGCCCTTTATATGCTTTTTTTATGCAATCTTCATCACAACCCCGACATAATTGGTTTACAGATGGGAAATACAAGCTTGGAGCTGTTAAGTAATTTGCCTCAAGTCACACCGCCAGAAAGTAGCCTAATGAGATTCAAACCCAGGTCTATCTCTAAAGCCTGTGCTTTTCTTTATTACTACAGTTTTCTAATACCATAAAAACAAACAAAAACAGATGCCCTCGAGTTGATTCTGACTCATGGCAACCCCATGTGTGTTAGAGTAGAACTGCTCCACAGGGTTTTCAGTAGCTGATTTTTTTGGAAGTGGATTCTCAGGTCTTTCTTCTCAGGTACCTCTGGGTGGACTCAAACCTCCAACCTTTCAGTTAGCAACTAAGTGCATTAACCATGTGCACCATTCAGGGACTCCTCTGATAAAATAGTTAGGTTCAAAACAGAAACTCCCTGTCTCCATCTTGGCCAGTCAGAAAGTAAAAATACCTAAAATCTACCCCTTGTTAGGACAAAGAAGAAACTGAAACTCTTTTTCCTCCTTTGTACCCGGAACAGATTTTCTGTGTCCTTGTAGAGAGACCGCGTCACAGATGAGAATCTCAAGGGGAGGTTCCTGGAGTTATTTTAAAATCTGTTGAGTTCATGATAAACACCCCCAGGAAACTAGGAATAAAGGGGGACTTCCCCAACTTGACAAAGCACATCCACAAAAAACCTACAGTTAACATCATACCTACTGGTGAAAGACTGAATGCTTTCCCCTTGAGATCAGGAACAAGACAAGGATGTCTGCTCTTATTACTCTTATTTAACATAGTCCTGGGAGTACTAGCCAGTGCAAGAATGCAAGAAAGGGAGATAAAAGGCATATAGATCATAAAGGAAGAATAAAACTGCCCCTATTAGCAGATAACATGATTGTCTATGATCCCAAGAAATCTACGAAACAAAGCAAAACTTCCTAGGACTAGTGAGTTGAGCAAGTTCATAGGATTCAAGATAAACATTCAAAATCAATGGTATTTCTATATACTAGCAATGAACATGTGGATACCTACATTAGAAATACAAGATCATTTGCAATTGCTAAAAAAAAAAAAAAGAAGAAAGAAGTGTAAATCTAACAAAACATACAGGGGGCTTATACACTGAAAATTACAAGAACACTGATGAAATAAATCAAAGAAGACCTAAATGTGGATAGACATACCATGTTCATGGTTTGGACGACTCAACATAGTGAAGATATCAATTCTCCCCACACTGATTTGTATGTTTAGCACAATTGCTAAAAAAAAAAATCACAGTAAGATTCTTTGTAGATATAACCCACTGCCGTTGACTCAATTCTGACCCATGGCAATCTCGTGAGTTACAGAGTAGGACTGCTCCATAGAGTTTTCTCGGCTGTAATCTTTATGGAAGCAGATCGCCAGGCCTTTCTTCTGTGGCACTGATGAGTGGGTTCAAACCACCAACCTTTTGGTTCGTGGTCAAGTACAAACCATTTCAGCTACCCAGGGACCTTTGTAGATATACCTAAGTTTACACTAAAATTTATATAGAAAGGCAAAAGAACAAGAGGAGGTAAAAACAATTTTGAAAAAGCAGAATAAAGTGGAAGCAAACAGTCTACACAATTTCAAGACTTATTACATAGCTTCAGTAATCAAGAATATGTGACACTGGTGGAGGGACAGACACATTGATCAATAGAGTAGAACAGAGAACCCAGAAATAGCCCCACACAAGTACAGCTAACTAATTTTTGACAAAGGTGCAAAAGCAATTCAATGGAAGAAAGACAGTCTTTTCAACAAATGGTGCTGGAGCAACAAAATATCCATAGGCAAAAAAATGAACCTCAACCTAAATCTGACATAAAATACAGAAAAAAAAAAAAAAACCATAACGGACCATAGATTTAAACAGAAAAGTATAAAACATTTAGAAGAAAACATAGAAGAAAATCTTCAGGATTGAGGGCTTGGTGAAGCATTCTTAGACATGACACCAAATGCATGATCCATTAAACAAACTGATAAAATGGACTTTATCAAAATTTAAAACTTTTGCTCTGTGAAAGATTCTTCAACAGAATGAAAACGAAGGGGAATGAAGAAAACCAAAGAGACAAGGAAAATATTAGTCCAAATGACTAATGGTACACATGAACCACAACCCCCCACCAGCCTGAGCCCAGAAGAGCTAGATGGTGCCCGGCTACCACCACCAACCACTCTGACAGGGATCACAGTAGAGGGTCCCGGACAGCGCAGAAGAAAATTACAGAACAAAATTCAAATTCACAAAAAAAGACCAGACTTACTGGTCTGACAGAGACTGGAGGAACCCCCAAGACTACGGCCCCTGGACACCCTGCTAACTCAGAACTGAAGCCCACTTTTCAGCCAAAGATTAGACAGGCCTATAAAACAAACCATAGCACACGTGAGGAATGTGCTTCTTAATTCCATCAAGTATACGAGACCAAATGGGCAACAGCTGCCCAAAAGCAAAGACAAGAAGGCAGGAAGGGACAGGAAAACTGGACGAATGGAAACGGGGAATCTGGGGTGGAAAGGGGGAGAGTGCTGACACATTGGAGGGACTGCAACCAATGCCACAAAACAATTTGTGTATAAATTTTTGAATGAAAAATGAATTTGTGCTATAAACTTTCACTTAAAACACAATAAAATTAAAAAAGAGAGAGCATGAAAAGACAGGCTACAGAGTGCGAGAAAATGTTTGCAAATCATTATTCTGACAAAGGACCCACATCTAGAATATACAAAGAACTCTCAAAACTGAACAGTACAAAGACAATCAAATTAGAAAATGAGCAAAAGACATGAAGAAATATTTCATGTCACCAAAGAAGTGGCAAATAAATACATTAAAAGACTGTCAACATCAGTAGCCACTAGGGAAATGTAAATTGAGACCATGATGAGATATCACTACACGTCTATGAGAACAGCTTAAAAAAAAAAAAGATGATAGCAAACATTGGTGAGAACGCAGAGAAACTGAATCTCTTCTATATTGTCGGTGGAATTGTAGAATGGTACAGCCATTCTGGAAAATGGTTTGGCAGTTTCTTCATAAACCGAACATAGAATACTTACCATATGACCCAGATATCACATTCTCGGGCATTTATCCCAGAGAAATGAAAACTTCTGTCTAGACAGAAACCTGTACATTAATGTTGATAGCAGCTTTATTTGTAACAGCTTCAAACTACAATCAAAACGTCCTTCAATATGTGAATAGTTAAACTATGGTACACTCATACCATGGAATATTACTTAGCAATAAAAAGGAACAAACTATTGAGACACATAACAACCTAAATGGATCTCAAGACAATTATGCTGAGTGAAAAAAGCCAATCTCAGAAGATCACATATTGTATGATTCCATCTACGTAGCGCTCTTTTTTTTAATTGTTGTTATAAAAATATATAACACAACATTTGACAATTCAACATTTTTGAGGTGTATAATTCAGTGATATCAATTACATTAACCATGTTGTGCAACCATCACCCATAACCATTGCTAAATTTCCCATCACCAGAGTTATACAGCATTCTTGAAATAACAAATATAGAGATGGAGAGCAGATTAGTGGTTTCCCAGGGTTAGGGACGGTGGCCAGAAGGGGGTGTTGTGGTTATAAAGGGGTAGCACAGGGGAGATCTTCTTGGTGATGGAATCAACTTCTGTATCCTGATTGCGGCGGTGGTTACACCAATCTACGTAGGTTATAAAATGGCATAGAACTGACACACACACTGTACCAATGTCAACTTCCTGGTTTTGATATTGTTGTAGTTATATAACCATTGAGGGAAACTGCGCGAAGGGTACACAGGACCTCTCTATACCATTTTTTGGAACTTCCTGTGAATCAATAACTTTTTCAAAATAAAAAGTTAGAAATAATCTGAATACTCTGTTGGGTGAGGTCTGAGAGAGACCCACTGCCTTTCACACTTATAAAGAGATTCCACCACATTTCCCTTTCCCCTGCAATACTGAACCCCCTTCAATGTTTAAAAAGGCTCAAATCACTGCGTTTATTATTCCTCTTTCATCTGCCTTCCTCGGCTGTTAATGAGCTGAGGCTCTGGACCGAACTACTGCTAATTCAGAGGATGTAATAAAGGGAAAGAATGCTGAGGCTAAGCCCAGGCCTTACCCTGATGTCCTGTGTGGAGGTCCATGGGCTCCGCGGGGCCCACGACAGTCCCGAGGAACTCTGAAAAGGGTGAGAGGCCCTTGCCCCAGCTAAGCACTCCCGGTGGCCCTGGCTGACTGGCCAGAGCAGGCAAAGGCCAAAACACCAGCTCTTCACCTCGCCCTCCAAACCACCCATCAGGCTGCTGCAGTGGGGATGTTGGGTGGTGGGGAGACATCTGAAACAAGTCCAGCCAAGGATGGAGGGCACACCCTCTTTGCATCATGCCCATTTTCACTACCTCTGCCCAGGAAACCCAATGCGATTGGTGATTGGGAGCATATCAAGGAAAGACGTGGCTGTTAGAGGTTGTGCGTTCTAAGAGATTTGAGCCCACAGGCCAACAAGAACCTTCTAGGGAGTACAAAGGGATGTCTAGTTGACAGAGCGGTGGAAAGCGAGGAGGAAGAGTTCTTACCTTTAAAACAAGGTCAGAATCCTCATGCCTTCCAATCGTCGTACTTTTACTCAGGACGAAAAAGCCCTCTGCGCTCTTTAGATAGGCTTTCATACTCTCTGCTTTCCCTGTAAGGTTTTCAGAAATAAATCTGGTTAGAAAAATGTAGTCCCCCCCTCCAAAAAGAAAAATGCAATCCTCTAATTACTCAAAAACACGACGTTAGAATGAATGGACTACAACATACAGCAATGGCCAGAGACAGAAGTCAGCAGAGGTGAGAGTGGACAGATGGACTTAACAATGATCACAATTACAATTCTGCATGTTTTTAAGACTATCTTTTTTAACAGTGATATTCAGCAAAGATGAACTCGGGTCTGATAATCAGACAGAGGACACACTACGTACTTAAGTAACTCACGACACAAATAAACAAAAGCTAAAACAACCCAACATCAAGTCTGAATTCTACTGACAATTGTTCTCTACCTCCCATTAAGCTTAGTATGGGGTTAGTTATCTGATTATATCAAGTATTCACTCAGTAGTCCTAATCTACCACTCACTAGCTGTTAAGGTCCCCACCACACCTCCCCCTGCCCACTGCCCCCCAAATATATGTTGGAATCTTAACCCCTATACCTGTGGATGTGATCCCATTTGGGAATAGGGTTTTCTTTGTTATGGTATTGAGGCCATATCAGTGTAGAGTGTGTCCTAAAACTAATCACTTCTGGGTTTTAAGAAGCAGCACAGACACAAAGACAAGCAGCAAAACCAAAACCAAACCTGTTGCCATCGAGTCGATTCTGACTCATAGCTACCCTATACAACACGGTAGAACTGCCCCATAGGCTTCCTAGGCTGTAATCTTTATAGGAGCAGATCACCATGTCTTTTCTCTCATGGAACGGCTGGTGGATTCGAACCACTGACCTTTCAGTAGCAGGCAAGCGCTTAACCACTGTGCCACCAGGGCTCTTTAGATAAGCAGCACAAATGGGAAAATAGATGCCATGTGAAGGTCACCAAAGAACCACGGAGTGTCAGCGATTGGAAGCTGAAATAGATAAAGAACCTCCCCCTATAGTCACATTCTGAATTCAGATTTCTGGCCTCCTGAACTGTGAGAAAATAAATTTCTGTTCTTTAATGCCACCCACTTGTGGTATTTCTGTTACAGCAGTGCTAGATAACTAAGACACTAGCTCTATGACCTTGGGGGAGTTACGTATTCTCTCTTTATGCCTCAGTTTCCTCATCTGTAAAATGGAGATAATAACACACTGTCTCCCAAAGGGTTTTGTGAGGATTAAATGTGATAATACAATGAGGCATCTAGAACAGTGCCTGGCACACACTAAATACATGTTTGTACTGTTATTATTATCATTGCTATTGCTGTTAGTCCTGGGCTTCTTAAACTCTGATCCAAAGAACACTACGCTTCTTTAGAAAGCTCTTGAAGTATCAAGAGTCAGTCACTGAAGAAGCATTAGATAACACTTTCTTTTTAAATCACTACATTACTTCATATTTTTAGTTAGGAAAAAAAAAGCACAATTTCCAAAGGCAGAGTATTAAGATTAGAGCTTGGCCATGTGATCAGGATCCTGCACATATTTTTTTTCAAACAGTTTATTATGAAAATGTCTAATATATGGAAAAGTCAAAAGATGTGGATGGTGAGCTCCTATCTTCTACCATCTAGATTTGACATTTTGTTCTATTTGCTTTATCACATATCCATCCATCCATTTATCTATCCATCCATTTTATATTTTGATACATTTCAAAGAAAGTTATGCATGTTTTTAAAATAGAAACATTCCAGTGACTTCAGAAGGTTCCAAAATGTTGACACTTCATCTTGATGCTTGAATTCTGATTCGAGATATGTCCAAGTAGAGACTGTGACATCCTCCATCAACTGAAAAAATCACTGAAATGCAAAGTTGTGAGACTGTGGATAAAAACAAAAATCACCTTGTTGTGATCATAAAGACCCTCAGATTTGGTTCTGTTTTCCATCATCATCTCTGTCATCATTTACTGAGACCTCTTTAAGTGCCAGGCACTGTGATATCCTTTTATACACATGGCCTCTTTTCATCCTCAGAGTAACCTTGTTAGGTAGGTATCATTATTGTGGCCATTTTACAGATGAGGAAACTGATGCTCAGAGAGGTTAAGGTCATACAACTGTAAGTGACAGGGAAAGAACTCTGAGCCTTTGTACTTGACTACTGTATTATCCTTAAAAAAAAAAAAAAAAAAAAACACCCAAACCCATTGCCGTAGAGTCCATTCCAACTCCAACTAATAGCGACCCTATAGGACAGAGTAGAATTGCCCCATAGAGTTTCCAAGGAGCAGCTGGCGAATTCGAACTGCTGACCTTCTGGTTAGCAGTCAAGCTTCTTAACCACTGTGCCATCAGGGCTCTGTACTATCCTTAGGCAGCTCTATTTTTCACACCTCCATTGTTGCTGGGAGGGGTGCGAGTGGGATGGGAAGAGCAGCGAGTGTGACTAGGAGAGTGAGGGAGGGAGGACTGCACTATTGGTTGACACTTGGGGCATGCAATAACAAAAAGTCCTTGAAACCAGGACTCCATCCTCTGAAAGGAAGAAAAGACACTACCTGGAGGTAAGAGAAATAGAAACAAGCCAAATAGTTGAATAGTTTTATTTTATGTTTGTAAACTCTGAAGCCTATTGGAAAGGCCCTCCTCCCCACATCCAAATATGATGCTTTCATATCATGAGAAATAAATTTTACTGTTACGTTCACTGTCACTAATATGTTATTTTTGTTGTTGTTAGGTGCCATCGAGCTGGCTCCAACTCATGGTGACCTTATGAGTAACAGAATGAAACACTGCCCAGTCCTGAGCCATCTGCACAGTAGTAGGTTTGTTTCAGTCCATTGCTGTAGCCATTATGTCACTGACCCTCTACTCTACCAAGCATGGTATCC
Organism: Trichechus manatus latirostris; assembly: GCF_000243295.1. NCBI lineage: Eukaryota > Metazoa > Chordata > Mammalia > Sirenia > Trichechidae > Trichechus > Trichechus manatus. Next base: position 14,447,806 of record NW_004443984.1, read on the forward strand.
TTCTCCAGGGATTGGTCCCTCCTGATAATATGCCCAAAGTAAGTGAGACCAAGTCTCATCATCCTGGCTTCTAAGGGGTAGTCTGACTGTACTTCCTCCAAGACAGATTTGTTCATTCTTATGGCAGTCCATGGTATATTCAATATTCTTCACCAGCACCATAATTCAAATGTGTCAATTTTTCTTTGGTCTTCCTTATTCATTGTCCAGCGTTGCATGCATATGAAGTGACTGAAAAGAGCATGGCTTAGGTCAGGGCATCTTAGTCCTCAAAGTGACATCTTTGTTTTTCAACATTTTAAAGAGGTCTTTTGCAGCAGATTTGCCCAATGCAATACGTTGTTTGATTTCTTGACTGTTTCCTCCATGAGTGTTGATTGTGGATCCAAGTAAAATGAAATCCTTGACAACTTCAATCTTTTCTCCATTTATCATGATGTTGCTTATTGGTCCAGCTGTGAGGATTTTT
>NW_004443984.1:14448374-14509921 GCF_000243295.1 Trichechus manatus latirostris
TCTCCATTTATCATGATGTTGCTTATTGGTCCAGCTGTGAGGATTTTTGTTTTCTTTATGTTGAGGTGTAATCCATACTGAAGGCTGTGGTCTTTGATTGTCACCAGTAAGTGCTTCAAGTCATCTTCACTTTCAACAAGCAAGGTTGTGTCATCTGCATATCGCAGGTTGTTAATGAGTCTTCTTCCAATTCTGATAAATTTCCTTTTCCAAGAGAACAATGATCTGTTGTCAGTAAAATTGCTTGAGTTATTCATCTTCAGTTGCAGAGGGTCATGCCATCAGGCAACACATACAAGCCTAATAACTTAAAATGTAAAATTGTGAGGGGTATGCCTCTTCTTTTATGTTTGTAAAATATCATGAGAAATAAATTTTACAGGAAATGACTCCAGACTAAAACCCCAAATTTGGATGATTTGCATATTTGTTTTCCAGCTTTTCTCTCATATGTTCCCAACACTGATGGCTTCCCTCTGCTCAGGAGCCCCACCTTGCAGGAGGCTTCCCTGACCACCCTGGATAAAGGTGCCCTCCTGCCACTTCAGGAGCAATGGCAGTTCTTGCCTTCCATGCAGGAGACCAGGGTTTGATTCCTGGCCAGTACACCTCATGCATAGCCACTAGCAGGCTTGCATGTTTCTCTGATGCTGAACAGGTTTCAACAGAGCTTCCACACTAAGATGGACTAGAAAGAAAGGCCTGGAGATCTACTTCTGAAAATCAGTCAATGAAAACCCTATGGATCACAACCGTCTAACCTGCAACTGATCATAGGGATGGTGCAGGACACGACAGCTTTTTGTTCCATTGTGCATGGGGTCGCCAAGAGTCAGGGGCCGACTCAACGGCAGCTGACAAAAACCTGTCAACTTCACTTTCTAGCTAACATACCTTACTGCAATTTCTCATTCCGTCCCCGTAACTTATAATCCTCTGACATTTTCTTGTTCCTTTATTTAGTCATGTGTTTGCTATTTGTTCCCCCCTTACTATCATATATGTTTCAGGAGAGCCAGACTGTGTTGCTTTGCTGGGAGACTATTCTCCATGGGTCTCTTGTGTCACTATCCCTCTTCTGAGCAAACTCATTGACAGATTTTGTTCTAAACGACCTTTCCAAGGTTGTCTGCATGGCAAACAGCCTGGGAAGACAGATAGTGTCCCCCTCCAGGTCAGAGGGCAGATTTGTTTATAATAAAGATAAAACTTTCAGTATGGATTATGCCTGAACATGAAGAAAATGAAAATCCTCACAACTGGACCTATAAACAATATCATGATAAATGGAGAAAAAATTGAAGTTGTCAACAATTCCATTCGACTTGGATCAACAATCAGTGTCCATAGAAGCAATGATCTGTAAAAACCTCTTTAAATTTTTAAAAAGCAAAGATGTCCCTCTGATGACTAAGATGTGCCTGACCCAAGCCGTGATCTTTTCAATCGCCTCATATGCATGGGAAAGCTGGGCAATGAAAAAGGAAGACAGAAGAATTGACGCATTCGAACTGTGGTGTTGGCAAAGGATACTGAATATACCATGGACTGCCAGAAGAACGAACAAATTCAGTGTTAGAAGAAATACAAGCAGAATGCTCCTTAGAAGCGAGGATGGTGAGATTTTGGCTCACTTACTTTGGACATATCATCAGGAAAGACCAATCTCTAGAAAAGGACATCATATTTGGTAAAGCAGAGGACCAACGAAAAGAAGGGAAACCCTTGATGAGATGGATTGACACAGTAGCCTCAACAATGGACTCAAATATACCAACAATCAGAAGGTGGTACAAGGCCAGGCAATGTTTTGTTTCTGTTATATGTAAGGTCGCCATGAGTCTGAGCCAACTCCATGGCAACTAACCAAGGCCAGATTAAAGCATATGAGGGCCCTAAACACTGATAATCTGTGGTGCCTCCTCCTCTGCTTACTCATGCATTCGAATGGGATTCATGAGTTATATATACATATACGTCGTTTATTAGCATATATAGAGTAATATCAAGTACTGCATCCTGCGCAACAGATAATAAAGAACATAACTCACTTGGTACATAAATTAAAACTTTTCATGTTAGGTACCTATTAATATTTTCTAGTAGTTTTTGGACATTTGCTATGTTAATATTATAGAAAATTATTACCCATGTTAGTATTATATTAAATGTATGCTAGATTGCATCTGTGTGTATGCCAAACATTTTAAAATTAAAGTTATAAATATTATTGTTTACAAAACTTAGGACATAACTGTACATAAATGCTATTTAGTTAAAAAGTAACTTGATTGAATTCACTACTATGGTTGACCTATTTGAGTTCCCTTGCTTTTGGGCATCATCTGGGACTGGAGCTCCCAGAGCATTGCTGACCCTCCTGGCTGGAGTTGCAGATGTGGATATACAAAATGGTTGTCTCAAAATGGATCAGAGACTTGTTATCTATTAATATAATCCATCCTTGCCCAGTAACTGCTCGTGTTAGATCCAGTTGCATATTGGGTGAATGTAGCAAGAGTTGGACTCAACAGCCCACCTCCACCTCTTGTTTATTAGAAAGAAATAGTATACTCCCAAGAGACCCATCGAGATAAGGAGTTTCAATTACAAGGGAGGACACTGTAGGAGACAGATGTCAATGAAGGTGTTGAAGTGGTAGGGGCCTCATAGCTTAAACAACCTTGCTCATGGGAGCCCTTGTGACCCTGCATGAACTTTATTTCCAGTCGGCACGTTCTCAAGAACTGGAGCTGGTATCAATTTCATTGAGTGCTCTGCCAATTCCCTTCCACTTCAGTGCTCACATTTCCTTGTGTCCTGTCTGTTTGGTATCTATGGGTCTTTGCTTTGGACAACTGGTGTCCCTGTTTTGTTGATGCCCTGAGGACTTGCTTACCTTGCTTACTGGGTAATTCATCCCTGCAACTAACAATAACGACAACAATGTCTCCTTATAGGTCAAACATTGGGCAGTATTATGGATTGAACTGTGTCCTCCAAAAATAAGTGTTGTAAATCCTAAACCCCTATACCTGTGGATGTAATCCCACTTGGGAATAGGACTTTCTTTGCTATGTTAAGGAGACCATACCAGTGTAGGGTGTGTTTTAAGCCTTTGAGATATAAAAACAGAAGACTAGCGCAGAGGAGGAAACACAAACAGAGGGGAAGACACATGCTACATAAAGATCACCGAGGAACCAAGGAACAGAAGCTGAAAAGAGATAAGGGTCTTCCCCCAGAGCCAACAGAGAGAGAAAGGCTTTCCCCAGAGCCAGTTCCCTGAATTCAGACTTCTATCCTCCTAAACCGTGAGAAATTAAATTTCTGTTCATTAAAGCCACTCACTTGTGCTATTTCTGTTATAGCAGCACTAAGAAACTAAGGCAGGTTTACTAGCAGCCCTTGTAGACTGGAGTTTCCTGGCTCAGGTTCCTCAGCTGGGATGCAGACCCACTGTATACACGGCATCCACCTGGGCTGTTCTGCAGCCCCCAAGAGACTTTTGGGACAAGGGGAACCAATTCAACCATGAGCTCATGCTGCCTGTTGTACCTGCTGCGCCTTGAGGAATAAAGTCCTTTGTATCTGACCTAGGAGTTTTGTGTCTTCGGTCAACATCTATAAAACCAGCAGGCTAACATTAGTTTGCAAGTAGGGTAAAATTTCAGGCCCTTGTCAGCTAACAGTTTTGTTCATTTTGTTCATTACTCCATCTCCAGTGCCCAGAGTAGCACCTGACACATAATAGGTGCTTAGTAAACACTTGCTGAGGCAACTGGCGATTCAGTGGTAGAATTCTCACCTCCCATGCAGGAGACCTAGGTTGGATTCCCGGTCAATGCACTTCATGGCACAGCTACCACCTGTCTGTCACTGGAGCTTCCAGACTAAGACAGACTAGAAAGAAAGGCCTGGCGATCAACTTTGGAATATCAGGCAATGAACACCCTATAGAACATAACGAAACAATGATTAATCTGCAACAGATCATGAGGATGGTGCACGACAGGATAACGTTTGGTTTCGCAGCAGGCAACAACAACAACAAATATTTGCTGAATGAATGAAAACACAAAATGACACTTAAAAGCAAGTAAGTCAAGCCAACTGGCTAGGAATCTTTGGTGGTAACTCGTTTTTCCCGTCAGTATCTATCCTAGGTGACTTCTTGCAAACATAAATACGATTTCTTTAGCTGTCTGGGTTGGTCAATATTTCTCCAGCTTTCTTTTGCCCTGTGCAGTCACTGTTCTACCTGAAAACACTGAGGAAAGTGATTTGAATGTGTTAAACTCTGTAAATGAGTTCTTAGTCAATACCACAGAGCACCAGACATAGGGAAGAGCAAAACAGCTTCATTCATCTGCATCCCTCACTGACCACTTCGGATGGGTCAGAATTGGGCTACAGGAGCAAAGTTTCTTTCGAGGGTCACAAGGTCTTAAGTGGCCGGGGAGCTGTTCCTCGAAGTTATAAACGGGAAGAAAAGGTAAGGTAATGGGTGTTGTCCTTAAATCAGGCGAAGCAGAGGGTGCTCCTCCTAATCCCAGGTGTTACTTCCCAGGGCATCCAAGAGCAGCTGCAGCAGGTGCCAAAGAGGGGTGGGTAACCCCGGAAGTGGGGTGGAGGGATGCACGTAGGGTTGAAAATGCTTCCTATGGGGTGACCCTGGAACCGGAGCCTGGATCGGAGAAGAGTTCGGGCTCCGGATGGGGCCGGATCATCCCTCAGCCTTTAACCTCGCAGGACCTACCCCGGTCCTGTCTCGGGTCTCGGCCCGCTGCCTCCTCTCGTTCCGCACTTACCTGGCCGGAGGAAGAAGCCTACCCTCGGTCCTCCGCCGACAGCCCCGCTGGCTCGGGAGGCGCGGGGCCCGCTCGCGGGCGAGCCCGCCCGGCCGCGCTCCCGCGGAGTCTCCAGCCCGCAGCCCGCACCCGCGCGCCCGCCCGGCCTGTGTACGCGCGTCGCCGTAGCAACGCCGCCGGGCCAGACGGGGCCGTGAGGGGCGTGGCCAGGGCGGTGCCAGTGAGGAGCGTGGGGGCTGCGGGACGGGACACCCTACGGGGTTACCACCTAGCTCAGTGCCTGGGGCCGTGTTGACCTTGCCATTTTGGGGTCCACAGCCCCACTTCACAAATGGGGAAACGAGTTTCAGAGGTCACCCAAGTGGCTCAAGGTTTTACAGCGAGGAAGGAGCAGAGAGGAGATTTGACTCAAGAATCTTTATCCTTTCCATCACTTTTCTCAAGGCTGTGGGTGAGGGTGGGGAGCTGATTGCACTCAGGAGAAGTTTGGGGATTAGTATTCCCCTACTTCTTGTTGTTCTTAGGTGCCCTCGAATGGATGACTCATAGCGACCCCAAGTGACAGAATAGAACCGCTCCATAGTGTTTTCTAGGCTGTAATCTTTATGGAGGCAGATTGCCAGGTCTTTCTCTCGCAGGGCCGCTGGTTCCAACCTCCAACCTTTCGGTTAGCAGCTGAGCGCTTAATCAAAGTGCCACCCGGGCGCCTCCCCGCCCCCCCCCGCCCCACCTCCGCCCAAATTTCTAGTCCTCCCTGTTGCAGACCACAAAATAGAAAGAGTAAGCTAAAGGGACCACCATTTCTGGGGGTTGGGGGGAGGTTGGAGATTGGGGAAGGGATAGGGTGGAATGAACAATTTTGAAAGAATAAGGTTTTCTTCCATGTGCTAAGGAAAAGCTATTACCAAGCCCACAAGCCTACTGCTCCTAGCTTTCGTAGTCAAAAGTGACATTTATTCTCTGGTAATGGGGAACCCAAGGTTGAGAAGGGGAGAGTGTTGACATGTTGTGGGGTTGGCAACCAATGTTACAAAACAATATGTGTATTAATTGTTTAATGAGAAACTAATTTGCTCTGTAAACCTTCATCTAAACTACAATTAAAAAAAAGTGACATTCATTCTTTTGTTCTTCCTTTATTGCTACAAACACCTCCTAAGCCCCTGTAAGTGTCCCGGACCAGTCATTGTCCTTAAGAAGCACCCTGCCCAGTGGGCATGACGAGGGATGGAGTGTGTCGAGGAAAAGACATGCAAATCCGAGCTGTCTCCCCTTGTCCCCCACCCCTTACCATTTTCAGACCAATCCTTTCTGCCTGTGGACAGAACAACTCTGCCAAACTCCACCTAGACAAAGTCTTATTTCAATGGCAGGAAATGACTGACAAGGTGCCTCAAGAAAAACTCAAAATGTTTTTCCAAGAGAGGTGAATTATGGCTGACTCTACCCTGGTCAAGGAGCCTTGGTGGTGCAGTGGTTAAGTGCTCAGCTGCTAACCAGAAGCTTGGTGGTTCTAACCCACCAGCTGATCAGCAGGACAAAGATGTGGCCGTCTGCTTCTGTAAAGATTTACAGCCTTGGAAACCCTATGGGATAGTTCTGCTCTGTCTTACAGGGTTGTTTTGAGTTGGAATCCATTTGATGGCAATAGGTTCGGTTTTGGTTTTTCTCCCCTGGTCAGTTGGAAGAAGAGAAAAGACAGAAATAACAAGAAAATTGGTCTGAATCAATATATGGGAGAGTTCTCAAACATACCTGGAAGCTACTAAAATGCAGATTCCCAGGCACAAACCCTGGTGCTTCTGATTAAGCGTTTCTAAAGCATGGCCCTAAGGAGCCCTGGTGGCACAACAGTTAAGCACTCAGCTGCTAACTGAAAGTTCAGTGGTTAGAACCTACCAGCGGCTCAGCTTGAGAAAAGATCTGGTAATCTGCTCTTGTAAAGATCGTTGTTGTTATTAGGTGCCGTCGAGTCGGTTCCAACTCACAGGGACCCTATGTACAACAGAACGAAACACTGCCCGGTCCTGTGCCATCCTCACAATCATTGTTACGCTTGAGCCTATTGTGGCAACCACTGTGTCAATCCATCTCATCGAGGGTCTTTCTCTTTTTCACTCACCCTCTACTTTACCAGGCATGATGTCCTTCTCCAGGGACTGGTCCCTCCTGATAACATGTCCAAAGTATGTGAGATGTAGTCTTGCCATCCTTGCCTCTAAGGAGCATTCTGGCTGTACTTCTTCCAGGACAGATTCGTTCGTTCTTTTCCTGGTCCACGGTGTATTCAATATAGGGCAGTTCTACTCTGCCCTATAGGGTCACTATGAGTCTGAATGACTCGACGGCAAGCAACAACAGAACATGGCCAGGAATGTGCATTTGTAAAGCAAGCTTGATGAAAACCTTGATTTATGCAAAACTGAACTGCAGAGACTTGCCACAGAGCCTGCCTCTAGAAATCCCTTCCAGGCCCTCACTCAGCCTGGAAGGTTCCGCCTGGGTCAGTTCCCTATGGCCAGAAAGACCCTAGGTGTCAAGTGCCATGAGTGACCAGACAGGCTGGGGGCTGAATGATGGCTTCACAGGAAAGGGAGGGTTGGGCTCAACTTCCCAGGCACAGTCCTGCCTCAGGGCCTTTGCACTTCCTTCTTCCTCTCTCTAGAATGTTCTTCCCCCAAGGACTTCCTTCACCTCCTTTAGATTTTTACTCAAATATCACCCTATCTAAAATTGTAAAACAAAACACACAGCAAAAAAAAAAAGCAAATATAAAAAACTCAATAGCGACAGCAAAACATAATAAAACATTCAATACTATATCCTTCTTTCTATCATCACTTATCATCACCTAAGATACTATTTATTTTATTTATTTATTGTCTGTCTCTTAGAATCTAAGCTTTATGAGGGCAGGGATTTAGTTTTCTGTTTTCTTCACTGCTGTATCCCCAGTACCTTGAACAGCACATACCTCAGCGCACCGTATCATTCCAGTTGCTGTGGAGTCTATTTTGTCTCATGGAGACCCCATGTATGTCAGAGTAGAACAGCTCCATAGGATTTTTAATGGCTTTTTTTCTCAGGTAAATCGCCAGACCTTTCTCCCAAGGCACCTCTGGGTGTGTTCAAACTGCCAACCCTTTGATTAATAGTCGAGTGCTCACGCATTTGTGTCACCCAGGGACTCCGTCACAGAGCAGGCCCTCAATAAAATTGTTGAAAGAATGAATAAATGACTGAATTAGCAAGAGAGGGCATTCCAGGCAGAGTGTGCAAAACCTAACCTGTCCTTCTGGGCCTTCAGGCTTGCAGCCCCCGACACCCTCCCACAGCCTGTCTCCTTGACTCCTGAGGGCTGCTGAGCTGGCCTGTCCTTACCCCAGGATGTCAGCTTCTCTAGCCAGCTGCCTAGCTGTTGTTGTTGTTAGGTGCCATTGAGTTGATTCAGACTCATAATGATCCTACAGGACGGAGTAGAACTGCCCCATAGGGTTTCCAAGGAGCGGCTGGTAGATTCCAACTGCCGACCTTTTGGTTAGCAGCTGAGCTCTTAACTACTGCACCACCAGGCTGTAGCTATCCAGCTACTCGGCTCTATAGCGGAGCCTGAGCACCCCTTCTCCACGCTGGTCTTTACTCAAGCTCTTGTCGTCCACATGAGTGCAAGACACAAACTTGGTCACTACCAGACAGTCATTAACGAAACCCAAGCCGGCCAAGAGCTGGAACAGCCCATGGCCCCACCAGACTTCAGAAATCAGATGTTACGGTTATTCGATCTCTCAGTAAAGAAATATTAAACTGAGAGCAAAGCTGATGCTCAGACCCACTGGGGTGGAGATTGCCAAGTCTTGACTGAACTTCTCCCACCCCAACCAAGGGTGCCACGGTTATCTCAGAGGGTGTGTAAACTTCTCGAAACCCAATTCCATGCGATCCATTTTAATTTCAAAAACAGAAAGTAAAACACCCCAACAACTTATGACTTACAGTATCATTTCCTGGGTCAGGTGAGAGAGTTATGCCTTGTGATTAAATGATGATGTATTAAAAATACTGCCCCTGGAGAAAAACAGAGGCTTCTGGATTACTCTGTTTTTATTGAGCTCTGGGTGGCTATGAAGACCGCATTGTGGCCTGGTTAAAATCTGAAGCCCTGGATTCTGAAGGGCCCAAGTTCAAATCCCAGCTCCATTGTTCCCAGCTGTTTTGGGTTGAATTGTGTCCTCCCAAAAGTTACACTGACGTTCTAACCCCTGTACCTGTAAATATGATCCTGTTTGAAAATTTGGAAAGGAATCCCCAGGTGGTGCAATTGATTAACATGCTGGGCTGCTGTTATGGATTGAATTGTATCCCCCAAAAACGTGTATCCACTTGCCTAGGCCATGATTCCCAGTGTTGTGTGGTTGTCCTCCATTTTGCGATCTGATGTAATTTTCCTATGCGTTGTAAATCCTAATCTCTGCCTACGGTTACTGAGGTAAGATTAGATTACGTTAAAAAGGATTAGGGTGGGATGCAACACCTACTCAGGTCACAGTCCTGATCCAATGTAAGGGGGAGTTTCCCTGGGCTGTGGCCTGCATCACCTTTTATCTTACAAGAGATAAAGGGAGAGAGAAGTGAGCAGAGAGAGAGGGACCTCCTACCATCAAGAAAGACTTGCCAGGAGCAGAGCTTCCTTTGGACCCGGCGTCCCTGTGCTAAGAAGCTCCTAGATCAGGGGAAGATTAACTTCAAGGATCTTCCCCCAGAACCTACGGGGGGAGAGAGAGAGAGAGAGAGAGAAACTTCCCCCAGAGCTGGCACCCTGAATTTGGACTTTTAGCCTCCTAAACTGTGAGAAAATAAATTTCTGTTTGTTAAAGGCTTCCACTTGTATTTCTGTTATAGCAGCACTAGATAACTAAGACAGCTGCTAACTGAAAGGTCAATGGTTCAAGTCCACCCAGAGGCACCTCAGAAAAAAGACCCGGTGATCTACTTCTGAAAAGTCAGCCACTGAAAACCCTATGGTGCACAGTTCTACTCTGACACACATAGGGTAGTCATGAGTTGGAATCAATTCAACTGGCAACTGGTCTGGAAATAGGATGGGTTTTTCGTTGTTGTTGTTGTGTTAATGAGGTCATACCAGAATAGGATGCTTCCTAAACCTAATCCCTTCTGAGTGGTGCCTTACAAAAAGACAGAATAGACACAGAAAGATACAACAGAGGGAGTCGAGGCAGATGAGTCTATAAGCCCAGGCATGCCAAGGATTTTCTGCAGCTACTAGAAGCTGAAAGAGACAAAGGAGGACCTCCCCTAGAGCCAACACCCTGAATTCAGACTTACAGCCTCCAGAACTGTGAGAAAATAAATTTCTGCTCTTTACAATTACCCACTTGTGGTGTTTTTTGTTATGGCAGTACTAGGTAATTAAGACACCAGCTGCCCTTGTAATAGCAAAACAAGTGATGTTTATTGAGAGCTTTCTTGCCAGGCACCGTTCTCAGTACCTCACCTGGGTCGTCTCATTTAATCCCCACAATAACCTGTGCAGCAGGTATGTGTGACGCACCCAGAACAGTGACCAGTGCAGAGAAGCACTCAGAAATGCCAGTGATGATAATTTCTATTAAATCACTCCCCATTTTCACAGGAAGATGAGGCTCAGAGACATGGAGGAATGTGCCCAAGGTCACACAGCTCGAAAATCTGGCAAGATTTGACTCTAGATGAAAGTGACAGGGAAGGTATTTCCCCCAGGGCCTACAGGTGACAGCTGCCACAACCACAGATGACCGTGTGGCACCTGTTTGCCGCCTGCTTTCCCTCATCTCTGAACAGGCTGGTCTCCTGCCCTGGAGGCCCCAACAGGCCCCAAATGTCTTTGTTACCTAGTGCTGCTGTTACAGCAATACCGCCAATAGGTGACTAATGAACAGAAATTTATTTTCTCACCGTTTAGGAGGCTAGAAGTCCACGTTTAGGGTTCAGGCTCTAGGGAAAGGTGCTCTCCCTGTCCACTCGGGAGAAGATAGTTGTCTCAGCTCCTGCAGCTCCAGCATTCCTTGTTCCTTGGCGATTTCCTCCTGGCATCTATCTTCCCCTCGATTTGCACTTACTTCTCTGTGGCTGAGTTGGAATTGATTCTACGGCAGTGGGTTTTCTGTGTGTCTAATCGGCTCCCTTTACATCTCAAAAGTGAGTAGGTTTAAGACACACCCTACGCTGATATGGGGTCATTAACACACCAAAGAAAACCCTATTCTCAAACGAGAATAAAAAAACCAAACGAAACCTATTGCCATCAAGTCAGTTCCGACTCATAGCGACCCTATGGGATAGAGTAGGACCGCCTCATAAGGTTCCCAAGGCTGTAATCTTTATAGAAGCAGACTGCCACATCTTTCTCCTGCGGAGAGGCTGGGGGGTTGGAACCACTGACTTTTTTGTTTAGCAGCTGAGCACTTAACCACTGAGCCACGAGGGTTCCTTATCCACAGGTATAGGGGTTTGGATTCCAACACATATTTTTGGGAGACCCAATTCAATTCATAACACCAAGACATGGAGAAAAGGAGAGAACAGGTTAAGAGGGGGCAGCTCTGACCTGCCACCCACCCCGCCCCCCCAGACACTGGGCACTGGGCTTCCTTCTGTAAAGTCTTGCTCCTTCCCAGCACCTTCCTGGGCTGCCCTTGGTGGAGGAGAGCCCACCTACTGTGCCTTCTCCCTGAAGATCTGCCCGTGAAGACCTGCCCGTGGTTTCGCCTGCTGCACTGCATTCTGGCACAAAATGAATGCTGGCCTCAGGCCCCAGCCCACCCACCAGGATGGCAGAAAGGCAGCCCCAGCCTCCACCGGGTGAGAGAGAGCCAGGGAAAGAGAACAAGTGAAAGAGAAAGAGCGAGCGAGCAGGAGAACAGGAAATGGCCACGTTGCTGAATAGGATGATGGATGACACAGCAAAGGGCCCACTAGAGACTCCACGACCCGTTACTAAGCTGACCATATAAGCTTAGGAAACCCAGGTTTTTATATACGCACTCACGCAGACTCACAAAAATAAATTCTAACCACAGAAAGAGCAACGGGTAACCGAGTCCTTTCGCGGCTGTCCTCACCCTTTTCCGCTGGCAAGAAAATGGTAAAAAAGAACCCAGGTTTTTCTCAAATAGACTCTGCCATGGCTTGTTTGGGGCATTTATTTGTCTTTCAAACAGTCTGCAAAGACAGTTCCCCTGGGTTTCTTGTGCTTTCCCATGGGAGTCTGTACCTTTCGTTTGAAAACTGTGGAAGTGCTGATCCCACTTTGACGGTCTGTTTTGTGTTTTATTGTGTCAGTGACTCACTTCCCTCCTCTGTAAAATGGGGGAATAACTGTACTGACTCTAAGAATTAAATGGGTTAATACCCGTAAAGCACTAGAACAGTGTCTGGTACAACACAAGTGCTCTGAGTGTTTGCCATTGTTATCACTAGTTGTTATTGTCTTCACTGTTTTTTGCTTGGATGATAATGGGTGGACAGTGCCAGGCTCAGCCAGATCACAAACACCCTGGGAAAGTTTTGATTTGCAGCAAGACTCAGCCTCACCCTAGAGCAAATCTGACCTTCTGAATAGTCCCCCATCAACTGGCCTGCTGCCCTGGGACGTCTCTGGATGCATACTGGCGACAGGCTGAGTCTCCTCTCTAAGGACCACCTAGAGGGCATTCCTGGGAGCCCAGCTGGTCTCTATTGGGTGGTCCCTGTTAAACACCATAAATTCTACTCCCAGGCAGGTGGGCAAACTGCCACTATTTTTTGCAAGTAACAATGAACCTTTATGAGTGTGGTTAACAATACCAGCTAATATAGCTAATATTTATTGAGACTTACTAGGTTTCAGCCAAAAGGTTAGCAATTCAAATCCACCAGCCGCTCCTTGGAAACGCTATGGGGCAGTTCTACTCTGTCCTACAGGGTGGCTATGAGTCAGAATCGACTCGATAGCAACAGGTTTTTTTTTTGTTTTTAACCAGAACCCATGTCAAGAAGCAGAACATCACCAGCACCCCTAGAAGTCTCCCTGTGCTCCTTTCTAGTCATTACCCACCCCCAGGGGTGACCACTATCCTAACTTCCAATGCCATAGATTAGTTTTGCTTGGTTTTGAACTTCATATAAATGGGATCGTACAGATTCCATTTCTGTCTGGATTCTTTCCCTCAAAATTGTGTTTGTGAGATTCAACCACGTTGTTGCACGTAGCTGTGGTTCATTCATTCTCATTGCTGTATTGTAGTCCATTGTGTTAGTTATCTGTGGCTCTGTAACAAATTATCACAAACTTCGTGCTTAACAACACACATTTATCACCTCACAGTTTCTGTGGGTCAGAACCTGGGCGTGGCCTAACTGGCTTAGGGTCTCCCACAAGGCTGTAGTCAAAGTATAGGCCAGGGCTGGGGTCTCATCTGAGGCCCAGCTGGGGAAGGATCCATTTCCAAACTCCTGTGGTTGTTGGCAGGATTCCATTCTTTGTGTGCTACTGGACGGAGTGCCTCAGCTCCTTGCTGGCCAGGGGCCGCCTCTGTTCCTTGCCATGTGGGCCTCTCCCCATGGTGGCTTACTTCGTCAAAGCCAGCAAGAGTCAATAGCGAGTCTCTTAGCAAGATGGAAGTTATAATCTGTTGACCTTGCTCATAACGCCAAACTGTCGAGCCAAGGTCTGGGGTCACCAAAAAAGACACGGATCACACACAGACATTGGATAGAACAACGCTTTAGGCACATAGAGAAGACACAGAGCAAGGTCGGCTTCAGTGGTGCGTGTGGGTCCCTCATGGCCAGCAGATGCAGGACTGGTGATCTGCTCACACACCCCTCTCATATTACTTTTGAAGGGCCCCATTCCCTCCCCACTGGGAACACATACAGTAGTGGGGTTGGCTAGGTGCCATATGACATGAATGCATAAGCAGAGCAAAGAGATACTCATTAAGCCTATCACAGGTAAAGAGGTCCACTGATAAGTAAGAAGAAAAAGAAACTGGGACAGAGGGAAGCTCGCTTCCCAGCCTCCATTATCAGGGAATGTTCTGGGCCCAAAGCTTCTGATTAGGAGTCTCAGGCAAGAGTCACAAGGGCCATGGCAGACTGTCCCCCACAACACAATCTTATGTAATTTAATCAGTTACCTTTGCTGAATTCTATTAGTCAGAAGCAAGTTACATGTCCCACCTACAGTTAAAGGGAGAGGATTACATAGGGCTGTAAACAAAAGGATAATTGGGGCTATTGTATATGTTTTTTGGTATGCATATGCACACATTTCTGTTGGGAACATACCTAGGAGTAGAATCCTTAGGTCTTAAAGTCCATGCATATGTTCAGCTTTAGAAGATTCTGGCAAACATTTTTCCAAAGTGGTAGTACCAACCTACACTCTTCTAGCAGCATATCAATGCTCCAGTCAGAGCACCTTGCTTTTAAATATTGTTCTCCACTCTGTCCTTACAGAGAGTTTTTTTAACCTGGTCGATTTAACAGAATTGGAGGCAGTGGTGGTTGCACGAAGGAGACCCAGGTTTGCATCCTGACCAATGCACCTCATCCACAGCTGCCACCTGTCAGTGGAGGCTTTCGTGTTGCTATAATGCTGAACAGGTTTCAGCAGAGCTTCCAGACTAGGACAGACTAGGGAGAAAGTCCTGGAGATCTACTTCTGAAATCAGCCCGTGAAAACCCTATGGATCACAACAGTCCTATCTGCAACCCATCATAGGGATGGTGCAGGACCAGGCAGTGTTTTGCTCTGTTGTGCATGGAGTCATCATTAGTTGGGGCTGACTTGACAGCAGCTGAGAACAATACCAGAATCACCTGGGGTACTTGTTAAAAATGCACATTCCTGGGCCACACCACTAGACTTTCTGATGGCTTCAGGGCTAGAATGTAAACTAGACCACACATTCCTTGGGTGAGGACCCTTGTTTCTTTCATCGAAGGATCTCTGGTGCCTAGAACAGTGCCTGGCATATAGTCAGCACTCAATAATATATTTTTTTCTTTTTTGGTTAAATGAATGAGTTTAAGAACTATTATTCTACAGATGGGCCTCAGGAAGGGTGTGAACCCCTGAAATTGGGAGGAACCTTTAGGATGTCAGAGCCCGGGTGTATTTTTCTGGGAAGAGGGCCCAGAGTTTAACCAGATCGCCACTCCCACCCCCCAAAATGGTTCAGAACCTCTGTTATTAGATATGTTCTGGCTTAGTTGTTTTATTACATAAAGAAAATGGTTCCTCAGAAATTTAAACATAGAACTACCTTATGACCGAGCAATCTCAATCCTAGGTACATACCCAAAAGACTTGAAAGCAGGGACTCCAACATATACTTGTACATCAATGTTCACTGCAGCATTATTCACAATAGCCAAAAGGTGGAAACAGCCTAAATGTTCATCAACAGATGAATGGATAAACAAATGTGTTACATACATACAGTGGAATAGTATTCAGCCAGAAAGAGAAATGGAGTCCTGATGCATGCTACAACATGGTGAACCTTGAAAATATGATGCTGAGTGAAATCAACCCATTGCCGTTGAGTTGATTCCAACTCATAGTGACTCAATAGTACAGAGTAGAATTGTCCCATAGTGTTTCCAAGGAGCACCTACTGGATTCAAACTGCTGACCTTTTGGTCAGCAGCTGTAGCTCTTAACCACTACGCCACCAGGGCTTCCTTAGTGAAATAAATCAGTCACAAAAGGACAAATATTGTACGATCTGACATATATGAAATCTCTAGAATAGGCAAATGTATGCAGATCAGTTTATTAGTGATACCAGGGGCTAGGGGGAGGGAGAAAGGAGGAATCATTCTTAAGGGGCACTGAGTTCCTGTTAAGGGTGATAGAAAAATCTGGAAACAGATAGTGATGGTTACACAACATGGTGAACGGAATTAACGTCACTGAGGTGCACAAGTAAAAACGACTGAAGTGGCAAATGTTTTATTATACACATATTACCACAATAAAAAAAAAAAAAAATTAGTCCTGGGGAAGGAGGCCTAGGAACTGTGTACAAAGCTCCATAGTGCTTGATGGCATTTAGGAAGTGGGAAGAGAGACAGTGGCTGCCTGGGATAGCTGATAAGCTGATACACTTGCTCACTTTGACCTCTGGCCTTTGACCTCTTTGGGCATATGTAACCACTGCCTGCCTTCTGGGGCCCTCCCCTCTGCCTGTTTGTTGAACAGCCAATTCCAGAAGGCTTCAGTGGCCCTGAGTTTCCACCAGTGGCAAGCCAACATGAGCACCACCTTTGGAGGAAGCCTCTTTCAATCGTCAGAAAGGCTCCCTGTTTATCTAGCTTGAGGTGACCTCATCCTTTGCCACCTTCTCCCACGTTCTCTGAAGGTTTGCAGCGTCTTGCTGCTGCTGTCTGCATTTTTTGCTCCTTTGAACAGGGCTCCTCATTGAGCATGTTTTTGTTTTGGATCATTCCCGTCACTTGCTTTTTATCTCCCCCTCTAAGGCAGATCAACCCTGCGCCTCTCTAGACATTCCTTCTCAGGTTTCCTCTGAATCATCTCATTTGGCTGAAATATTTCCCTTTCTCCCTCCTTCCTCACTACACTCAACATAGACCTCTTCTTTTCCGCAGAACAAGTGTTCTTTTCTTTCAGATCCCTCACCCAAATCCTCATCTTTCACCATGCTCTCTGACCTCGCCTGAGAACTGTTTTTTGAAACTTAAGTCACAAAAAGCATCTCCTGTAATCTGGGTCTGAATTAGGATCACTGACAAGAAGCAAGGGAGACAGGAATGTTCCTGGGTAACTGAGATCCTCATCAGAGGGGCCTGGTGCTGCAACAGGGCCTCAAAGGGAACTGGGGGCAGACGTTGGGAGGAGATCCTTCTGCCTGGGATGGGCCTCAGGGGTCAGGAAAGTTCTATGAAAACGGAAGCCTTTAACCTGAGTCTTCAAGGGTGGGTGGCATTTCAGGAGGTAGAGGGGATAGAAGAGCATGGTGGAAGGAAGGAAGAAAGAGTGGGAACGGAAGCTAAAAAACCCAAACCTGTTGCTGTTGAGTCTGCTGTGACTCATGGTGACCCATGTGTTACAGAGTAGAACTGCTCCATAGGGTTGTCTTGGCTATAATCATCTCAGAAGCAGATCATCAGGCCTTTTTTTCTGGGGCACCACTGGGTGGGTTCAAATCACCAACCTTTAGGTTAGCAACCAATCACCAACTACTTATGCCTCCCAGGGACCTGGAACAGAGGTTTGTAAAAAACGGCTTGAGGGCGGTGTCTGACCTCCTCTAACTTTGCAAGTGGGAAGGAGAACAAAGATCAGCAGCCCAAGGCTGATTCCTATGAGGCAGGGGTCAGACATGCCTCCTATCTCCACCATCTTTACCAATTCTGACACCAACCGTCCCTCCTGTGGCACTCTCTATTTCTCTGCTGGGTTCCATAATTCATTGCAATGGCCACACAGAACTTACAGACAATACTCAAGATTAAGGGGTTTATTAGAGAAGTAACAGTTACAATTCAGGCTCAGGAATACTCAAGGATACAGTTCTTCCATCAGGACAGCCTCTTCCGAGCCATGCTTGCAGGCACACCACTCTCTGGCCCTAGGACTCTGCCCACAGACACTCAACTTTCTCTCTCCGTAGGCCAGGAAGCCCGCTACACCATCTCCTGCTGCCAGGTCTCTCCTGCTGGGTCTCTCCTGCCACTGCTTCTCATCGTCTTCAGGGTAACAGCTGTCTCTCTCTCTGTCTCTGCTTCCAGGAGCTTCTCAGTGCAAGGATCCTGGGTCCAAAGGATGTGCTTGCTCCTGGCTGTTCTTCCTTGGTGGCGGTGGAATTCTTCTCTTCTCTGCCACTGGGGTCGCTCATTTCAAGCCCAGTGGAATGGCAAAACCGACCAATCCCCTTGATGGGCCACAGTTACCATATCTGCACAGTCCTGCCCAATCACTTGGGTGAGAGTTACAGGACCATGGCTGGAAAGGTCACATACAAAAGTGATCCATCACACTGCAAGGCTAGAAGATGAGTAATAAGAGAAGCTAAGTAGGTGGTACAGAGGGAGAGGGAAGCCAGGTGCTGAGATTGCAAATGGAAAGCCCAGGGTCAGCCCTCAGACATGTTTGTTTGGCATGCCCAGTGTGTTAAAAGACCGAACTAGCTGCTAGGTGTTATGTGTTGTAAATCCTAACCCATATACCTGTGGTTACAATCTCGTGTGTGAATGGATTTTCTTTGTTATGTTGAGAGGCCATATCCGTGTAGGGTGTGTTTTAAGCCAATCACCTTTGAGATATAAAAAGAGCAGATTGGGCATAGAGAAGCAAACAGAGATGGGAGAAGATAGATGCCATGCCACTTAAAGATCACCAAGGAGCCAAGGAACAAGGACAATCCCCCAGGGCCAATAAAGAGAGAAAGCCTTCCCCTAAAGCCAGGGCCCTGAATTCAGACTTCTACCCTCCCAAACTGTGAGAAAATACATTTCTGTTTGTTGAAGTCATCCACTTGTGGTATTTCTGTTACAGCAGCACTTGATAACTAAGACACTTAGGGTACAGGCGTCTTTCTGTGGAGTGACAGAGAATCCAATTCAAACTGCCTTCATCATGAAAGTGAATTCACTGGTTATTAAGTGAAAAGTCTAGAAGGCACAGGGGTCCAGTGCCCAAGTGATGTCACCTGTCCTTGGCATCTCTTCAGCTCTCAGCAAAGCTTTTAACCATATGGGTCCATCTTCAGACAAGATCTCTATTTAACAGTCACAAAAAGGCTGCCACAGCTCCAGCCCTTACATCCTCTCAGCTTCGAATCCCAAGGGGGAAGAGTGAGAGTCTTTTTCATAAAAGTCTTTTTAATTTTCTCTGATTCTGCCATAGGTCCATCCCTGTAGACTGGGAGACTGCTTTGCTCTGACTGGAAGTACCAAAAGGACAAGTTTCAAATGGGCCTCCTGTGCAAACTCCTGAGCACAAATGCTTGGCCATTTTTAATAGTTTCATTACTTTCTCTTTTTAAAATGTTACTTTAAAAAAAATTAATACATAGTTATTTTATAACTTGTATCTAATAATTCCAACATCTGAAGTCCTTGGGGTCTCAATCTATTGTTGTTTTTGCTTACTCTTGTTTATAATAGCTTGCATTGTCAGTGTTTGGTAATTTGATCGTGATCTCACTTTTGAGTAAATTTAATCGGTGAGGTTTCTGAGGGGTCCGGTTCCTAGCTGCTTTCTGTTAGAGAGGATTTTTATTTGTTTCAGCTGGATGCCAGGGATGTTACCAACCTGTGACCACTTACATTTATTTTCTCAGCTTGGGGCTTCTCTGAGTGCATAGTGTATAAATTTGAACCCCAGACTCAGATGGTTGCAGATCCTCAGGTGTGACAATCATTATTATTAATATTATAGCTATGAGTAATTTTCCCCTCCAGAGCCACAAGAGGCTTTTTCTGGCAGTCCGAAAAATTCTTTGAAGCTCTCCCCTTCCCAGGATTTATAGCTTTGAGGGTACTGGCTTAATGCTGGCATCTTAGATTTGGCTAATTCACTTTGCAAAGGCCTAAAGCTTAATCTTCCAATTCCTGCTCTCTATTAGCCCCTCCCCACACTGGTCTGTCAGTTTGTCAGACTGTGATGGCTTGCATGTTGCTATGATGCTGGAAGCTATGCCACCAGTATTTCAAATACCAGCATGGTCACCCATGGTGGACAGGTTTCAGAAGAGCTTCCAGACTAAAACAGACTAGGAAGAAAGGCCTTGTGATCTACTTCTGAAAATTAGTCATTGAAAACCCTACGGACCACAATAGAATATTGTCTGATACAGAGCTGGACAATGAGCCCCTTAAGTGGGAAGGCACTCAAAATACACAGTGGCCGCACAATGGACTCGAGCACACCAACAATCATGAAAAGGGTGCAGGACCGGGCAACATTTCATTCTGTTGTACATGGGGTCGCCAAGAGTCTAACAATAGCAATATTAACCCCCAGAATTGGTAAAGCCATTTACCCCTCTAGCAGCCCTGGCTTCCTCATTTGCTTACACTTTGCTTATAGCTCGATCTGCCTGTGTTATGTGTGCATATGTTTCTTTGGGATTATTTATTTAATCTTGTTTCATCTCATGCCTCTTCCCTTTTGATTTTATTTTTCTAGGATTATTTTAAAGCAAATTGTGTCATTCCACCTGTAAATACTTCAGTATGCATCCCTAACTGGAAGGGTTTTTCTTCCCCCCTTACATTGTCCCTATGACATCACACCTAACAATACTAATAATTTCTGAATGTCATCTAATATCCAGTCCATGCTCAAATTTGATTCCCTCAAAGATGCCTTTATTTAATTATACTCCTGGTTTGTTGGAATCAGGATCCAGACATGGTCCCCACATTGCATCTGGTTGTTACGTCTCTTAAATCTTTTATTCGATAACAGCACCCCGACACTGATTTGTTGGAAAAGCAGTATCCTTTGTCCTGTAGGATCTCCACATTCTGGATTTGGCTGATTGCTTCTTTATCATTTCAATTAACTTGTTTCTCTCTTCTCCATGTTTTCTGTAAACTAAAGCTGTTGTTGTTAGCTGCGGTTGAACTAGCCCTGACTCATGGCGACCCATGTGCCCAGTCCTGCACCACCCCATGATCATTGAGAATTGAATTGTTGTGATCCATAGGGTTTTCATTGGCTGATTTTTGGAAGTAGGTCACCAGGCCTTTCTTCCTCCTCCATCTTAGTTTGGAAGCTGTGCTGAAACCTAATCAGCATCATAGCAACAAGTAAAACTCCACTGACAGATGGGTAGTGGCTGTGCTTAGGTGCATTGGCTGGGAATTGAAGTCAGGTCTCTTGCATGGAGGGTGAGAATTCTACCACGGAACCACCACTGAACTACCTTGTAAACTGAAAGTTATTTCTAAAGATCTAATTAGATTCAAATTCTATTTTATTGTCAAGAATACTTTATGGGGGTGCCACGTGCTTCCTACTGCATCGCATCGAGAGCACATAATGTCTAGTCATCCCATTTTCAATGATGTCAAGACCGATCAGTAGATCAGTGCTCACAGACTGGTCCACCCATTGTAAAGTCCCCATCAACTTTTTACCTGCTGGTCTTTGCATTCTGTGATGATCATTGCCTAGATGCATTATTTCATTTGAGGTTGCAGAATTGTGATTTTTCTAATTGTTATCCCTTTGGCATTACCAGCTGAAATTCTTCTATAAAAAAGAATTCTCCTTCATCAACTATTTGTTTATCATAAAATAGTTTGTTCAGGAAAGGCAGAATAAGTGCTTAATTCTTTCTCTTTATGTGTCAATATTCAGAGGAAGAAGCAACCACCAAATGGCCAATAAGTTTACAAAAATATCAGTAGAAATACCTGATTTAAGAAATATATATATGTATGTATATACATATATATATGTATGTGTGTGTGTTTCAATCCATTGAAGTCATTATTTGATTTGATGCTCATATTGTGATATCTCAGGGGGGTCCATTCGGGTTGACTCCTATGTCCTTTGTTTTTCTGGGTGGGATCACTCAATATTTAATTATAACCATCTATGTTTGTATGGGAGAAGCCCTGGTTGTGCAGTGGTTAAGCATTTGCCTGCTAACCAAAAGGTTAGCGGTTCGAACCCATCAGCTGCTCGGTGGGAGAAAGATGTGGCAGTCTGTTTCTGTAAAAATTGTTCTTATGTGCCCTCTGGGCTGGTTCCAACTCATAGCGACTCTGCGTACAACCGACCAAAACACTCCCTGGTTCTGCACCATCCTTGCAATCATTGCTGTGTTTCATCTCATTGTTGCAGCCACTGTGTCAAACCATCTCATTGAGGGTCTTCCTCTTTTTCACTTACCCTCTACTTTAGCAAGCATAATGTCCTTCTCCAGGGACTGGTTCCCCTTATAACATGTCCAAAGTACATGAGATGAAATCTCACCATCCTTGCTTTCTTGCTTCTAAGGAGCCTTCCAGCTGTACTTCTTCCAAGACAGATTTGTGTGTTCTTCTGGCAGTCCATGGTATAGTCAGTATTCTTTGCCAACACCATAATTGAAAGGCATCAATTCTTCTTTGGTTGTCCTTATTCATTGTCCAGCTTTCACATGCATATGAGGTAATTGAAAATATCATGGCTTGGGTCAGACGCACCTTAGTCCTCAAGGTGACGTCTTTGCTTTTCAACACTTTAAAGAGGTCTTTTGCAACAGATTTGCCCAATGCAATGCATCTTTTGATTTCTTGACTGCTGCTTCCATGGGCGTTGATTGTGGATCCAAGTAAAATGAAATCCTTGGTAATTCAATCTTTTCTCCATTTATCATGATGTTGCTTATTGGTCCAGTTGTGAGGATTTTTGTTTTCTTTATGTTGAGGTGTAATCCACACTGAAGGCTGTAATCTTTGATCTTCATCAGTTAGTGCTTCAAGTCCTCTTCACTTTCGGCAGGCAAGGCTGCGTTATCTGCATGTTGGCAGGTTGTTAATGAGTCTTCCTCCAATCCTGATGCCCCGTTCTTCTTCATATTGTCCAGCTTCTCAAATTATTTGCTCAGCATACAGATTGAATAAGTATAGTGAAAGGATATAGCCCTGACGCACACCATTTCTGATTTTAAACCATGCAGTATCCCCTTGTTCTGTTTGAACGACTGCCTCTTGGTCTATGTACAGGTTCTGCATGAGCACAATTAAGTGTTCTGGAATTCCCATTCTTCACAATGTCATCCATAATTTGTTATGATCCACACAGTTGAATGCCATTGCATTGTCAATAAAACACAGGTAAACATCTTTCTGGTATTCTCTGCTTTCAGCCAGGATCCATCAGACATCGGCAGTGATATCCCTGGTTCCACGTTCTCTTCTGAATCCAGCTTGAATTTCTGGCAGTTCCCTGTTGATGTATTGCTGCATTTTTTTAAAATTATCTTCAGCAAAATTTTACTTGTGTGTGATATTAATGATATTGTTTGTAATTTCCACCTTCTATTGGATCACCTTTATTTGGAATGGGCACTTACACGGATCTCTTCCAATCGGTTGGCCAGGCAGCTGTCTTCCAAATTTCTTGGCATAGATGAGTGAGCACTTCCAGCATTGTGAAACAGTTTACAGACAGATTACAGCCTTGTAAACCCTATACGGCAGTTCCACTCTGTCTAATAGGGCTGCTATGAGTTGAAATTGACTTGACAGCAATGGATTTTTTGGATATGGTGCATTGGTGGTTCAGTGGTAGAATTGTCGCCTTCCATGCACCTTCCTGGCCAATGCACCTCATACGCAGCCACCAGCCATCTGTCAGTGGTGGTTTACATGTTGCTACAATATTGAACAGGTTTCAGTGGAGCTTCCAAACTAAGATGGACTAGGAAGAAAGGTCTGGAAGTGTACTTCCAAAAATCAGCCTGTGAAAACCCTATGGATCGCGATGGTCCAATTCACAAACAATCATGGGGATGGTGCAGGACCCAACAACATTTAATTCCTTTGTGCATGGGGTTGCCTGAGTCAGGGGCCCATCCAGTCAGCAGCTAACAACAACAACATGTTTGTACAGCATTTGTGTAATCTTTAGGCAAATATCTTTGCCTCAGTTTCCTGCCTTGTATAAGGAAGTTGGGCAAGATATACTCTAGAACCATTCCTGCTCAAAATTTGACTTTTGTGGTATTTTCATACATATTTGCTCATTTGATTCTCCAGGGTTTCGACCTAATGCTGTTTTGTTGTGTTGCTGTTGTGTGCCGTCGAGTTGATTCCGACTCATAGCGATCCTATAACATAGAGTAGAATTGCCCCATAGGGTTTCCTAGGCTGTAAATCTTTATGGGGGCAGATCACTCGGTCTTTTCCCCCTCGGGGTGGCTGGTAGGTTCGAACAGCTGACCTTCCAGTTAGCAGCTGAGTGCTTTAACCATTGTGCCACCAGGGTTCCTTGTCTTCATTTTAGACATTGGAAATTGCCACTCAGGTGACAGTATTCTTTCTACTTTTCTATACTGCATTTTTTTCGTTAGGCTTCAAGTAGTGGTTCTCAACCAGGGGCAATTTTGCTCATCTCAGGTTACTTTTGACAACGTTTGGAGACATTTTTGGTTGCCGTAACTGGCATCTAGTTAGTAGAGACCAGAGAAGCTGCTAAACATTCTACAATACACAGGACAGCCTCCTAACAGCTGACAATTATCCTGCCCCAAACGTCAATAGAGCCGAGGTTGAGAAATCCTAACTTGAAGTACCCCATAGAGATAAAATCATATTCCATGCAATTTAATGTTTAGTCAAAGAAAGGATGTATAAAAATGTCCACATCTGAGAACTCATCTGTACATGAAGGAGAACAATGGAAGAGTCCATTTTCAACATATCCATAGAGCTTAGTCCTCTGATGTTCTTCTGCACTTTCCCCTTCAGTATTATTTCTGGCTTCTGTTTTGCCCCTTGAGACCTTGCTATTATTGGCTAAAGGGAAGATTAATGGACAATTTTCTACTGTTTTCAGGCCAATGGAAGAATTTTAGACCTCAAAAAAAATTTTTTTTTTTAAACTTGGAAAATAAACCTCAAAATAAGTTTAATCCCAAATAGCAATTAGATTTTTCTGGGTCATGATTCCTCTTTGCCATTTTGGTTGGCTTAATGGATATTTTCAATAAACCGTTAGCATTAACTTTTAGTGTTATTAAAATTACTGCCCTCTACTCTTCCTAGCTTCTCCTGTAAAATACAGATTCCATTATTATTTTCTTTGCTGTATTTGCACTGATTTAAAAAAATACAGTTGGTGCTAAATTAATTTACTATTGGCCACTGCTGTAATGGAACTCCTGTTGGCAAAGTGATTAAAAGCTATGGCTGCTAACTAAAAGGTCAGCAGTTCGCACCCCGCAGCTGCTCCTCAGAAACTCTATGGGGTAGTTCTACTCTGTTCTATGGGGTCACTATGAGTCGGAATCGACTCAACGGCAATGGTTTTTTTTTCTTTTTTCTTTTTTAACTGCTATAGTGCCATGTCTTTTTCTATTCAAAAGGTCAATTTGTGGACTAATACTTTGAATCTGATTTTTAAAACAGGCAGTTAATTTGTCAGAAACAAAAAATGCAGCTTTTTCTTTTCTTTTTTTTTGGTTCAACTTTGAAGGAGAGAAGTGCATTTAGTCACTTTATATCAAGTATTCACGAAGTTTCTCTTACAAGAACATGTGCTCACAGCTTGTCATATTTTATTCACGAATTAAAAGAAAAAGCTTGCTATCACGTTATGACATTGTTTTTTCTCTCTTTTGTGTTTTGTTAAGGTAAATGTCATAGCTAAGGAGTTTTCTTGACTGGGCACTATCACCAAGGATGTATTCTGAAGTAAAACATCTTGAGAATAAATACTGAGAACAATTTTCTTGGGTTTAAAGTTCCTGCACGTCTCCTAAATTTTATACAGTACTAAGCCCAGTTGTATCTCTGAGAAGCATGTGTATTCTCTCACGTTGCTTTCTGAGAAGAAAACTTACAACCCAGAAAATGTCACTTCCTCATTTTTACTTCCCAGATTTATTCTAGATATTTTATTTTGTTATATATCCTTTATTAGTTCTGAGTATGCATTTAAACAATCTACAATTTCTCGAAATCTATTTGCTTTCATAAGTACTGTACCAGTTGCCATTGAATCAATTCCGACTCATAGCGACCCTATAGGACAGAGTAACACTGACGCATAGGGTTTCCAAGGAGCGGCTGGCGAACTTGAGTTGCTGACCTTTTGGTTAGCAGCTGAGCTCTTAACCACTGTGCCACCAGGGCTCTAGAATATACAGAAACCCAGTCTAAATCCTAAAGAGGTCACACTGCGACACAGTTAAGGTACACACGTGCCCAAATGCTCTCTCCTGGTGAGGGCTGGTAATCAGCTGATAAGTACAAGACAGTCAGCTAGTTGTTAAAATATTAAAGTAACTTCCCTATTGCTTGGCAAATAGCTGCTGCTGTCTGTCGCGTTTTGTCTAGGGCAGGGGTTCTCAGCCTCAGTGCTATTGATATTTGGGGCCAGATAACTTTTTGTTGTGGGGCTATTGTAGGATGTAGGATAACTCTTTTTCCTGTGCATTGTGGGATGTTTAGCAGCATCCCTGGTCTCTACCCAGTATACGCCAGTAACCCTCCCCACCCCATTCCCCCTACAGTTGTGACAACCAAAAATGTCTCCAGACATTGATTGCCAAATGCCAATTGCAAAATCATTTCTGGTGGAGAACCACTGATCTAGAGCGGAAACGTCCAGTTCTGGCGTGGGCACGAATGGTTAACAGCCTGACTGGGAGCTGAGAATGTTTTGCCACGGGCATTGCACCTGCGAGTTGGTTGGTTTGTACAGGCATGTTGTTCGTCTGACTGCCTTCCATGAACATGCAGAGCTCCAGCGTCCGCACGTTCTCTAGTATGTTCACGTTGATGCTCTGGTTGAGTCACACAGTGGCGAGCAGGCTGGTTGGAGCTGTGAAGAGTCTTGTCTCAAGCGTTGCGTTTTAAAGGCTTCAGGTACGTATATCCATTTGTTCCCTCTGGTGGTGTTTCAGGATGAATTTATGTCCACATATTATGCTCTCAAACTTCTGTCTTTTTATCTCTCTCTTGGTTAGCGTACTCCAGGTTGCCCTTGCCCACTGTTATGGACTGACTTGTGTCCCCCCAAAATATGTTTTGTATATCCTAAGCTTTATGCCTGTGGTTATAATCCCATTTGGGAGTGGGTTGTCTTTGTTATGTTAATAAAACAAGATTAGTGTAGGGTATATCTTGAGTCAATCTCTTTTAAGATATAAAAGAGATAAAACAAGCAATCCAGAGATGCAGAGATGAGGGAAGCGAGATGCCAAGCCACATGAAGACTGCCCAGGAGCAGAAGCTCAAAGAGACAAAAACCTTTCTCCAGAGCCAACAGAAAAAGAAAGTTTTCTCTTAGAGCCAGCACCTTGAATTCAGACTTCTAGCCTCCTAAACTGTGAAAAAATACATTTCTGTTTGTTAAAGCCACCCACTTGTGGTATTTCTGTTATGCAGCACTGGATAACTAAGATACCTGCCATGCCTGAGGAGAGCGGGTTTCCTCACTACTGTTGCCCATCAATTATTGGAGAAGTTGAGGGCGATGTGCTGTAGCTCACTGTCACTTATCACCCCAGCTTTAGGCACTCTCAGACATCATTTCCTAGGTCGCCTGCATTGTTACAAAGATACAGGGGAACGGCTTTCTCCGTGTTGGCTTGATGTGAAGGGCCCTCCTGAATGAAGCTGGAGGTATTCTTGAAAACCCCCTGGAGGGCAAACCGCAGTCCACACAGGTGGCAAGTGTAGAACTATGGAAAATGTCCCCTCCTCTTTATGGTGCTCAGCTTGGCCAGGGCTATCGGGAGGGATGCAGGCTTCCATCAGAGGAAGAAGCTTCTCTACTGGGAGGTGGACACAGGTTCTGAAGAGAGGGAGGCCTGCAGTGGGTCTGAGAGCTGGGAGACCTTAGGCACCTGTGCCTGGCTATCCTGGATCCATGGCCTTGGTCCTCCAGGTTGTTAGGTGCTGGGGCTATCTTAGAGGCCTATCTTAAGTGATCTGTGATCTGAATGCCATACAAATGAGGAAGATAACAGATAACCTGGTCAATGAGCCATAGGCCTTTGGACAAGTCTCTTGTCTTCTCTGGTCTGCTTGTGTCCCTATAGAATGACTGGGCTGGGCTGTCTCCAGATTTCCTGAAGGCTGTCCAGTGAAGATGTTTGGTGGGGACAAAATGATCTGTGGCCAAAGAGACTCAGG
This sequence comes from Trichechus manatus latirostris, assembly GCF_000243295.1. Taxonomy (NCBI): domain Eukaryota; kingdom Metazoa; phylum Chordata; class Mammalia; order Sirenia; family Trichechidae; genus Trichechus; species Trichechus manatus. The sequence goes on from NW_004443984.1 coordinate 14,476,061, forward strand.
AAACACCATGTCCTCCAGCATCTGCTAGAGATTCATAATGTGCATAAACATATGAGAAGCTCTCTGGAACTCTCTGCACCCAGATATCCATGCGGCTAACCCCCTACTTTTCTCCAACATTACTTCCCTAGAGATTTTCCTGATCATTCAAGTACTCAATCCCCTATCACCTCCTATTCCATCCCCTGCTTTATTTTTCTTCACAGCACTTCTCCTTTTCTGACATGATATCATACTTTTATTTGTTCATTATCTGCCCACTTCCCCACCCAGAATCTGACCCCTGTGGAGTCAGTGGCTCGGTCCATTGGTTCCCAGTTTTAATCTTAGCACTTAGTAGGCACATAGTAGGTGCTCAGTAAAAAATGTGTTGACTGAATAGACTTTAAATTGGGAATTCCCAAAGTGATTTAATCATGGGCCCTTCTTCACATTCATTCATTAAAATGAGGGGACGTGCTCGGGGAATCACCAGGTGAGAGCGTCTCTAAAGTCCAGGTAGCTGTGGTCTTCTAGAGTTCACGTTTCTGGTATGAGCTACTTGGTTCTAATATACTGGCAACATGGCATTGAACTAAAACCAGACAGAACGGACTGACTCGTCCAACTATCCATGATAGGAGTGGCTGTCATATGAACTGAGAACCAAGCTGTGTGCCAGGCTGACCCCAGGACCAGCTCAACTGGCTGAAACTATGTGGTCCTGCAGCTGCATTCCTGAAGCTGGCTTTCTGCAAAGATTCTTCACAAATTGCTCATGGCACCTGGTGAATTTTCTCAGAACATGTTTTCAGAAATGAATCTGAAGCTCATGGTTATGGGTTGATTTCTGCCCCCCAAAAAGATACATACATTGAGTCCTAACCCCTAGTACCTGAATGTGGCCTTCTTTGGAAATAGCACCTTTGCAGATATAATTAGTTAACATGAGGTCATTCTAGAGAAGAATGAGCCCTAATCCAATGTGACTGGTGACCATATAAAAAGAGGAGAAGAGACACAGAGACAGAGAGACAACGGGAAGATGGCCATGTGAAGACGAAGACAGAGATTGGAGTGAGGCTGCCACAAACCAAGGAATGCCTGGGGCCACCAGAAACTGAAAGAGACAAGAAGGGATCTTCTCCTGGAGCTTTCAGAGAGGGCATGGCCCTGTTGACATCCTGAATTCAGACTTCTAGCCTCCAGAACTGTGAATAAATTTCTGTTATAAGGTAAGTTACCCAGTTTGTGGTAATTTGTTACAGCAGCTGCAGGAAATTACTACATTCCCCTTTTGGAGAAGTGCTTATATCTCAGACCAGTTCTCTATCTGTATGTGGTGGGAGAGTCACAGTTCTCACTTACTCTTTGCTTTCTCCTTGCCAGGTACAGGGTATGCATTTTTCTCATGTACCCACCATAAAACTACTAATCCTCATTTTACTGGTGAAGAAACTGAGGCTCAGAGGGGTCAGAATCCTTGCCCAAGCTCATACTTCCAGCAAGTGGCAGTGCTAGGATTATAACTGGGTCCTCCTTGCGCAACACAGAGTAAGCCCTAATGTAAACGATGGACTTTAGTTACTAATAATATACACATACTCCTCACTTATCGACTGTCTTGTTCTGTGACATTTCATATTTACAATAGTAAAAAATGTACTATCTGACTATTTGGCGCATTAACAATGTACATCTGGCAGTAATGAATGGTGAGGCGTGAGGCAAGAGTAATGCTGGCTGTGATGGTTATGTGACAACTTGGCTCGCCGTGATTCTCAGTGGTATGGCAGTTATGTAATGATGTAATTTGGAAGTTATGTAATGATGTAGTCATCCTCCATTTGGGGAGCTGATGTGGTCATCCTCCATTTTCAGGTAACAACCTGGTCTTTGGAACCTAACCATGTTGATAAAGGCTTCAGGTAACATTTTCACATAACAACCTGGTCTTTGGAACCTAACCATGTTGATAAGTGAGAGTGGGTGCATTAATATTGGCTCATCAGTTTTAACAAATATGCCACAGTAATGCAAACTGTTAATAATGGGAGAAACTGTGCAGAGAGGGGATATATGGGAGCTCTGTACTTTCTGTGCAATTTTTCTGTCAACCTAAAATGGCTTTAAAAATAAAGCATAATGCATGCCACAACATGAATGAACCTTGAAAACATCATGCTAAGGGAAATAACTCACTCACTTATATGAAATAAACAAATATATACAATCCAAAGATTATTAGTGGTTACCAGGAGTGTGAGGGAGAGGGAAAGGGGGAGCTTTTGTTTAGAGGGCAGTGAGTTTATGTTAATAGTGGTGGAATAATTTGGAAAAGGATCGTGAGAATGGTGGCAAACAAGAAGAGTGTGATCAATATCACTGAATTGTACATGTAGAAACTGCTGAATTTGGTGTATGTTTTGCTTTGTATATTTTCACCACAATAAAAAAAAAAGTATATTAATAATAATTGAAAAAACACTAAACAAAAAGCAAACAAAAGTCCCAAGCCTTCCCTGGTGAAAGCTGTCTCTTTCCCTCCACGCTTGCAGACAGAACTGGGACCGCCCTTTCGTAACTCTGCATAGGTTTGTCCTAGAAGCTAAATGGTTCTTGCTGGCGCCTTTAAGACAAATGTGCCCATTAATCCTCAGAAGGGCTCTCCATGTACTGCCCTTTGCAGCTCGTGGTTCAATCGATCTGTCCATTTCTGGTGATACAGCGGAGCCCCGTTTTGAGTATTGCTGCACACTCGTGGATTTATTTTGGCTTTGCCGTCTCACGCTTGTCCATACAGAACTGAGTCATCTCAGGACAGCTGGCATCCAGTAACAGAAACCCACTCCAACTTGCTTAAGCAAACGCAGGGCATTATTGAAAGCAAACTGAGACAAGGCATAGATGCAACGGGCAGGGAGTGTGGCCAGGCTAATGTGTGTCCAGAACCAGGAAATGCAAAGCAGCTAATCTCTAAGACTCTTGCTGGGTAGGGCTGTTTGTTCTGTGACCCTCTGCTCCATTCGCCTCTTCTTGCAGACCAGTTTTCTCTGGGCACAGGGCTACCCTGCAGCTTTCAAGTTTATTGTATCCCATTTAAGTAGCCAGTCCAGATGACCACGGTCATTGTCACCCAAGGCTATGGGACCTACCTTGGGAAACGCTGCCCAAGCCATAATCCTTCCTAGAATAGGGCCTGACACGTAATAGGAGTTTGATAAATATTGGCAGAACAGAAGAATCCAGCTGGTTCAGCAGCATGCATCAGGCAGCACTCTACACTGCACGTCAAGGTCATGCTTCATGCTTCAAGGCCTCAACCACCTGGGGTGGCTCCCCTTTGCCTGAATGTAATCAGCCTGAGAAAAGTGAAAATCAAAATCAAGTACAGGTGGAGTATCAACTACTGGGCCAACACTGAGGACAGCGCAAAGGCAGGCCCTGTCTTTAAGGACTTCAGCTAAATCTAGGATCAAAGCTAAAAGGGGAATTTATTGGAAGGACACAGTGTCTCTTATGGAACCCAAGGGCAGTATTATAGCTGGGCTTACCATGGGACAAGGACCAACGACTGGAGAGTCATCAGGAAATGAGGCAGCCACCTCTGAGGCCTCATTTTTCATGTCTGCGTCTTTTAGCGGTTAGCGTCACTCTCTCTGTAGAACAATTTCCCCCATTTCACTCACTTATGGTCCAGCATGCTGACCCCTAAACAGCCCCTAGTTACTAGTTACACATGACCCAACCTGCCTCTAGAACCCAGGACCCAGTGCCTGGAAGAGACTTGCCCTGCCCAGCTCAGCTTCTGATTGGCTCTCCTTGGTCAGGTGGACACACACCTCAGGTCCAATCAGCTATGGCCTGGCATGGGTGCGTGGGTGGAGGTCACATGATGCAAAGATGGCTGTCAATATTCATCCTTTAGGGTGGGGTGGAAATTTTAAGAACCCTTAATTAGTTCAGATTTCTTCTGTCTGCTCTTTCATAGCCCCAGTGACATTTTGGGCCCAAGAACAGACAGGCAGCTTGTATTTTCTCCCCCATTTCTGCCTTCTTATATTCACCCCAGGAACAGAAATGTGATGGGGAGTAAAGGAAAGGGCTAGGGTCTTCCTTCTGGTTTTTGGCTTTTTTTTATTTTTTGGCTTTGTTTTTTTTTTGATAGTCAAAGGCAGCGAGAGATCTCTGAGGATAAGGATAGACCTCAGTGGCATCACTAGTGGGGTGTGGACCGCATCAGGTGACACTGTCAGAGAGGGTGACACCAAAATGAAGGTCTATGAAATTTTCATGCAATGTTTCAGTGGAAATTTATTATTTTTTTTATAAAAATATCCCTGTAGTTAGTTATAACAACCAAAGACATTTTTCCAAAGCCCAGCTTACGTGTATCAATATGCCTACAAGGCTAAAACTCTATGCTAATTTACTTTTTGAACCTTCTAATGCCCTCCAGTCAGAGCTGTCATTATTACCCAATTACAATGACACTTCAAGTCACATGGTTTCATCTGCATGCGCTACAAGCACCCGCAGTTGATTTTGTTGTTGCTGGTGTTTTTATAGTCGCTGATTTTGTCCGATTTTCTGGTGTTTTAGTTACAATATTATGGTCATTAGTATTTGTAAACCTATATCAATAACTTTTTTGAGAATGAAGTAGTAATTAAAGGAAAATAAGGAGAAAAGGCTTCTGCTCAGTTACTAACAGTGTTGTAACTAATAATGTTGTAATTTGACGTAGAAAGATTTTACAAAACGATTTTGTTGTCAGTATTCATATAATCTAAGAAATACTACATTTAAACAATTTACAACTATATTTATCACACATTATTCTATAATTGAAACTAGTAACATCAGTACAAAAAACATTACAAAGGATTCTGTGTGGTCTTGTTTGGGAGGAGGTCCATGGGAAGAGGGTGACACCAACCCTAGTGACGCCACTGATAGGTCTGAATCCACAAGCAAAGAGGATGAGAGCACCTGGTGGAATTTTAAGGTGAAGGTTTTAACGTAATATTACAGATAAATTCCTAGCCTTTCTAGGCACTGTCTCAGGCCTTCAATCTATGGTTCACGTTTCCGGCTAACATTCTCTCTGCCTTCATTTTAGCCAGAGGTGAACCTATGCACTGTATTTTACACATCAAATTGTTATTGTTAGCTGCCCTTGAATTGGCTCTCGATTCATGGCAACCCCTTGCACAACAGGATTAGATTGTTGTGATCCGCAGGGTTTTCATGGGCTGATTTTCCAAAGTCGGTCACCAAGCCTTTCATTTTGGTGTGTCTTAGTCTGCAAGCTCCGCTGAAACCTCTTCAGCATCAAAGCCACATGGCAACCTGCAGTGATAGACGAGTGGTGGCTCAGCATGCGGGGCATTGGCTGGGAATCGAGGCCAAGTTGCCCGCATGGAAGGTGAGTATCTATCATATATTCTCTGAATCATATGAATAATTTTCCATGGGATCATTGCCACACATGTAAAACCGTCAGGGTCCCTAACTGCTATTCCCACAGCACTCCCACCATGTAGTAAGAGTCACAACAGCGTGCATTTACAAGGGGGCCTAGTGTCTAATGAGTTGAAGATTAAGCCCGATATTACTTTCCTACAGCCCGTGTAACAAACCACAAACTTGGTGGCTTAAAACAACAGGAATTTATTTTCTTACAGCTCTAGAGGCCAGAAATCCAAAATCAGTATCATTAGGTTGAAAACAAGGTGTCGGCAGGGCTGCACAGCCTCTAGAGGCTGCAGAGGAGAACCTGTTCCTTGCCTTCTCCAGCTTCTGGTGGCTGTCAGCCTTCCTTGACTTGTAGCTGCATCACTCCAGTCTCTGCCTCTCTAGTCACACTGCCTTCTCCTGTGTGTGTGCGTGTGCATCTATGTGTGTGTATGTGTGTGATATCTCCCTTTGTTTATCTCTTACAAGGACACTTGTTATAGCATTTAGCCCGCTCCGGCTAATCCAGGATTATTGTCTTGTCTCAGAATTGCCTCGTCTTAATTTAATTACACCTGCAAAACCTTTACCATGTAAGGTAACATTCACAGGTTCCATTGGATTAGGGCCTGAGTATCTTTGGGGGCCATCATTCAACCCACTACCAGCTCTAAACCTCTTTCTCCCTCAAGGAGGGTCAAAGCTGGGCAGACAACTCAAAAGGTGTCTACCAGAAGCCAGACTAAGAGCCCTTTCAGAAAGTGGTCTCTCAGCTCCATTGGGCCCTCACCATTCTCCTTTGTTTTTCCTCCCATGTGTTGCCTCCTTAGGAAGAAGCATAGAGAGGAACCTGTGAGCAAAGCCTGGGACAGGAAATGATACACAGAAAGCCCAGGCTGGCTCCGAAGTGGGCTGGGGAACAAACCAGGCCTCCGGGGCTCCGTCTCATGAGGCCAATTTTTGCCTCTCCCTTTTTAAACAATTTATTTGCAAAAAGAAAGTGAAAGGTTGGAACTTTAGGTACTGATGCCACCCCTGAGATAAAGTAATTTTCACTTCGTGACTGCTGCCTCTTCCCTTCCCATGGGAGCTTGTTAGGAAACATCCAAACAAACAACCAAATGAACAAACCAACCAACCCATTGTGAAAGATTCTGACTCACGGTGATCCCTTGTGTTAGAGAGTAGAACTACACCACAGAGTTTTCTTGGCTGTAATCTTTATGGAACCAGATCTCCACGCCTTTCTTCTGTGGAGCAGCTGAGCGGGTTGAACTGCCAACCTTCAGGTTAGTAGTCGATTGTACCACCCAGGGCTAAGAATTTACTCTTCCAGCAAAGTTCCTATTTGCAGAGACCCCTCACCAGGCCCACTCCATGCTCACCAATACTAGGAAGCTGCCCTCTGGACTCGTGCTCCAGGGTCAAGACCTTGGCCCCAGACATCTCTGTTGTCCCAGCTTCAGTAGTCTGTGATCCCCTGGGCATTTCTCATTGGTTAGACTCCTTTCCTGGGCCCCAAAGGTAGTCAATGTCCCCCCTCCAAGTGGACACTCTCGCCCACCCCACTTGCTCCTATAGCCCGTCAGTTCTGGCTATGCTGAGCTCCCTTGCCTGGGGCCAATTCTCAGGAGAGGGATGTAGAAACAGGGTGTGTTTAAAGCCCGCGTAGACAGCTGCTGTCTAAATAGCCAAAACCTTCTGTTGGGCACATGGGTCAGTGGGGCCAGTCCCTGGTCTCAGGGAGTGGAAGTCCTCATTCAAGTGTAGAACAGCTCTTTACACAGAGCTGCTCAGGCCTTGGAGTTGGACAGCCTGGGTTCAGATTCTAGCTTTGCCACTTACTAGTGGTGTGATACTAGTAGCTCTGCCACTTACCAGCAGTGCCACTTACTAGCGGGCTGTTTTAACTAAGTGAGCTAACTTACAAAATGGCAATAATACCAGGCATGTAGCAGAGTTTAAATAAGATAACTTAGCACAGTGCTTGGCACATAGTAAGTGTTGAGTACATTATTAATTAAGGTCCCTGGGTGGCACAAGGAGTCCTGGTGGTGCAATGGTTAAGCACTCTGCTGCTAACCCAAAGGGTGCTGGTTCAAACCTACCAGCCGCTCCATGGAAGAAAGACGTGGCAGTCTGCTTCTGTAAAGATTCCAAAGCCTTGGAAACCCTATGGGGGCAGTTCTACTCTGTCCTATAGGGTCCCTGTGAGGTAGAATCGACTTGATGGCAGTGGGAACGGGGATGGTGCAAATGGTTTGTGCTTGGCTACTAACCAAAAGGTTGGTGGTTTGAATCCACCCAGTGGCACCTCGGATAATGCAAAATTACAGCCATTTGAAAATGCTGTGGAGTGCAGTTCTACTCTGAAACACGTGGGGTCGCCATGAGTCGGAAATGGCTCGACGGCAGTGGGTTTGGTTTTTTTGGTTTTACATGTTATTATTATTGATATTTCTCCCTAAATGAGTCAGTCTTGGAAGAGCTGCTAAAGAAATTCAAGACCCAAGTGTACTACATATAAAATATTTTATTATAAAAAGCTCAGTTGCACGGCATTTTAGAAGGAACGTTGTACAGCTTTCCTTCTTTGCAGTTACATGGGAGACAGAGCCGTAAAGTGTACCAATTAGGACGATTATCTTATTCATCATTTGCCAGAGTTCATCAGGCCTTGGGCCCTCAAAGAACCAACAGCATCTGGGCTCTGAGTGAACCACCACCTGGGCCTCACCTCTCGCAATCATCCCCCCTCTTGTTTCGCTTAATTCATGAAATGCCCCATGTCCTTTCTACAAAGCTGAATCATATTTCCTATCCACAGCTGAAGACTCCAGTGAAAAAAGCAAAGGCAGAACTTGTTTTCTTTTGGAAACAAAACAGTTCTAGTGGAAGCAACACAAAAATCACCACGATCTAAACCAGTCGCTGGGTGTCCTTTCTTACTCGATAAGAGGAGTGTTCTCATCAACAATTCTGAGTTGAGGAAGGAAGAGGGAGAAGACGCATATGACAAGCCCTTTGACGTGATCCACAAAACATGAGATTCAGAGGCACCTCTCTTCCCAGTTTGCCTGCTACATAAGGTCCTGTGGCATGTCAGAGTCACTCACACACATAGAACACCCCCCCAACACCCCATCCAAAGAGTTAAATTTGCATCCAGCCCATCTGCTCCTTGGTGTGGCTGAAGTGGCTTTGTGTGGAGTCTGTGGTGCCGAGGGTGTGAGTGGACCGCAGGGCGCATGGCTGAGGGGAAACTCAGTCAGGTGACCGGGCATCTGGGGTCTTCTCCCGGACCTCATCGTACTGGGGAGGGGGGGTCAGGGGCTCGATGGAGGGAGGAGGCATGTTCTTGTCCGGGAGGTTGATCCTGAAGTTTCTGAGGTGAAGCTTTTCGGATTTAATCCTTCGAACTTTCAGAGGCTTCAGGCGTTTGGCCAGCTTGGAGTTCTGTCTGTCCGGCGGGTTCCCTGGGCCAGTTTCCACATCGGCCCTGGTGGTCGTGGGAATCGTCTCATTGAGCCCTGTCAAGGACTCGTAGGAGGGGAGGGAGATGCTCATCCTGGGGTTCTGGTCCAATTCCCTCACTCCCGAGTAGTTTGTGTTCATCACTTCGTCGTAACTGGGGACGTAGTACCTCGAGGAGACCTCCTCTTCCTCCTGGCTGCAAGACAACAAACAGCGGCACGCAGTGTTAGTCCCCGTTTAGACCACTTCAGATCACACATAAAAGGGCTCCAAAGCCCACGTCGGCACTGGGTCCACCAGACCTCGTATACCAGCCATGCAGATAACCAATGGGCCCTAAAGAGTAATAAAAGCTAACACTTAAAATGTTTACTATGGGCTGGGCACTGTTCTGCATACTTTAACATATACGAACCAGTTCAATCTGCTTAACAACCCTAAACTGAGGGCAGTAGTGGTTCTGTGGTAGAATTCTTGCCTTCCACGCGGATGACCCAGGTTTGATTCCTGGCCAATGCACCTCATGGGCAGCACCACCCACCTCTCAGTGGAAGCTTGTGTGTTGCTATGATGCTGAACAGGTTTCAGTGGCGCATCCAGACTAAGATGGACTCAGAAGAAAGACCTGGTGATCTGCTTCCGAAAATCAGCCCATGAAAACCCTGTGGATCACAACGGTCCAATCCTGTTGTGCATGGGGTCACCATGAGTTGGGGGCAGACTCGACAGCAGCTAACAACAATAATAACACTATGACATATGTTCTATTGTTATCTCCCTTTTATGGATGAAGAAACTGATACACTGAGGCTAAATGACTTAGTCATACCTTTAGGAAGAGGGCAGGAAATAAAGACCACACCCTGAAGTATTGCACTCTATTATCTGGGTGTTAAAGCCCTCTTGCCCTCACCCTCACACTTAATAACAAGCCAGATGGGCTACTCCAATGCCCAGGAGGTCCTTTGGCCAAAGGCAACATAAAAATGTAGCTGCCAATATGAAGCAAAACGGTTGTCCCCAGGAAGAGAAGGAATATCAAAAATATAAAATTTATACGTATCTCAAATTATTCTGTAATTTTATTTTCTGAGTTCACCATGAGACTCAAGGGACAGGTCAGGTCCTCAGCCTTATTCTCACTTCACTGTGGAAAGAGAAAACTGAAAAGGCAGGACGTGTCTCCTTACACGTTGTTGTTATTGCCCTTGAGTCATCCCTCCCCTCACCCAGTCTCACGGTGACTCCACACACGACAGGATCAGACTGGTGAGATCCATACAGTTTTCACTGGCTGATTTTCTGTAGATCACCAGGCCTTTCCTGCTAGTCTGTTTTAGTCTGGAAGCTCCAATGAAACCTGTTCAGCATCACAACACCATGCAAGCCTCCACTGATGGATGGTGGCTGTGTATGGGGTTCATCGGCCAGGAATCAAACTTGGGTCTCCCACATGGAAGGGGAGAATTCTACCACCAAATCACCAATGTCCCCCTTTGACACATTAAATAGGGAGTACAGCCAATAACCATTTTCCAGGACCCTAGACTTGAACCTGGGTGGGGTGGGGCGGGGTGGGGGGGAGACAGTGGCCAACATCAGAAACTTCGTTTAGTTTTGCATATTAATTAAGGTCCCTGGGTGGCATGAGGAGCCCTGGTGGTGCAACGGTTAAGTGCTCGATTGCTAACCCAAACATCTCTCTCTCCATATTAACCTCATTGGCCTAGCTGTCCCCTCAGCCTCCTTATGAACTCGTGTGTGCTTATGACTAGGCTGGGTAATTATGGGTGATTGATTTTTTCTTCTTTGTTCTTTTCTAAATAAGTATGTATTATCTTTTATTATCAGAAAACTAAGTTTAATTTTCCTAAAATGAAAACAATTCCACTCCTACTATAAAGCTAAGACATGCTTGTTGTAGAAAATTCAAGTGACACGGAAAAATCTAACAAAGTAAAAACGTCCCTGTGATGGTTAATTTTATGTGTCAGCTTGGCTAGGCCATGGTGCCCAGTTGTTTGGTTTTCAGATGCTGTCATGAAGTAGTTGTTATGGATTGAACTGTGTCCTCCAAAAATGTGTGTCAACTTGGCAAGGCCATGATTCCCAGTATTGTGTGGTTGTCCACCATTTTGTCATCTGATGTGATTATCCTAATGTGCTGTAAATCTTAACCTCTATTAGGCAAATGAGGCAGGATTAGAGGCAGTTATGTTAACGAGGCAGGACTCAATCTACAAGATTAGGTTGTATCTTGAGTCAATCTCCTTTGAGATATAAAAGAGAATCTAGTAGAGAGGAAAGGAACCTCATACCCTTAAGAAAGAACAGCCAGGAGAATAACATGTCCTTTAGATTCAAGGTCCCTGTGCTGAGAAGCTCCTACAACAGGGGAAAATTGATGACAAGGATCTTCCCCCAGAGCTGACAGAGAGAGAAAGCCTTCCCCTGGAGCTGACGCCCTGAATTCGGACTTTCCATCTCCTAGACTGTGAGAGAATAAACTTCTGTTTGTTAAAGCCATCCACTTGTGGTATTTCTGTTATAGCAGCACTAGATGACTAAGACACATGTGGTTAAATTAGATGACCTTAAGAAAAGCAGATCACCTTCCATAACGTGAGTGGGTTTCATCCAATTAGGTGCAGGCCTTAAGAGCAAAAAGGGAATTTTCCCTAGGGAGTATTCTACCTCCAGACCATAAATAGACATTTTGCCAGAAGCTTCTACTCTTCCTGTTGCCTGACCTATGGATTTTGGGTCACAAGACTGATGGAATCTCCAGCCTATTGCCTAACCTACAGATTTTGGACTTGCTAGCCCCCACAATCCTGTGAGCCAATTCCTTAAGAGAAATCTCTCTTTCTGTCTCTCTTCATATAAAATCAACCAGTTGCTGCCAGGTTCACTCCAATTCATGGTAACCCCATATGTGTCAGACTAGAACTGTGGTACATAAGGTTTTCAATTGCTGAGTTTTCAGAAGTAGATTGCCGGGTCTTTCTTCTGAGGTGTCTCTGGGTAGACTTGAACCTCGAACCTTTTGGTTAGCAGCCAAGCACATTAACCACTTACACCACCCAGGGACTCCTCTCTATACCTTCCTACCTACCTACCTACCTACCTATCTATCTATCTTACTGGTTCTGTTTGTCTAGAGAAACCTGTCTAAGACAGTCTCAAATCCCATCACCTGGAGATAAACGCTGTTAACATTCCAGTATATATCTTGCCAATCCCTCTCTAATCCCACATTCACAACATTTTACATGATTGGGACCTTACCAAAGATGCTGTTTTATAACTTCTTTAATTCAGTGTTGGATACGGTCCCACATTAACAAATATAGGTGAACAACAGCTGCACAGAACGCCATTGAATGGATTTGTCATTAATTTGACTTGATTGATGGATACTTAGGTTGTTGTCAGTTTTTGCTATTTTAAACAATGATCCCTTGTACACTTGTGTGATTGTCTCCCAAGGATAAATTCTTAGAAATAGAATAGATAGGTACACACATCTTTAATACTGTCCCTTATTGTGACACTTCTTCAGGAAGATTATTTCAATTAATATTCCCATCAGCAACCCATCTTCCCTATGACTCTCCAACATCTTGGCCAATATGATGCAAAAATATGACTAATGAGGTTGAAGATCTATTGGTTGAACATCTGTGAAAAGCTTGTTCATCTCCTTTGTCCATTTTCCCACTGATGTGTCCATCTTTCATATTCATTTGTAAAGGGCGCTTTCTATAATAGAGTATTAACCTTTATCTTATCTTCCCTAAGTGATCACTTATCTTTGAAACATTTGTGACATTTCTGGTCAAATAGAACACTTCCTCCCAATTGTACTAGACTGAATTGTGGCCCCCTCCAAAACATATATCCAAGTCCTAACCCCCCGTACCTATGAATGTGACCTTATCTGGAAAAAAGGTCTTTGCAAACGTAATTAAGTGAAGGATCTCAAGATGAGAGCATCCAGGATTAACCAGGTGGGCCCTAAATCCAAGGCAAGTATCCTTCTAAGAAGATGTCTTGGTCATCTAGTGCTGCTATAACAGAAATACCACAAGTAGTTGACTTTAACAAACAGAAATGTGTTTTCTCACAGTTCTGGAGGCTAGAAGTCCGAATTCAGGGCGCCGGCTCTAGGGGAAGGCTTTCTCTCTCTGTCGGCTCTGGGGGGAGGTCCTTGTTCCTTGGTTCCCTGGTGATCTTCACGTGGTGTGGCATCTATCTTCCCTCATCCCTGCTTGCTTCTCTTTGCCTAATCTGCTCTTTTTATATCTCAGAGTGACTGGCGTAAAGCACACCCTGCACTGCTACGGCCTTTCAACATAACAAAGAAACCCATTCCCAAATGGGATTATAACCACAGGTAGAGGATTTACAACACATGTTTTTTGGGGACACACTTCAATCCCGAACAGAAGAAGAGAAACACAGGGGGGAAGGCCATGTGAAGACAGAGGCAGAGACTAGTTTTGGTGCCACAAGCCAAGAAATGCCAGGAGCCACTAGATGCTGGAAGAGGCAAGGAAGGATTCTGCCCTAGAGCCTTCAGAAGGAGTACAGCCTGCTGGCACCTTGACTTCGAACTTCTGGCCTCTAGAACTATGAGAGAATAGATTTATGTTGTTTCAAGCCACCAACCAAAACCAGAAACCAAATCCACTGCCATAGCGTCGACTCCGACTCATAGCGACCCTATAGTGCAGAGTAGAACTGCCCCATAGGGTTCCCAAGGCTGTAAATCTTTACAGAAGCAGATGGCCACATCTTTCTCCCACGGAGTGGCTGGTGGGTTTGAACTGTTGGCCTTTTGGTTAGCAGCCGAGCACTTTAGCCACTGTGCCACAGGGGTCCTTCCAAATTTGTGGTAATTTGATACGGCAGCCCTAGGAAACTAATCCACCAACCTTCTCGAATCCAAGAATATGTACACAGCACACTGGACGAACAGACAAGCAACCAGTCTGGGAGCGCTGGCCACCCCAGGCCCAGTTAAGCTTTCCTGGAGGTGTCAAAATCTTGGCACACCTGTAATCCATTCACACCACCTCATTTGGGATGCTCTGCTACAGAAGTACAGTTATTTGTAAAATTATAAACTGTTTTACAGAGTCTTAGTGGAAGCAAATAGGAGCTGTGGTGGCTGCTAACCAAAAGGTCAGTGGTTTGAACCCACCAGCTGCCCCTAGGGAGAAAGAGGTGGCAGTCTGCTTCCGTAAAGATTTCAGCCTTGGAAACCCTATGGGGCAGTTCTACTCTGTCCTGTAGGGTCGCTATGAGTCGGAAACGACTCAGCAGCAACGGGTTTGCTGTTAATGGAAGAAAATGTGAATGCAAAGCCTCCTAGACTAAAGTGTTCTGATCATTGAAGCATGTGTATATGACAGTGTGTGTCCAGCCCCTGGTCTGGTGGGGGGCAGCCCCGTCCTCACCTGTCTTCCTCCTGGGCATGAGGCACGGCCCCCGCCTGGGTCTGGATCCCCGCGATCTCCTCACCCTGCCGCTGCTTCTTCTTGTCCCGGATGCTCAGGCAGATGGAGAGCAGCAGCAGCATCACCCCGGCCCCGACCAGCACGTAGGCCACGGAGAAGGTCTTGCTCTTGAGAATGCTACTGCCTATCTCGGTCTTGTTGTTCCCCTGGCCCGTCGGCTTTTCTGTGGCGCTGAACCCGGGCACCAGGTTCCACATGGCCATGACGACCCCCAGGACCAGCATGCCCAGGCCGATGGCGGTCAGCGCATAGTGCGAGCCGTTGGCTTTGGACTGGGCCATCATGCCGGCGGGAGCAGGGAAGGCCCAGTGAAAAGAAAGAAAGAAAGAAAAAAAAAAAAAAAAACTCCAAACAGCAGCAACAACAAAAAATCCTTACATGTACTCAACAAAATCTCTAGCGCCACACTAAAAAAACATCCACCAAACTCTTGAGGGATGGTTCCAAGTATACTTGACACATCCTGTGCAGACAGCTGCAGCCGAGAAGTCTGAAAGGAAAGCAGAAAGAGGGAGAGAAGAGTCAGCTCCCATTCAACATGCTCCACTGGAAGGAGTTAAGGGGGAGTGCTGGGCTACCGGCTCTGGCTGGGCCTCCCTTTGATGCATTCCAGATGTCTTCCGTGAATTCTCTGAGCCTGCAGAAGGGAGGCTGGTCCGCCTACCCCCACTCCAAAAGGAAAAGCTAGACTTTTCCCTGCAGGAGGCTGCAAAGGTCAGAGCTGGGGCCATTCAAACATTGTGTGGAATTTAATGAAGTGGAGTGGCATCTCAGCTCTCACTGGGTACAGCAAGGAGTGTGAACTCATGGCATGAATGCGCAGTGATCAAGAGTCTTAATGGAATCACCTGGGCAACAGGCATCAGTTCAGGATCCAGCCCATGTTCAAATAGCCTCCTGCAGCCTGTTCACCACCCTCAATGGCCCCCCATTTCCTGCAGGAGAAAATCTAGGTGCCCCAGCATGATGCACGAGGTTGCCTTAACCTGGCTCCTGCCTCTCCCACTTCCTCTCTTTGTCTCCCCCACCAGCATTTCTGCAGTTTGCATCTCTTGCACCCTTCTTTGCATGCCCCTTCAGCTCCCATGTGCTCCCAGAAGCCCCCCAGCAACAATGGGGGCAGTCTCTTCTTCCTGTGACCACATCTTCCTCATCTGTGAGCCTGGCACATAGCAGGGACTCAAAAAATGTTTGCCAACTCAACATTAGTGTTTGAATGAAATGAATAGAAGCCACTCAGCAAGACAAAATTCTCTTCACCCACATGGAGTTTTCCTTTTCTTAAAGGGGCAGAAGCCTGCGTGCCCCTCCTCAGAGCTCTGTGCCCAGCTGGATGAGAAACCCCCTTCCTGGGAAGCAGCTCAGGGACCCTGTGCCAAAGGGAGCAGCCAGCGGTCCTGGGATTCCAGGAGCTGCTGTTGGCTGGGAGTATGGGCCAGAGAAACAAGCTGTCTTCCGGGTTTAAGTTAGAACACTCTCAGGGTCCAAGGAGGGGGAATGAGCAGTGTTCCTTGCTGACCACTCCTCAATCAGTTATTCCTGAAGCAGGTGCCTTTGGAAAAAAGTAAAACTTTACAGATGCTTAGATGGGCCTGGTCCTGTTTGCAATTCTGCACGCTTTCCAATCTTTCCAGAAGGACGGCTAACCAGACCGCCTGAAACCCGATGCCGCGGAGGTATTTTCTTATCAAACAACTGGCTTAATCTGGCCACTTTGTTAAAGATACTATAAAAATATTTGGGGCAACATTTAACAACTTGAAGCCTGTTCCTTCTTCTTTCACTCAACAAATACTGATTGGGCATCTACTACCTGTTAAGCAGGGTTCCAGAAACACTAGTGAGCAATGCAAGGACTGGTGGGGCTTCCCGGCTAGCAGAGAAACCTTCTACGAGGAACAACAAGGTGGGAAGAAAGTATGGGAATTGGGGAATTAGGTAGGACGCGTCCTAACCCAGCCTGGGGGGCATAGAAAGCCTTTGTGAGAGAGAAGCCGCCTGGCATTATGGGGCCTGCACTCTAAACACACTGCACCATGTCTGTGCACAGGTGTATGCACACATCTGTAAGCACGTGTGTGAGTGCACACGTGTGTATGCTTGCGCATGTGCAATGCACTGAACAGACATCCTGCTGCAGACAGCTGGAGTGGGACCAGTTGGGTACAGTCTACCATATACGCAAGGGTACTTGTTTCTGAGAATATCGCTTATGGCTAGCAAAGAGGAGTGAGGGGTTTGACAGCCCCAGGAATGCATCAGTTCTGCCAAATGGATCTGAGACAAGGTCAGACTTTGAGGGGTCAGCGGTGAAAGGGGCACAACTCTGGAAGTAGGAGAGATGAGAAACCAACTTGTTGGGCATCTGCTGAGTGCCCAATAGGCAGGCCTTGTACCTGGGGCATTGACAGTGCACTTATTAGATCCAGTAACCGGGGCCACTTTGACTTCCCTCCCCCACACCCCATGTTAATTCTCAAGTCATGCTTTGCCTTCACGGTCACATGGATAGAACAGGCCTCAGAGGAGAGTCATCCTTCTTGACATGGGTTCTGGTAACTCGTTGTTGTTGATTCCAACTTATGGCGACCCCATGTGTTACAGAGTAGAACTGTTCCATAGAGTTTTCCAGGCTGTAATCTTTACAGAAGCAAATCGTCAGGCCTTTCCTTCCTCGGCGCCACTGGGTGGCCTTGAACCGCCAACCTTTAGGTTAGTAGATGAGTGCAAACTGTATCACCCTGAGATTTTAGACTGCCTTCAAGTGGGCAAAAATTGGTTCGGGGGGGGTGGTGTGAAAAAATCTTAGATATTACAGTGGTTTGTGGCCCCTCAAAGAGCCACTGTACATAAACAGATACACAATATATCTGTGATATTAAAATTTCATGGGTTGGGGGAGAATTTCAAAAAGAATTTCTAAAAAAGACTCCTTAGGGGGGTAAAAATGGGAAAAATAGGTTGAGAAACACGGATTTAATGTGCTATATTAAGTTTCAAAACCCTCAAATGATGTACACCATGATGTTTATAGTTATCTTCTTCATGTAGTGGGATTAAGGGTGACTTTTTTTTTCTGGGAAAATAAGAATTGGAAAACCTAGAAATGTGCATAATAAGAAAGCAAGATAAAGCTTCTTTGTTTTTGGGTTAATGATAAGGTTATGTGTTCAATGGTAGCTTAATATTATTCACCAGATTCAGCCCACCCTCTGGAGCCCAGGGTTTCAATGGGTTCGCTGGGGTATATGGACTCCCTAAGGTACAGCTGGCCAGCTGTTTATCTTGTTTCTGGCTAGTTGACCCTGGATGGAATCAGTGTTATATTTAGTATGGTGTTCTTTCCTTTTCAAAGTATGGAAAGAAGCTAATTTTGTGCTCAGAGGATTTGGGCCACATGGCTTCTGGCATGTTCCTAAAAGGGAACAGCCTTGGTGGGCAGCCTAGTGTCCCAGGTCAGCCAGACCCACAGCTAGACCCCAGAATTGACCTGTCACTGCTCATGTTTAAGGCAGCCCTAAGGGGCAAGTGAATCATCCTGTACCTGGGTTCTTAAGAAAAACTGTTAACCAGTTGTCTTAGTTATTTAGTGGTGCTGTAACAAAAATACCACAAGCGGATGGCTTTAACAAAGAGAAATTTTTTTCTGTCACAGTCTAGGAGGCTAGAAGTCCGAATTTAGGGCACCAGCTCCAGGAGATGGCTTTCTGTCTCTGTTGGCTCTGGGGGAAGGTCCTTGTCATCAATCTTCCCCTGGTCAAGGAGCTTCTGAGAGCAGGGACCCTGGGTCCAAAGGATTTGTTATACTCCTGGCTCTTGTTTCATGGTGGTATGAGTCCCCATGTCTCTCTGTTTGCTTCTCTCTTTTATATCTCAAAAAAGACTGACTTAAGACACAACCTAATCTTGCAGATTGAGTCCTGCCTCATTAACATAACTGCCCATCAGAGGTAGGATTTACAACACACAGGAAAATCACATCAGATAACAAAACGATGGACAATCACACAATACCGGGAATTGTGGACTAGCCTAGTTGACATACATTTTTTGGGAGGACACAATTTAATCCATAACACCAGTTAAAAAAGACACCTACTTGTTGTTACCTGGGGATACTCAGGGCATGCCCGAAAACAACTCTTTATGCTAGAATCCTAACTTAAGGATCCACCTATAAAAAACCACAGCGAGTATTTCAATGTTAGGTGCTCAGGGCCAAAGCATGTTTTCTTGGGTTTTGTTTTTGGAGGCAGGGGTTGGGGTGGGATAGATATGAGAAGAGTGGTACTAAAAAGAAGCCAAGATTATGTACAAAAAAATTTGGTTTGCAGAAGGATAACAATACAGTAGCTAACGCTAACCAAACTTTTAATGATTTTATCAAAAACTCGAGAGAAAGTGAATTCCACATTACACAAGTGCTCTAGAGAATAAAAAAACAAAAAAACACCCCTACCCCCTGTCATTTTTATGGGGACTGTATAACCTTTTTGCCAAAGCCAGAAAAGGACAAGAAAGCAAAACAGAGGCTGATCGGATCTACCAGCACAGAAGCAAAAAGCCTAAACAAAATACCAGCAAATAGAATCCAGCAGTATCTAAAAAAAAAAAGGACAACACATCACAACGAATTGGGTTTATCCCAAGAATGCAAGGCTGGTTTAACATTAGAAAACTGAAAAATGTCATGTCCCAGGAGACAGGATAAACCATGACAGCAACATCTACATGCACCAGCGTGGGCGATTCTGACAAATAAAACGTAAAACAGAAAAACAAACTGCAGAAGAATATGCACAGCATGATGCCATGTATATGGAGTTCAAAACCAGGCAAACCAAAAAACATATTGCTTTGTTTTTATAATATTATAAAGAAATTCAAAGATCATAAACTCAAAATTCAGGATAGTAGCCACCTCTAGGAAGGATTGAAGAATGAGAGTGGGAGGGGAAGAGTGAAGAATACATGGGTGTTTATTATTATTATTCCTTAAACTTCACATAACGTATATGTACTCTTCATTTGCCGAAACATTTAATAAGAATTTCTAAAAGCCCACCAATGTCTTTCCATTACACTTAGCATAAAATTCACCCCTTTGTCGTGGCCTTCAGACCTCACCAGATCAGACTGGACTCCTGCCTCTCTCATGTCTCATCTTTCATCAACCCTCAGTGGCTTCCTTTCTGTTTCACAATCACACCAAGCACTTGCAGCCTCAGGACCTTTGCACATGCTATTTCCTCTGCCCAAAACACTCTTCCACCCATCTCTTTCATTGGGCTAGTTCATTACTACTGTGTCTCAGCTCAAATGCCACCTCCTCAGGGAGGATTTCTCTGATCGCTGTATGTAACACACTTTTCCCTCACCCAGTTATTCTCAAGCCCTCTGCTTAGTCCTTGATGTCCTTCCATCATTATTCATCAGTCTTGTTTTCCTTTTCTCGTTGGCCACCTGTCTCCTCCACTGCAGTGTAAGCTCTCCGAGAAGGTTTTTCTTTTTAATTGTGCTTCAGGTGAAAGTTTACAGAGCAAATTAGTTTCCCATTTGATAGTTTGTACATAAAATGTCTTATGACCTTGGTTTCATTCCCTACAATGTGTCAGTGTAAGTACTCTACCCATTTCTGCCCTGGTTTCCCTATTTTCTTTTGTCCAGATTAGATGCCCCTTCCCGCCTTTTCATCTTGTGATTGATTGTTCTAAGGAGCATGTTCCTCTTGGGTGTTACTGTTTATCTTATGTGCTTGTCTATTTGGCAGGGAGGTGGTCTCTGGGAATGGCTACATTTCCAGGTCAGAAGGTTGTTTTAGGGCCATAGTCTCGGGGGTTCCTCCAGTCTCTGTCAGACCAGCAAGGCTGGTCTTTTTTTGTGAATTCAATTTTTTTGTTCTACAATTTTCTCCTGCTCTGTCCAGGACCCTCTGTTGTAATCCCAGCCAGAGGTAGCTGGGCACCACCTAGTTCTTCTGGTCTCTGGGTCGTGTAGGCTGTGGTTCATGTGGTCCATTAGTCCTTTAGACTAACCGCTCCCTTGAGTCTTTGGTTTCCTTCACTCTCCCTTGCTCCAGGCGGGAAGAGACCAACAGTTGTATCTTACATGGCTGCTTGCAAGCTTTTAAGACCCCAGACACTACTCGCCAAAGTAGGATACAGAACACTGTCTTTATGAACTAGGTTGTGCCAATTGACGTAGATGTCCCCTGACTCTATGGTCCTTTGTCTTCTAGCCTGGGAACTTCATTCTGCAAGGTCCAAAAAAAGGTTCTTGCCTGCTTAGCTCACTGCTGCATCCTCAGCTGAGTAATTCACAAGTGCTTAATAGATATTTGTAGAATGAAAGAATGAGCATCTGGTAAAGTTAAGTTTAACCAATGCCCCATATCAGTCAGGGGAAATTCCCAGTCCTGGATGGGCATTGAGGAGGAAAAGATTAGTAAGAGCTAACTTTCAGGAATACAGGGATACTCAAATATTATATGCAAATGATGTGCAGGCAACGCGCCAGATTAAATGAGATTTCCATTCTGACAGGTGAAGGCGACTCTATGGATGGTCCCCGGTGTGGTCTGACATTGCAGCAGGAGACTGGGAGCCCTGAGCCATTCTCACACTCATGCTCCTCCAACCTGAGCAGCCGCTGCCTTCCCTACATGCACACCATTGGCCAACCAGAGCCCAGGGGTGGGGGCTCTTCCTGGGGGTGGGGAGAGGCAGGGAGGCGCTGTGCCCAAGGTGGGGTACACATGGCACTGGTCATCAGTGCGCTCCCCTTAGCTGGGGGTCATCACTGCCAGTCCATATTTGGAATGGCCTCTCCATGAGCTCAATTATGGATCAAATTGTATTCTACAAAATGTGAGTCAACTTGGGTAGGCCATGATTCCCAGTATTATGTGGTTGTCTTCCATTTTGTGAGCTGCTATAATTACCCACGTGTTAGAAACCTTAACCTCTATGAAATTAATGAGGCAAGATTAGAGGCAGTTATGTTAATGAGGCAGGACTCAAAACTATAGGATTAGGTTGTATTGAGTCAATCTCTTTTGAGGTATAAAAGAGAGAAGTGAGCAGAGAGGAGAGGAACCTCAACACCACCAAGCAAGAAGAGCCAGGAGCGGAGCATGTCCTTTGGACCTGGGGTCCCTGCACTGAGAAGCTTGTAGACCATGGGAAGATGATGACAAGGACCTTTTCCCCAGAGCCAACAAGAGACAGAAAGCCTTCCCCTGGAGCTGGTGACCTGAATTTGGACTTCTGGCCTCCTAGACTGTGAGCCATCGACTTGTGGTATTTCTGTTATAGCAGCACTAGATAACTAAGACAAATATAAAGACAATGAATTAAATAAAATCAAACCAAGGTCCTTGGGTGGTACAAACAGTTTGTGTATGACTACTAACCAAAAAGGTTAGCAGCTCAAATTGACCCAGCTGCACTGTGGAAAAAAGGCCTGGTGATCTGCTTCCATAGATAAGAGCCATTGAAAAAGAGACTTTAAAAGAGACTTTAGATAACATCACCCAAATACAATGTGTGGACCTCATCTGAATCCTTGTTCAGACCAATCAAGTATAAAAGTACATTTAAATAAAATGAAACCATAGGAAGCAGAGCTGTTCAGGATGAAATGAGGCAAAGGGCCCCAGCGTTGATGACTGAACCCCTTGCTTTCCTCCCCCAGAACTCCAGATGCTCCCTGGAGCAGTTTAGAAACCAGGGATCTTATTTAGACCCTTTACTTTACAAATGAGGAAACTGAGGCTCCACACTAAATGGCTTGCTGGGGTCACATGACCACTGAGCCTAGCCCTATGGCCCTGGAAGGGGTCTCCCTGGAGCACTGGCCCAGCCACATTAGTGGGAGGAGATCTCGCCTGCCAAGGTGTCTGGCAGCACCACCAGCTCCCACAACAAAGAGGCTCCTTGACCATTCTCCACGTGTCCACCTCTCCCTGCCAAGATGCATAAGTGGAAAGGGATCCTCAGCCCAATTCGCAAAGGAACCAGGCCGCGCTACATTCGCCATCACAAAGGAAGAATTCAGTGAGGCCCTTCTGCCAAGTTTCAGTCCACAGTCACTTTTGTCACCAAGTTCCAGTCCCATGCAGTGGGGGTGAGGGGGGTTGTTCCTGTCCCTCCTGGGAGGGAGTTTCAGGCCACCTCCCCACAGACCAAGGTTAAAGGGTCTCAGGGTCCTGTTTCAAGAGAGCCCTGGGGATTTTTCTGATTGTACTTTCAGAAGAAATGAAAAGCCATGTGCAAATGAGTCATAAAGGGAGAACAGAGGGAAAGGAAGGCTGCCTGAGTCAGAGAAAGACAGGGGAAAGGAAAAAGAATGGAAGTCAAGGGATCGGCAAGGCAGAGGAATAATAGGAGTAACAACAGTAGAAGTACTGGCAGTAACAATAATGATACCAGCAGCTTCCAACATTCACCATGTATTAGGCAGTGTTTCTAAACTCATCTAATCCTGACAGCCACCTTTCAAGGAGTGATTAGTCCCATCATCTCTGAGTCTCAGAGAGGTTAAGTAATTTGCCCTAGGTCACACAGTGAGTAAGTGGCAGCGTCAACATTCACAACCAAATCTAGCTGACTCTGAAGTCCACCTTCTGTCCCTCGAACACTATTGGTTCCCACAAGGCTGGGTCCCTGTAGGCCACTCCCTGGGCCCAGCATGCTGGCCAGAAATGAGTGCTCAGCAGCACTAACAGGGGAACATGGCCCATTTACCCTTTGAGGTAACTTATCGCAAAAGCATGTGCATTTCTTTTCAAGTGACTTTTTTAAAGGATTTGATTCAAATAATTCCTGGGGCCCTGCTGTGTTCCAGGGGGCTTTGGGGGTACACAGATGGGTGGAACATATTTTTATAATCCAGCAGGAAGAACGGGGAGGGGTCTTCCTAATAGCAGAGAAGTCAGAATCAGAGTAAGAGCAAACATGTATTGAATGCTGACTCTGTGCCAGGCCCTGCGCTGAGCTCTTTCCATGTATAATCATTTCATAGTTCTGACTTCTATTTTACAGATAAGAAAACTGAGGTTCAGAGAGGTAAAGTAGCTCGTCCAAAGTCATACAACCAGTACAAGGCAGGGCTAAGGTATGTCCAATTCTAAAACCCACGCTTTTAACCACTAAGTACTGCTTTTAAAATGGGGCATGTATAATGAAGTTAGGAGACCCTGAGCGGTACAAATGGTTAATGTGCTCGGCTGCTGACTGAAGAGTTAGAGGTTGAAGTCCACCCAGAGGGGCCTCGGAAGAAAGGCCTGGTGATCTACTTCCAAAAAAACCAGCCATTGAAAACCCTAGGGAGCGCAGTTCTACTCTGACACTCATGGGTCACCATGAGTTGGAATCAACTTGAAGGCAACTGGTTTGGTTTTATAATGAAGTAACAGAAGGAGTGATGAATTCAACTTGAGAGGAGTAGGGAGGAGGAGAAGATGAAGCCGCAGCTTTGCAGGGCCTTGAGGTGTATGTAAAATGTCCGTGGGTGGAGTATAGGGTCAGAGCAGATTGCGGAACCCCAGGGGAAGGGTTCAGCCTGAGTAATCCATGCAGATGGAAAAGCGGACATCTCTCAGAATGTACCACTGCCTGCAGAGAAAAGAGGCAGCCTCCTGCCCTGCCCGAAACACAGACGTCGGTGAACTCTACGAGTCCTGGCATCTCCAGGCTCTGTGCTAATCCGTTTTAATGTTGGCAAGATTAAGGAAGAAAAGTTTATTCCGTAACCAGCAGGAGCAAGTTAACAAACCAGGTATCCTTTCTTTAGGAGCGTGGCACGGCGTCTTTCTCTAAGCAGGTGGCTGGGATATGGCCCTATTTAGGAGCCTGGCCTGGGGACCTCAGTCTCAGGGGCTCCAGTCACATTCAGTATTTCTCGGGAGTTGTGTGTTCCTCTGCCAAGACACAGCCTGGTGCTTGTGGGATGCAGAATGGCAGCCAGATCACCTGTTGCCATCAACTCAGAGTGAGTCTGATGTCTTGATTCTTTCTAGACTCTCGCCCGGTCATCTCTGGGGACGGAGCCACCACTGGTCTCCCTCACTCTGGCAGGCCAAGCCAAGAACAGGTGCTGACCACCCACTCCCAGCTCCCAGTACATGGTTAAAAAAACCAACAAAACCAGTTGCCATCGAGTCGATTCTGACTCATGGTGACCGCATGCGTGTCAGAGTAGAATTGTGCTCCACAGGGTTTTCAATGGCTGAGTTTTCCAAAGTAGACTGCAGGTCTTTCTTCTGAGGTGCCCTGGGTGGACTCCAGCCTCCAACCTATCAGTTAGCAACCAAGTGTTCAACCGTTTGTACCACCCCGGGGCTCCAGCCCATGGTTAGCAACAGAAATATCTGCTGCCATTTACCAGGCACTCACTATGTGCTGGGTACATACTAAGCGCTTTACGTGAATTAGCTCTTTGATTCTACCCAACAACCACAGGGTAGTTGTTGTTGCTGTTAGGTGCCGTCGAGTTGGTTCTGACTATAGCGACCCCGTGTACAACGGAATGAAATACTGCCCGGTCCTGCGCCATCCTCACTATCATTACAATCATTGTTATGCTTGAATCCGTTGTTGCAGCCACTGTGTCAATCCATCTCGTTGAGGGTCTTCCTCTGTTTCAATGATCCTCTACTTTACCAAGCATGATGTCCTTCTCCAGGAACTAGTCCCTCCTGATAACATGCCCAAAGTATGTGAGATGAAGTCTTGCCATCGTTGCATCTAAGGAACATTCTGGCTGTACTTCTTCCAAGACAGATTTGTTCGTTCTTCTGGCAGTCCACGGTATATTCAGTATTCTTCGCCAACATCGTAATTCAAAGCCATCAATTCTTCTTCTGTCTTCTTTATTTCTTGTCCAACTTTCGCGTGCATATGAGGTGATTGAAAACACCATGGCTTGGGTCAGGAGCCCTAGTGGCACAGTGGTTAAGAGGTCGGCTGCTAACCAAAAGGTCAGCAGTTTGAATCCACCAGCCGCTCCTTGGAAACCCTATGGGGCAGGTCCACTCTGTCCTATAGGGTCACTATGAGTCGGAATTGACTCAACAGCAATGGGCAACAACCACCAGTAGGCAGGTACTATTATCCAGTTGCTTCCTTGACCATTTTATCTATGAATACACTGAGGCATAGAGAGACTTGTTCCAGGTCTCACAGCTTAGTAAGTGGTAGTCCCTATCTAGAGAGTCTCCTTGTTTAGGTCTTCCTCATCCAAGGGGCAACAGGAAACAGGCCTTTCAGCCAAGCTTGATTAACTCAAACCAAGGCACGGCAGAATTCCTGTTAATAAGGCCTGGCCTCACAGTCCACACCACCGGGCCCACCCTCTGGGCGCGAGGAAGAAATTAAAGTGAGATATCAAAAGCAAACTTTCCCAAGACAGAAGCAGCTGATTTCCAGGACTCAGCTCCCCCAGTCTGGGGGTGGAGAGCTGGGGTCCAGGAAGGGGCTGGGAGGCATCCTACCTCGCTGCTTAGGGTCAGTGTTCCTGGCTGCTGGCCAGACTCGTGAGAACCTGGGTGACATCTGGACTTGGCATTTGTCTTTGGGCACCAGGCAGTTTCGAACATCAACTTGATTCGTTTGGTTCTCTTCCTCCCCAGGAGGCATTTGTTTTTTGTTCATTTACAATTAAACTTTATTTGTGTATGTATTTCTATGGAGGAAAATTAAAAGTCTAAAGATGAAAATAAGAATCACCCCCAAATTCTAACCCCTTAAGATAATCACTGTTATCATTTCAGCATATTTTCTTCAAGTCTTTGGAAACGCATGTTTAGAGTCAAGATCATATTATAAACGAACAAACAAACAAAAAGTCCCTTTACTGCTTTTGTTTAACACGTTTGCCCAAGAGGGACTCTGTAGCAAATGAGAGGGCAGAGATGAGAAATTTAAAATCGGGAACCTGCAGAGGGTGGTAGTGAGCATCTACTCCCTCCACCAGGCAGTGGGATCTCTGAGCTGCGCACTGGGCCAGATGCCTGGTTCGTATCTCAGATCCTCTGCTTAATAGTTAACGAAGCAAGATAATTCTTTAACTCTCGCACCCTCAGTTCTCTCATCTGTAAAAGGGGAGGTAAACTGGTCTCTACCTCACTGGGTTGTTAGATTGATTCATGCACGTGACAAATATTTATGGAGCATCTACTATGTGCCTGGCCCTGCTCTGAGTGCTGGGGATTGAGAAGGGTTCCAAAGAGACAAAAGGCCTTGCCCTCACGGAGCCCCCAGACAACCAACCTGTTATGGATTGAACTGTGTTACCCCAAAAAGAAATGTAGAAGTCCTAGCCCCTGCACTTGTGAAACAGTGGTTTCTTTTGTTATGTTAATGATGACATACTAGAGTAGGGTGGGCACTAAACTGAATCCCTTCTGAGTGTTGTCTTAAAAAAGAGCTGAGTGGACACAGAGACACACACAGGGGAAGACACCATGGGATGACAGAAGCAGATGCATCTATAAGCAGCAAAGGAATGCCCAGGATTGCCAGAAGTCACCAGAAACTAAGAAAGAGGCCCATGGAAGGAATCTACACGGCTGAGACCCTGATTTGAACTTTTAGCCTCCAGAACTGTGAGAAAATAAATTTCTGTTCTTTAAAGCCACCCACTTGTGGTATTTTTGTTACAGCAGCACTAGCAAACAAAGATACAACCTAATAGAGTAAATTCTATTGAATGTTAGAAGGTGATAGATGCTAAACTCTATCAACTGTTAGTGGGTGATGCCCATTGCGGTCGAGTTGATTCCAACTCATAGAGACCCTATAGGACAGAGTAGAACTGCCCCATAGGGTTTCCAAGGAGCAGCTGGTGGGTTCAAACTGCTGACCTTTTGGTTAGCAGCCAAGCTCCTAACCACTGTGCCACCAGGGCTCCTAGTGGGTGACCGATAAAACAGTAAAGCTGGGAAGCTGGGGGTGGGGAGGGAGTGCTGGGGGTAATGATTTCAACTATGGTGGTCAGAGATGATAATAATCACCAAGCAAGTGATATTTGAGCACAGATCTGAAGGAGGTGAGGGAGGCGACTATGTGACTATCTGGAAGAAGGACATTCCAGGCAGAGGGACCCACAGGACAATGGCCCCAAGGCAGCTGCCTGCCTGGCAGTCTCCAGGATCAGAAAAGCTAGAAAGTCAACAAGTTAACACATAAAGGTCTTAATCCAGCACCTGGCAGAGTAAATGCACTAAATGCATTAGCTGTCATTTAGGGATCCATCTAATCTCCACAGAGGCCAGAAGGGCTAAGGAACTAAATCAAGGCCCCAAGTTAGAGGCAGAGGAGAATCTGGAGGTCAGACGTCCTAAGTCCATCTCAGGGCTATTTGCCCCTCACCACTCTGTGTTTCTCTGAACTGGGGAAAAGGCAACGTGGCAGGCTGAATAATGGCCCTCAATTATGTCCACATCCTAATCCTGTGATATGGCAAAAGGGCGTTGCAGATGCGATTAAGTTAAGGATCTTGAGATGGGGAGATTATCCTGAATGATCAAGATGGACTCGATGTAATCACAAGGGTCCTTATAAGAGGGAGGCAGGAGGGTCAAAGGAGAAAGTAGGAGATGTGACAACAGAGGCAAGAGGCCGGAGTGATGTGAGGAAGGGGCCACAAGCCAAGGAATGCAGGTGTCTCCAAGGAGCTGGAAAAGTCAAGGAAATAGATTCCCCCTTAAAGCCTCAGTGGTTAAGAGCTTGGCTGCTAACCAAAAGGTTGCAGTTGGAATCTACCAGCCGCTCCTTGGAAACCCTATGGGGTGGTTCTACTCTGTCCTATAGGGTCGCTATGAGTTAAATCGACTCCACAACAATGGGTTTGGTTTTGGTTTACAGCCTCTGGAAGGAACCAGCCCTGATTTCAGATTTCTAGCTCCCAGATCTGTACGAGAATAAATGTGTGCTGTTTTCAGCCACCAAGTTTGTGTTAATTTGTTACAGCAGTCACAAGAAACTTATATAGGCAGAATCGTGTTCATTACTTTATATGGCAGCTGCCAACA
This sequence comes from Trichechus manatus latirostris, assembly GCF_000243295.1. Classification (NCBI taxonomy): domain Eukaryota; kingdom Metazoa; phylum Chordata; class Mammalia; order Sirenia; family Trichechidae; genus Trichechus; species Trichechus manatus. Next base: position 14,504,525 of record NW_004443984.1, read on the forward strand.
CTCAGACTGCTCACTACCCCATAGTTGCTTTAATTGGGCACATTTCCTTAATCCTGCTAAAACTGATCACTTGGTAAATGCTGCGCTCACTCCTTGTGTGGTCAGGTTAGAGAGAGGCTCAGCAAACTGGCCCTCTGATATCGGGTTTGCATGTTTCCGCGAATGAGCCAAATTTGTGCTTGTTCTAACTGTGCAGGGATAAAAACCACGACGAACACATCCTCATGTTTGCAACAACAGAGCACTCTGTTTTTTGGGGGGCTCAAACCTACAGATCCAAAGCCCATATGACAAGGCAGAAGTTTATCTTACATGCTCATCAGATGAGCGTTTTTAAACTAAAGCGAGAGGTGTGTAGAGACAGACCTTTACAGGCCATTGAATCCTGGGAGCAAGCCTTTCTCGTTCCCAGACCTGTATGAGGCCAGCCTGATTCTGGAGATTAGGACGCTGTTTAGACAGTTTGTCCTGCCCATATCAGGGCATTTTCTTTTTTAGCCACAGCAGTGCTGCCACGGTGAAGTGGTTCCCAAACCTCCTGCCAAGTGTCCTTTTGGTGTCCAGCTGGGCGTGTACCACCCTCTCGCCACCCTCTCTTCTCCACTTTCTACCTGTGCTTCCTACTTGAAGCATTTTAGCCAGAGCTGCTTTCTTGAGCCCTGGTCTCCCTCCTGCCTCTGATTTTTAAGAAGTCCCTTGTCACACCTGACTCCTTCTAAACTGTTACATTTTGGAATTGTGGCCGCAACAGTTAACATCCTCCTAAGCACTTACCATGAGTCTCTGGGTGGCGTAAATGGTTCAGCGCTCGACTACAAGCCATAAGCTTGGCAGTTGGAACCCACCCAGAGATGCCTCGGAAGACAGGCCTGGTGATCTGCTTCTGAAAGTTCACAGCCTTAAAAACCCTACGGAGCAGTTCTACTCTGCACACACGGGGTCGCCACGAGTCAGAATCGACTCGATAGCAACTAGCAACAATGAGCGTTTACTAAGTGCCAGGTCCTATGCTGGGTGCTTTTAAATTTCTGTCACATTTAAATTTCCCAAGAACCCTATGAGGAAATTTCTAGAATGATCCCCATTCCACACGAGACTCAAGTTCAGAGAAGTTAAGCAATCTGCTCAAAGTCACAAGTGAGTGGCACAGCAAAGTTTCAAATCGGCATTTCTGACTCCAGAGCTAGCTGGCTCTACCACCAACTGCCTCCCAGAGCACCCCCCGCCCCAACCTACCGACAGCCCCCGCCCCATGCCTGGCTGTGAACCCTCCCTGGCTGACTCCATTCCTCCCTGGTCAGGAAGTGGAAGTCCTTGTTTACCTTGGTGTCATTTCCCCTCCATAAAACCCAACTTCCCAGTGTGAGTTACTCAGGTCCCTGTAGCCCTGATATTCATCAGGACATATTGTAAATAATTGACGCTGGGGTGTCTAATCATAAAATGGGCACTGAGGTTAAAATGGGACGGCCGAGGGGGTAGGGGGGAGGCTGACAGCCCTCGGAGGAGGCTTGCTTCTGGAGCGTGGTGTCTCTTTCACTTTGGAAAATAAAGCAGGAACTACTGGGAGCCCTGATGGAACAGTGGTTAAGAGCTCGGCTGCTAACTTAAAGGTTGGCAGTTCGAATTCACCAGCCACTCCTTGGAAATCCTATAAGGCAGTTCTACCCTGTCCTATAGGGTCACTATGAGTCGGAATCGACTTGACAGCAAGGGGGTTGGTTTTTTTTTTTTCTTCCTTTACTGGGTGCTTACAACCTCTGAGGCCTTGTGCGTACTTTTCACACATCATCTCATTTGGTGCTCCCAGCAGCCCTGTGAGGGAAGGTCTACTATAACACCACCCCATCCCCCCCCACATACTTTACAGGGAGGTCGAGGCAGTCAGCACAGAGGCTGGAATTAAATCCCCTGTCTGCCCAGTGGTGATCAGAATAGTTGGCATCAGCCTCCTAGGATTGAAGAATAAACATTTTATCCATGTGAAGTGCACAGTGCTGGGTACACAGTAGGTGCCAAACCACGGTACAGCAAGGGAAAGATGACTGTTAGATTCCCCCAGCCTATCACTGGCCCACACTCACCACCTCCTATGTCTCCCACACCAGCTCCAAGAGGTTTTAAAGTCTCCTGGGAACTGAAAAAGCCTCATTTTGCTTTCCTCGCAGCAAATTGTTATACTGAAATGGCCCCACTGTCTACAGAGGGACTCCAATGACACTCCTGAGCTGGAAAATAGAGTTCAGAGGTCAGCAGTCCAGAGTTGGACAGGCAGCTCTGTGATCACCAGGGACCTAGGCTCCTTTTATCTATTATTCTGCCAACCTCTACCTCATGTTCCAAGATGGCTGCTTGAGTTCCAGCGATGACATCTTCACTACAGCTAATAGCAAAGAGGAAGGGTCAAAGAAAGGCATGTCCCTTTCAATTAAGGACACTTCCTTAAAGTTCCCACACATGTGGTTTCTCAGGGCCCTCAGTGGGCACATCTCAGTGCCTCTCCTCTTTGCCATTTTGATCTGAAGACACCAATCAGGACCTGACCAAGGGCCGGAAGAGGCAATGACCCATCCTTAGGAATGTGTCAGAGACTTCTGGCTGAGGTGAGATGTCATCTGTAGGGCACAGCTCAACCCTCAGCACAGTGAGCTTCCTGATCTTTTCTGTGCCGGGGGAGAGAAAGAAGAGAAGGTGGTACTGACTCACTAGTCTGATATTCTCATTTGGTCAGCAGGGTGGTTTTGTTCTGCCTACTCATATCCGCTTTCCCTTTCTCCTTAGTAAGAAAACTCTTGACGCTCAGCTGGAACCCATGGCTTCCCAGAATACAGATGGCACTGCCCAGCCTCCTGGGCAGCTTGCTGTGCCATGTGACTAAGTTCTGGCCAATGGGATGTAAGCAGAAAGGTGTGGAGACTTTGCTCCTTCCTCCTTCCTATTAGCTGTAGTGCAGATGTGATGGCTGGAGCTCAAGCAGCCATAATGGACATGAGGTAGAGGTTGGCAGAACAACAAGATAGAAGGAGCTGGTGATTGTAGAGCTGCCCTTCCAGGACTGCTGACCTCTGGGCTGTTTACATGGGAGGAAATTAAAAGTTTATCTTGTTGAAGGTTCTTCCTTTTTGTCACCTGTAGCTAAACCAGCTCAGGCTTGGCTACTAGTAACAGTAATATTGTCATTATTTATAAGACCAATAACTGTACCAAGGACAGTGCTAAAAGCTTTTCCTTTATCAGCTTATTTGTCACAAGTACCCTGAAATCCAGATGGTATTGCCCCATTTTGTTGTTCTTAGGTGCTGTGAGGTTAGTTGGTTCTAACTCATAGCGACCCCATGTACAACAGAATGAAACACTGCCCAGTCCTGCACCATCCTCACAATTGTTGTTATGCTTGAGCCCATTGTTGCAGCCACTGTGTCAATACGTCTCGTTGAGGGTCTTCCTCTTTTTCGCTGACCCTCTATTTTACCCAGCATGATCTCCTCCTCCAGGGACTGGTCCCTCCTGATAACATGTCCAAAGTAAGTGAGATGAAATCTCGTCATCCTTGCTTCTAAGAGGCATTCTGGTTGTACTTCTTCCAAGACATATATGTCCGTTCTTTTGGCAGTCCATGGTATATTCAATATTCTTCGCCAACACCACAATTTGAATGTGTCAATTCTCTGGTCTTCCTTTCTCATTGTGCAGCTCTGGCATGCCTCATTTTACAGATAAGGAAACTGAGATCTTGCCCAATGCCCTACAGCCAATCTCTCTGATTCTCTACTCTCATCCTGCCACTAAGAAAGGATAACCAGAGACAGGACGTGGCGGACAGACTCATAAGGTGGCCCCTGTCTCCTGGTGTTCATGACTTGTGTGATTCCCTCTCCTTGAGTGTGGGTGGGATTGTGACTTGTTTCTGGCCAACGGAATATGGCAAAAATGATGGGATGTAGGTGATTACGTGCATGAGATTATATTACATACGATTGTTATGCCCACCTTGCAAGGAGACATTTTCTTCTTCTTGCTGACTTTGGGGAAGCAACAGACCATTTTGGGAGACCCACAGACAGGGGAAGGAACTAAGGCAGCCTCCAACTAACAGCCAGGGGGACAATGAGGCCCTTAGTCCTACAACTGCAAGGAATTGAATGCTGTCAACAACCACGTGAGCTTGGAAATGGATCTTTCCCCAGTCAAGCCTTCAGATGAGACCCCAGCTTTGGCCTACACCATGACTGCAGTCTTGATCCGGCTAGGAGTCCCTGAGTGGTGCAAATGCGCTTGACTACTACCCAAAAAAGCTGGCAGTTCAAACCCACCCAGAGGCACCTCAGAAGACAGGCCCAGCGATCTGCTTCCGAAAGATCGTGGCCTTAAAAATCCTACGGAGCAGTTCTACTCTGCACACGTGGGGTTACCACAAGTCAGAATAGACTCGATGGCAACTAACAAAGCCACAGAAACTGTGAAATAATAAATTTGAGCTATTTTAAGCTGCTAAGTTTGTAGTAATTGGTTACACAGCAAAAGATACAGAGGGAACTTTACGAAGAGGGTAACAGTCTGCTATCTGCGGGTTGTGGAGAGATGAGGGGAGGCCAGGAGAACTAGGGGCAAAGATGGCCTGGGTGGGAAAGTCTGAAAGGCGAGCTGTGTAAGCAAAGCCTGGGAGACCAGCTGTGGGCAGAGGCAGGCCTGTGAGGTGTACTAGAGGTAAAGACGACACTTTTAGAGCTAGGCGGGGCCTTGGTGACTGGCATGCAGAGATCAGGGAAGTGAAGATTAAGGTGGTTAAAAGCAAGAACTCTAGAGTCAGGCAGCCCTGGTATGACCCTGGCTCCTTCACTTAGCTGGCTGTTCCTTACACCCCTGGAAGTCTCAGCTTCCTCATCTGTAAAATGGCAATAACAGTACCTTCCTGAAGAGTGACATAGTACTTCCTAGGGAGATAATACATGGATTGAATAACAAAAACAAAACACAATTGCTTTCAAGTCCACTCTCATTTATGATGACCTCATGTGTGTCAGAGTAGAACTGTGTTGCATAGTCTTTTCATCGGCTGATTTTTCAAAAGTAGATCGCCAGGTCTTTCTTCCAAGGCACCTCTGGGTAGATTCAAACTGCCAACCTTTTGGTTAGTAGCTGAGCACTTAACCATTTGTGCCACCCAGGGACTCTTTTTTTTTTTATTGTGCTTTAGGTGAAAGTTAACAGCTCAAGCAGGGACTCTTTTTTATTTTATTTATTTAGTTAGTTTTATTGTGCTTCAGGTGAAGGCTTACAGAACAAATAGTTTCTCATGACACAGTAGTACACATATTGTTTTATGACATTGGTTAACAACCCCACAACATGTCAACCCTCTAACTTCTCAACCTTTTTTTTTGGTGAAAATACACA